>NC_081827.1:163063060-163367882 GCF_030867095.1 Alligator mississippiensis
GTGCCAAACACTTGAGCACAGAGGGGTAGAGAGCTGGGGGAATGGGGTCTAGCCCAGAAAGGTCTTACCTGATAGTAGCTGTGGCTGCTGCTGGGGCTGGCTCCCTGTATCCTGCCTGGCTGGGGCTGTTTCTGTACACCCACCCTGTTGTGGCTGTTGGGGCACAAGCTCCTTTGGGTCTGCCATTCTGGTAAACCCTCCAAATTAGTACCTGGGGCTAGCGTCCCCCTTGCCCCACCCTAGCTATGGTGCTGCTGCCTGCATTAGGGTTATCTGATAAACCTAACACAGGCAGGGGTGGTCACTCTTGCTGCAGCCCTTCCTGGTTCAGCCGTGCATGCTCCTCCCAGAAACAGAGGTGCCTAGGCATTTCCATCTGGCCGTGCCTGTGCCATGGCACCCCTGACAGGGTGTTGTGGCACCCTAGTTGGAAACCACTGCTCACAGTAGTAGCTGTGCAGAAAAAGTCTGGTACAGGGGTGGGCAAAATATGGCCTGCAGGCCAGATCTAGCCTGCCAAGGGATTCTGTCTGCCTCACAGCATGTTCCTTAGCCCCAGCCGGAAGCACAAGGTGGGACAGCCTGGGCATGTGGCGGAGCTGGGGCAGGGACTAGACTTGACTTCTTGGCAGCCCCCTGCTAATGTCTCCACCACCGCTGCCAGACCTGGCCCCACTGCCTGGGCACCCCACCCTGTCTGCCTTACACCCACCACCAGGGGCACCAGATGGGTTGGGCAGGGGTCTCCATGGAAACAGCCTGGGACCCCCACAGGCAGGGCACACTTGGCTGGACAGATAGGATGAGGCTGCCTACCCACTCCATTTGGCACCCCCGCTGGTGGGTGTGGGGTGGATGAGCCTGGGGCCAGATAGGATCAGTTGCTTCCTCTCTTCCCATCCTCCAGCCTGCAATAGCTCATCAAAACTCCTTAAGTGGCCCTCCAGCCCAAATGATTGCCCACCCCATGCCTGGTACAAAGTGGAACCTGCGCTCAGCTGAGGGCTGCCCTGCCTCAATGCAAATAAGAAAGGGCAAGGCTCTTGTCTTCAGTTTAATGGAGCATGCAAAAGACTCAACCCTGCTCGCCAGAGGGGATGCTAGGGTCACAGCTGTATTCCATCCCTTTTACCTTTCCATACAGCGTGGTCGCACTAGCGTCACTTCTTTGTTCATGCATGGGTGCAATCAACGTCCACTGGTTTGTCTCTGGTTCATACCGTTCTGCTGTGTTGAGACGCACATAGCCATCGAACCCTCCCATGGCATAGATGAAGTTGTTGAGGACGGTGACACTGACATAGCATCGTCTCGAGTGCATGGGAGCAACCTGATGCCACGTTTTCTTAAGTGGGTCAAACCGTTTGACGCTGTTAAAATAATCCACACTGTCAAATCCTCCAATGATATAGACATACCCTTTTAAATAAGCAGCGCCATGGTATGCTCGGGGGCTTTCTTGCTGACACGTGACATTCACCCATCTGTCTGCGCGGGCATCGTATGTTTCAATGGCATTGGTTGGGCTTCCCCCACTCCAGCCACCAATAGCAAACAAAATTGCATAAGGCAGGCGAGGCCTAGTCAGCGGGTTGGTGAAATCAGAACTAGAAGGGCCATTCATGTTGAGATCGTACATGGCTTTTAGTGCATTTATGATGACAGGCTTGCACTCCTCGCTGTCCTTCACATAATCATGCATTTTAACGTTATTCATGAAATACTCAGCGTGCATCAATGCCAGGCGAACCTGCAAAGGCAAAGGGAAGTTAAGAGAGCTGTACCTGGGTATCTTTTGGACATGGACATGTTGGCTCTAAATAGTTTTGATGTCAAAGAAGATAAAACAAGGACTCTGAGACTGGAGAAGAGTCCAGAAAAGATTGACTGGTTTAGAGGCTTGATAATGAGATACATTGCCGCATAGGCCCTCACAGTCACAGCTTCAAACTGGGCTCAGCTTTGACACTAACCAAAGGCTGTTGCTGTCTTACTAGCTGTTTGCAGAAACAGATACCTGAGGCTGTTTGGTAATATTCCAACTAGCTGTGTTTACATCAGCACTGAAATTGTTGATAGGGAAGGGATTTGTTTCAACTGATTTTTGCTATTCAGGTAGAAGCTTTGAAATTGTTTTAACACTACGTGTTTATTTGACACTTCACATTTCCTGTATGAGGCCTCCCACAGAATTTTTTCTAAATGTTAGCTCATGCTAATTTTTGTTTGTTTTGTTTCAAACTAGAAAATTGAAGCATTGCCCTTTTTCAGATTTTTAGTGCACAGATTCTTTAACATCAATTTTTTATCCCAATCAGGGATGGGATTGTTTTTCAAAAGTTTAATTTTGTGGGGAGGAAGAATATTTCCTGCAGTTGTATAGGGGAATTTAGCAGATCTTCTAACTCATTCTATGAGTCGTGCCCTCCCCCCCCATTTGAATCTCAAGTCATGGAGGTTTTCCCCGAGTCAGCTGGAAGACTGTTTCTTGATCGAAGAGGCCTTTAATGTTCACCTGTCCTCACTCTCAACTTTTGTATTAAATATTAATTCACTGTGGTAAGTGCTTTCTTTCATCATCATCTCCCCTCTTCAGTCATTGTTTACCAGTTATATAGATAACATTCTTTTATATTTTCAGCAGTCTCAGTCCCTCTGCAGCCTTCAGTGTTAGCATCCTTAGATTTCTTCAGTTTGTTCATATCTTTTATAGGAGGGTCAAGATCTGAGTGGTGATACTGAGAGTGTGGATATACCTCTAATTCAAAGAGGGACTGTTGTCTCTCTGACATGGTGCTTCTATGTACAGTCTAAACCTACACAAACTTCCCTTACTACTCTCTGCCTCTGCACATCTAATAACATACCCAGGAAGTCTGTTAACACAGAGTTAAAGGTATTGGCAGTGCTTAGCGCTTTTAAACCCTTGAAAAACGGGAAATACCAAGTTATGGTACATGCCACATCTCCAACACAGCCATCACTTTGTCTCTCTGACTGGTGCCCCAGTGCCAACAGCACACCAGCTGTAACCTTAACTCTGTGTTAACATTTTGAATTTCCTTGGTATTTTTTTTAAGAAGGACAACACATCGTGTGTACCTCTGCTTCACTGCCTCTGGGTCCTGCCCATGGCTGACTCAAACAAACAGTGCATTGGCTGCTCATGGAGCCTCTTGCTGCCCCCACATCATCTCCTGCCTCTCTACCTGCTCAGCACTGCTTGGTATCCCCTCCTCAATGCCCCTCCCTTAGAGAGAGATAGGAAGGCTTAGTGCTTCAGACCAGAGACATGGATCTAATTCCCAGCTCTGCAACATGCTTTGTGTGTGACCTTAAGGAAGTCCCATGCCTTCTCTGTGCCTCAGATTCCCCATCTGTAAAATGGGGACAATACCAATGCCCTACTTCACAGGGGTGTTAGGAACAAATATATTGAAGACTGGGGTGTTCATATATGCTGCTATGGATCTGGAATGTTTCTGTTTCCCATAAGAGTGATCTATTTTGTAAAATGCTTAATTTTAGGTGGCTGTTTCTAAACAGCCCCTGGTTCTAAAGACCTTAGGTCTGGACCTCTTGCCCTACCTAGCATATCCAGAAGGCACAGCACGTTTCAGGATGATCTGAGTAAGCACTTGGATTTCCTGGATGTTAGAGTTCTTAGATAAGCAGACTTCTAAAGTGAAAGCAATGACCAGCCGTTCATGATAGAGGAGTCAGGACTTCATGGTAATTTGTTGCTGTCCCTGTTCAAACCCCCAACCTTCTTTCAGTTTCAGGCTTTATCAGAGGAAACAGATGCTTGTGTGGGGCTCTGAAGTGCTCTGCATGGGCTTGCCCACAGGGACCTGATTACCAGACTGGGACCCACACAATGCAGGGGAACAAAATTGTGTTTTTGTTACCTAAGCTACCTTTTTCTGGAACATTGAAAGAAACTCACTTGAATCCAAAACACTGTTGCTGTAGCCCAGTGGTTCTCAACCTTTTTAGATTCAAGGCATCTCTTAGAAAACGCACTTAATTTTCACACTTTTTTGTTTGATTACAGAAAAATAATAAGGCAATTCTTCTGTTCCAAAGAACTCAGAAGGATCGCAACAGGTCAGGATGTCTTCAACTCTATGGGCTCCTTTGTGAAAACTCTGGGTTTATCTTGTGAATCATGTTTGCACACTTAACAACATTGCTGCTTTAGCCCCTTTCAGTGTCACTTGGGAAGGAAAAGGAAAACCAGATAAGTAAAACTAACCTTTGGTAGCAAGACTGAAATGTACTGCTTTCTATTTTGAGGATCATGGGAAATCCATTTCAGAATGGCCTCAAACACTGCATCTTCCTGTTTCACATTGAGTTCATCCTTCTCAATGATGTCTTTAAACTCATTGACCGAGAGCTCTAGAAACTCATTAGACACCTTTACCATCTCCTCAAAGTTGTGCAGGATGAACATGTAGGCAGTTTGCCGCAAGTCAGGGCAGTGGTAGTACTCTGTGAACTTGCAGATGCCAATGCAATTTTCCAAGCACAGCTGAGATTTTAAGAATTCACAGCACCCCCTGACAATGCCCATGATGTTGAACTGGTCGGCTGCAGCAAGCAACCTCTCTACATTGTCAGCAGTGACTGGAACTGTCCTAGTGTAGGCATACTCGATAATTAGCTTCATCATATCAGGTGAAATGCCAGGAATGTTGTACACTCTCTTCTCCGTGTTGTTCCAGCCACTGGTAAACAAAGCCCTGGAAAAAGAAACAGTTCTTGGAGGAAAAAAAAACACCAAGAATACCTGATCCACTGTTTTATTATATATCCCTTCTTCCTCCCGAACTATAATACAGGGGATGACAAACCCAGGAGGATTAGCTCAGTGGATTAGCAGTGGTAGTATGGAAAGCAACTAAAGTTTCACTTGCTTTTTGGCATGTTTCAAATGAGCTGGGATCTCAAACCATGTGCAAGTAGCCACTGAATGACTGACTGCCTTGTTACAACGGGGACAATGAAAAATAATTGAGCGTGGAAACTCAAAGCTCTGATTTAAATGGGAGGATTAGTGCATGCTGGCAGGGCAGTGGATGGCATTGCCTCTTCCCATGTTGTGCCTGCTCTGTGGACAGATATCGAACACCAGATTCTTAGGGTGTGATTAAACATTTGACTGTGGGTTACTGTTGGTGTCCAGGCCAGTATTTGGGCTATGGATAAGCAATGGATGCCAGTTCCAGAGCTTTCACTAGTGCCAAACCTACCTTCAAATAATTACTGCTATGTAATAGACAAAAAAGCAGTAATTGTCCCTGCTTCCTTTTTCTGCTCAGTTCAAGCACTGACCTAAAATACGAACTGCAGCTACATAGGATGTTCTTGTGAGCATTGAACTCAAAACCATTGACTTTGATGACTACGTCACAGAGTTTCCCTTCCAGTCGAAGTTCGTTGAAGACCGTGCAAGCCATTGCGCTCATCTTCCTCTCCATGTGGGGGTGGGAGTACCCCACTGAAGTGGAGGTGTCATCCATGTCCGTAAGCCTGGAGACAGTGGAAGCAGCTTCCCTCTGAGGTGCTACAGGGCCTTCTCCTTTGCCCTCCTACATCTTCTCTAGAATGTGTGCTTTATCTGGCAGTTCCAGAACCCGTCTGATAATGAGATCACTGTTGGGCTCTAGAACCTGTGCTGTACAGCAACGCTGAAGCTTGACAATCATATCCTTGCCCAGTTAATGAGGCTTCCTGGCAGCGCTGGTACATTGCACCTGGAATTCCTAATAAGTTTGATGTTTTATTGTGCTTTTGCTGTTCCGAGCATAATCAGGTCCAGTTTTATTAAGATTTAATAATATGATTTTACACAGATACCACAGACTTTAAGGGGCTGCTTCTTAAGCTCTTACACCCACTGTGCACAGGGAAAAGCTGAGGTACAGACTGCCTGAAGGACTCGCTCAAGGCTATTCATACAGCCACCAGTAACTCAATGCAGTCTGCTTCTTTTATGCCTGGGTCTCATGCATCTCCTGTTTGGATGAAGAGCAGGGGGCTACACAAGGGCAGACCTGAGGGACTTGAGAAAGAATGAGGCAGCTCCTCATGTTGCTGCTGGCATTGGTTTCAGATAAATTGTTTCTAGTTTTAGATAAATTTGATAAATGACTTCCTGTTTTAGATAGCTTTTTGTTCCCTGTGGCTCAGCATGGCTGCTGGCAAAAGGGGCAGTGAGAGACAATCACGCAAGGAAGGACTTGTGAGGCTTAAGTATGGCTTACAAAGTTCTTCCAGTACTTATGTGGAAATCACTAAAAATGCACAATGCTTTTTAAAAACCACGTGGTTTGCAGGGTGGTGTCACAAACCATTCACAGGCTTCAGCACAGTTGTATTTCTTTCGTTTACCTTGTGGTCTGATAAGGAGGAGCCACCTGCCTTTAACTTTTAGTTTCCTCTCATGACTGTTTTGCAAGGAAAACGCAACTTAGCTGCAACCGCTTGCCTTTTTTAGCTTCGTAGCACTGCAAGGGGCTGGGCTTGTGGTGAAAGGAAAAGAAATGGGTTTGCGGTAAGGTCAGAGTTTCAGTAGCTAGCTCGTCTCGGCGCGCGGGCTCTACGAACAGTTCACCCCCAGCTAGGGCGCCGCCCCCCAGTGCCTCATGTGAGAGCCCTGCCGGGCGCGCAGCTCCTCCTGCACGCTGGGCCTTTGGACTCCGCGTGGGCAGGGCAGGGCAGGGCGGGCGGGCGAGATCGGGCTCTGAGCCTTGCTGGTTATCAGCTGCCTGCAGGCATCCCTAGGACAGACTGTCAGTGTCAGCCCGGCTTCGGGTTGTGACCTGGGGCCACCCTGTTGTCCCAGAGGCAGGGTCCGGGACAGGGGGGACCACGTGGTGAGGCTGTGCCCACTTGCAAGGCCCCTTAGCCCGGCCCCAGCACCCCCAGGTGTCAGCTCTCCAGCCTCCAAACCGGCTCCTTAGTCCCTCCAGCACCCCCCAACCTACATCCCGCTGCCTCCCCAAGCCCCGGCCCTGGGCACGCCCCGCCCGCTCCTCCTCCCCTGCCAGGGGCCGGCCCGCGCCGCGGCTCCTCCCCGGGCGCCTGCGCCTGCGCCTGCGCGGCGCTGCACCCGGTCTTCCGCGGGGCGAGCAGGAGCCGGCTGGGATGGTGAGAGTGAGAGCGAGGGGAGCGGGGGCGGAGGGGAGTCGTGGGTTGGCAACCTCCGGGGCATGGGGCCCAGAGCAGAGGCTCTGCATCTGGGGGGCAGCCTTGGCTCTGGGGGCCTCCTGGAGGGAGGGGATGTCCTTGTTGGGGAGGGTCCCCTTCCTGAAGCCCCCTGGCCGGGAAGCTGGACTACCTCCGCTTCTGTGGCCCGAGGGCCATATGCTGGAGCAGGTCCTCATTGCCAGGGACGCCTCCCTGCTGCCCAGGTCTCGGGGGCTGGCTTGGGGCTTCCAGCTGCCACCTTCTGTGCGGCAGGCAGGCCAGGCCCAGGCCAGCCAGCTCGGCGCGGGGCTCCGCTGGGGATCGTCTCCAAGCCAAGCCTGAGCATGTCGTCACTCAGAGCTTTGTCGCCACAGAGCTTGGCGAAGGGGCTGGGTAGAAACGACACCGTGCTCTCCCCCTGCGCCCAGATCTCTGTTCCCCCAGGGTGAGTGCTGTAAGCTGACAGGTCTCTGCCCAGCCCTGAACACCCTGCAGAGTCTGCGCGTCTGTGAGAGCCAGCTGGGGTCTGGTTCCCTGAACCTCTCCGTAAAAGCTCTCAGTAAGGCCCTAGTCTTGCAACTGTGTCCATACAGGTGGATCTCCCTGCCTCTTTAATGTCACAGGGGCAGCTTTGGGGTCAGAGCCTAAGCCCCTTGCAGCTGGTACTTCTGCTTAGGGTTTTCCAAAAACAGGGAGGGACATTTGTTGTTTGTTTGCTCATTAGGGTCAGTTTGATCTGGAATCAATATTTGAGACTCCACCATATCAACTTTCAGCAGTTGGTTTTCTTCAGTCTGCTTTTGGGGCTCAAGGGGAAGACTCTTCCCTAAAGCCCTCTACAGTGCAAGTTTATATTGGGAGTGGCTTTTAAACCATGGCAGTGCTGGCATCTGCAGCTTGACCCTATCTGTAAGCATCACGCTTTACCTGGCAATCGCTCTCTGTTTGCAGATTGTGGAACTAGACAAAACGACTGTGCGAATGAAAAATCCTGACCATGTGAGGGGGATAATCTCATCCATCAAGAAAGATGGAGTAAACAAACTGCAGGTACCTCTTTTGTTGCAGGAAGTTTTGCATTGCAGTGACTATTTGGGGGAGGAGGGGGGGGTAACATCCTGCTTAGTTTCTGCTGCACCTGGCAGCTGTAAGGTGTGTCCCAGGATGTCTGAGTACCTCGTGTTCTTTTAATTTATTGCGACAACGCCTGTGGGACAAGCTGTTATCATACAGTGACTTGGCCAAGGTCACAGGAAGTGCAGTGTTGGAAGGAGGGGTCTATAAATATCAACCCATCCTTCCAACACTGGCCTGAGAGGTGGATCAGCAGGATCATCCCTGCTGAACAGATGGGGGAAACTGAGGCACAGGGAGGGGAGGGGAGGGGCCTATCCATTAATTAGGAGAGCATTTCTCTCAGAGCTGTGAGCAGAACCTCAGAGCTTCTGGCCAGACTATGCCTTCTAGCGAGGAGGAGGTCTCCTTCAGTAGTGAGTGCTTTGCACTGTCCATAGACTCAGGTCTTTGCAGATAACAGCCCTTGCCCGTGTGCCTCTAAAATTGCAGTGTGCTTGGTTGCTTTTTTACTTTGTCCTTTTCTCCATCGTCCCTGTGTTCTCCAGGTCATTTCTGACTTTGACATGACGCTGAGTCGGTTTGGATGGAATGGACGGCGGTGCCCTACTTCGCACAGTGAGTTGAATGTCTCAGTTGTTTCTTACTGATCCTTCTGAGATCACCTTCCTTACTGCCAGCCCTTCTCCTTACTCCTTCCTGCCTCTGTCTTCCAGGCTTATGTCTTCCATCTCATCTCCACCCCTGCACCCAAAAGACCTTTCTAAGCTCTCCCATTCATCCATCTTGATCCCCTTTTCTCCTCTGCTCCATGCCTTGGCCATCTCTGAGCTGACAGCTTTTTCTCCTTCTGTCTCACTTGCTCTGAACTCTCCAAAAACCCACTGCAGATGCTGGCTTCCTATTTACTGCCCTTGTCTCCACCCCAGTTCCCACAGATTTTTCTCTTCTGCTCCCTCTTCACTTTCTTCATAAATCCAGACTTTTGTCCTTCCTTTCTAAGTTGCATATAACTTGACTCCTGCCTCAGCCTCTATGACCCTCACCATTCTGGGCTCACCTCTGCACCCTCTTTGCCACTCTTGACTTTCCAGCCTTCCTTTATGTGACCAGAAAGTCCCAATCCCCTTTCTACCTTCAAGTCCCTTGCTAATACTCTCTTCTTGTACACTTTTTACTCAGACTGTATGAATCCCAGCTGAATTGTTGCTTTGCATTTGCAGTAGGACATAAGCAGGGAGCCTGGTAAAGTTTCAGAGGGGACTACAAATTTGGGGTTCTGTGCTTAGTGGGGACACAGACTCTGATGCACTCAAGGGTCCTGGAAGAGTAACTGCTCTTGAGAAGTCAGACCCTTTTAAAGTATTTGAAGCTGGGCACCTAGAATCCCTTATTTTTGGAAGTGCTGACTCCTGTCCTTCTACATGGCAGAGAAGATGGTATGGGTATTTCTGGGCCATATAAGTGACTGTTTTTGTCTTTGCAGATATCTTAGATAACAGTCAAGTCATTACTGAAGAAGGCAAGAAGCAGGTACGTTTTGGGTTGTAAGGCATTGTCGTTTTTAACTCTGGATACAGTGCAGTTTGTTGCTTGCATACTGCTGTACCTGCCAGGTGTCTGCTTTCTTGGCCCACATGTAGAAGGTAATAGAACATAGTGTTGGGGCAGAGATGTGCACCCATTTCCAAAGAAGAAAACAGCCAGCTTCCAGTGACAGTTCAGCCAAAGATGATAAAGGCACTTTGTGGAGATGAGGGATGTCATTGAGGCTGATTAGTGTGTCGTTGTTGCTGTTGTCCTCATAGGATTTTATTGATGTGTTGTCACTGTTGTCTCAAGAACTGCGGTGTTGACAAAGTCACAGCCAGGAGATTCCAACACCAGTCTTGTCTTAAAGAATGACCACAGGCTTAGTTTAGTGGCAAAGATTCAGCCAGGTTTATTGTCTACAAGCACAGCCCTAACAAATTTTGCCTACCAGGAGTTAAGGCATTTATTTGTACCTGTGACAAAGCAGTCAGCACACCACCACACAGGCTCCCTTAGGCTGCTACAAAATTCCCTTGATTTCCAATTCTCTTTTTATAAAATGATCAAAGCAAATTATGTATTGTGCTCCATCTGTATCTTGAATCTCTTGGATGGTCCTGTTCTGGGTGTTCCTGTTCTAGTCTTATCATTCAGGCACTGGACTATCCTATACCTTGTATAGCCAGCTCTCCCTCCCATCTTTTGGCCGGAGTGCCCATCTGGCTCACATGCCAAGTGTTGCTTACATAAATGAGTTCATGCATGCAACTGTCAGGTTTGCTGGTCAGGCCTAAGCTGATCAATATCAATGTTTCCAGCAGGGCCTATAAGGGAAACTTGACAAATCTGCTGTCTGGCTTTTATCTAATCGTGGCTATTTCAAGGCAGGTGGAACAGTGATGCTAGAAAGGAAGGAACATTTCATTTGGGTTTAGAGCATCTGAACCAAGCCCAGTGTTGGCAGGACTTCCAAAGCCATATTAAACCCTTGTCCTCTTTGGGAGCTCCCTGTTCACTTACCAAACTGTTTCAGGCTTGATTTTGAATTGTGATGCATTTAGCGAATGTGCAGATCCTCTTTGCTTTTTAGAGACTTTGCACTTATTGCACTTTCTTTTTAAACTTGTCAAACGTTCCAGTTAAAAGATCTGCTGCACTATTACTATCCCATTGAAATCGATCCCAACCGGACCTTGGAAGAGAAATGCCCGCTCATGGTTGAATGGTGAGTGACTGAAATTGCAAAAGCTAACAACTCTTGGGCTGGAAACAGATGCTGTCTTTGGAGCACGATCAGCTGTGCCATGAAACATTGTAGTAGAAGGTGGTCTGCTTCATGGACATCTAACAGATGTCCCCAGGGTTGTTGTCCCCCAGGGTCAGTCCCCTGCCCCCAGGTTTTCAGGGGCTTGATCTGTGGAGAAAAGGGTCTCATGAGCTCCACTCTGACTTGGGGCATGCATCTGCAACTGGAAAACCTCTGCTTGCAGATATGCCCCCCTTTTGAGGGGTGGAGGAGTCCCTCAGCAGGGGTTTCAAATGGGGAGCTCCCCTTGGGGTTCCCCTTCCACTTGCACATGGTGCCACAACCCAGGGGCAGCAGTGAGAAGAGCATGTCAGGTGCCAGCACACCTATTATGCTGCCATCCCTGAGGCAGGGGCCATGTGCAAATAGAGGGAGGAACTCCTAGGGAAGGTTCCCCACTCCACGCTTGCTGATCTGTGCTGGGGGAATGATTACCCCACTGCATTTTTCTCCTTTTGCTGTAGGATTCCCCCACGCTCCAAGAGTTGTGGTTTCCCTGCTTGTAGGTGCATGTACCAAATCTGGGTGGGGCACCCAGGGCCCTTTTACCCCAGGATCTGTCCCTTGAAGCCAAAGGAGTTCCTGGCTGGGGTGGTGGGAGATTCCAGGCCACCACCGGCACCCCACACTCTGCTGCCATAAGTGAACAGAAGTCAGCCAGAAAAAAGTGGCACAAATTGTTACCACCTTTGTTGGTGCCACAAAATGTAAGCACTTGTACTGCAACAAAGTGTTTTCATGTCAGTTCACTTGGCTTTTGTACTGTCATAATTTTTTTTTTTTATGGCAGCACAAAGTTAACGCCTGCTTGTAGCCTCAGAATGAAAAGATTATAATCACTGGCTCTTATGCAGAATGCCTTGCCACGTCACGGTCCCAGTGTGATATCGTTTCGGGCTTCATAAGCTGTCCAGAACATCTCAGTCAATTTGATCATTAGGTAGATTCATTTGAAAACTTGCAGCTCCCAGTTTAACTTTCCCAATAAGTTCAATGACAAAAAGGACAAGAAGTCAGCTGGGAGAATGCATTGCCTTTGAGAGCAGGGCACAGAAGCTATAAAAGGGCCCTTTGAGATTTACAGCAGCAAGAAATTATCCTGGTTTCATGCCTGACAAGCAAATTCCAATTCCTTCTTATTCCTTTCAGGCATGTAGTTTCATTATTCCTAATATGAATGATGGTGCCACCATGCCTGGTGTAGCTGTGGTTTCAGCTTACTTATCCTGCTCATGCCCAATTTCAAAAGGGATCCCTGAGCAACTGATATGGTGGTGGTAGATAAGTTACCATATTTTCTTGCATACCAAATGCCCCCAGATCAGACATGCATGCTGACCCCTGATTGCAGAGGCAGAGTCACTCTGCAACATCAGCAAAAGCTGGAGTTTTAATTCTTTCACAGCTGCTCCCAAATTAGCAGCAACTTTTGACTGTTTTTTTACTCCACCCTTCCTTCCCTGTGGCCAGCATGGAGAAAAGTGGCCAGCTATTACAGCTGCCATCTGTGTTTCCATTTTTCCATTTCAGCTCCAAAAAACTCAGCTTCTGTGATATGCACCCTGATTTTGCAAGGCTGATTTTGGGGGGAATATGGTATTTTTCATCTGATAACCGGGCACTGAGAATAGATCAGTAGGAACTGAATCAAGGAGTGCTGGGGAAAGAGGCCTCAGTGGACACAGCACATCCAGACTTAGAAATGTATTTGACATTCTGGTTACCTGGGTGATAAATGCAAAAGAAATGCATGGACTCAGGAAATGCTCCCATTCTCCTGGCAGCTGCTTGCCCATAGCAAGCCATGTGTGTGAAGCAGAGAGGTAGTCATAGCTCTGTTTAAGCAATTGTTTACTATGGAGATGATTTGGTTGGTTCTATAACATCCTTGAGGACAGTTCCGTGCAGGCTGCCTGACTGCCTTGGAGACGGAGCTCACTTTGCTATTTGCTTCCAGGTGGACTCGGGCCCATGACCTCCTATCCCAGCAGAAGATTCTGAAGGGAGACATTGCCCAGATAGTCAAAGAATCGGAGGTGATGCTGAGGTACTCACTTGGGGATGACTTATGTCCTCTCCTCCCCCTTCTCTGAGAATACATGGCTGAGGGGCTTCATCATGCTCCTGCTTGTGCCATCCAGAACCTGGGAGTGCAAGAGAGAAAAAAGAGGCCTTAAACTGATGCTTGAGAGCTCTGATCCATCTCTCAGCCCCTTCCAAACAGGACTTTTGCTGTATGATAGATCAAAATTACCACCTGCTGGGAGTTTGGCTTTATGCAAAACAGAAACAAGACAGTTGTATGAGTTGCAGCCTGAGCGTTCTTTCTAAGAACTGTTCAGCCTGCAACCCAGGTCCTTCCTGTGTAGAGAACCATCTGCACCTTGCTTATGCTTGGCTGGTATATCAGCAGAGCCAGCTTAGTGTAACCTGGCAGGATCATTAGCTGCCATTGGGGGAGGTGGCTGGCAAGCACTGCTGCCCTGTTAGAGATAAGCCACTCTTTCTCTTTCTTGAGAGCCACAGCTACGGAAACACAGAAGCTTCCTGTGTGGCTCAGATGACAAATGTGGAAGTGGCTGGGGGTCTGCTCACCCGCACAGCCCAAGATAAGGCACCTGTTAGCATCTGAGTAACTGCAGGGATTTCAACTCTGGGGCACTACCACAGAGTAGCAGTTGATGTGCTGCAGCGCGTGCAGGGGAAACTCCCATGCTCGCTTGCTTACAGGGTCCCACTGATAGTAGTATTTATTGTTTTGTGCTGTGGTGGCATCAGAGGTTCTAGCCAGCATTGGGGCCTCAGTGGGCTAGATGCTGCCCTTAACAGTGATGGTTGCTGGCCCGAGGAGCTTACAAGAGAGCCGATCGGAGACAGCAGATGGCCAACAGGCAAGACAGGGTTGCTGGGGGTGGTTTTAAGAAACTGGACTCCAGCACCTCAGCCAGCTGATCCTGGTTGGCTCATGAGTCTTACTATAGGCAGTTGCTCTCTGACAGCTCTAAGGCAGGCAAAGCACCATGTTCCCTGTAGGTAATTTTAGGGATGGGTATTTGACTGGTCAAATTAAGTTTAGTCAATTGATCTGTCAAATATAGGTCTAAAATTGTAAAAAAAAAAAAAAATTGCCAATAGATCCAAATAATACACAGAAAAAGCACACATTTCCATTAAGAAACGTGTCAGGAAACAACAAAAAATCATATTCCTGTCAAGAAAACTACAAAAATGTAGGTTTTTTGGTAACATTTTATAATCTTTGACAGGTTAAATAATCTTTGATGAGTCAATTGATAATATTTGATGGATTGACCATTTGACCAGCCCGCCAGCCCTATGTAATTTACAGGCAACTTGACCAAAATCACAGAAGAGGGGGTGTTGGAGCAAGTCTTCCTTGCTAGCAATGTTAGTTGGACTTGGATCTCCAGTTGATTTAGCAGGTGTACTCCTCCTGGGGAACGTTGTTCTGTTGTTCTCTCGGGGTTAAACTCCTTCCTGGAGACCCACTGAGCAGAACAGGCATGTGTACCATCAGGAGACTCTTGCTTAGCTTCTGTATCTTGATGTGTCTGGCAATAGAAGGCTGCATGGTCTAAAGCCCTGCAGTCAGGAGCCCCTGAATTGGGATGTCAGCTCTACCACTGGCTCCCTCTCTGACCTGGGTCAAGTGTCTTCCCCCTGTGCCTCAGTTTTCACAGCTGCCCAACTCTTTGTAAGCATTTACAGAAGGTCCTAAATACAGAAATTAGATCACCATCCTGGCCCCAGACAGGAGAGGCTGGGAGTAGTTGTGGGAGCAGTCATCTGCAGAGCATTCTTCCCAGGTTTTAAATGGAGCTTGGTGCCTTATGGGACAGGATTTAGGGAGTTTGAGTACCGTGAGGAAAAAGATTTTGGCGGGCACAATTCAGCCTAGTGCAGAGGATCAGTAAAAGGTCCATGCCCTGATTAACCCCTGGAGACCTGAGGCCTCATCTTGGCCTGTAGAGCAGCACTGGATTTCATCCACAGTGCAAAATGGATTGGTAAACCTAAGGCCTGATAGGGAGGCACATAAGTTAAGGAGCTCCCTTGTGGCTTGGGGCACATGGCAGAAGACCCTGCCTCAGAGAGGAAAGCACTTACCACATTGCAGTCTTGCTGTTTGCTGGTGACCCTGGGGTGAAAGGTGCTTCTGTGACACTGTATGCCATGCATTTTCCCCCTTCTTCCCTTAGGGAAGGATTCAATGAATTCTTTGATCAGCTTCATAAAAACAATGTGCCCCTGTTCATCTTCTCGGCTGGTGTGGGCGATATCCTGGAAGAAATTATCCGCCAGGCCAATGTTTTCCACCCAAACATCAACGTGGTGTCCAACTACATGGACTTTGATGACAATGTGAGCTGCATTCCTTGCCTTTCACCTTTCAGGACTCTGCAGAGAAAAGCAATTCCTTGGCACAGAGTTCAGGGAGGGGAGAATATTTAGCAAGGGGCATCATTAGGTCCAAAGCTATTTTTTTCCATTAGAATTGTCATCCCCTGCTGCTAAGGCAGCCCTTTCAATTATTAACCATAGGATCACTTAAAAACGATCCTTTATTACTTGTGTTGCAGTAACCCCCTCTCCCATTCCTCTCCTTCTCTGTATGGACAATCAGAGAAAATCCCGACTGCCAAAAGCCAGGCAGACAAGGATAGGGAAAAAGGATACAAGTAACCCTTCACCCTTGTATTTCACATACAAAGAACCTGGGCTGCTGTTCTTTCCTCTGTTTTGAGTTACTTTTACTCTCTGTTCTCTGTTCAGGCATTGGCCTAGGGATACTGTTTGAGGTCCAAAACAACAGGGGTCATGGTCCTGTCTGGCCTCCAACCCCCTGGAAACCCTGGAAAGCAGCACAGCAGGTTGCTTTCACTGGAACGTGCTGAGACCTGGGAAATCTCTGTGAGCTTTGTAATAGCCTCATGTTTTCCTAATGAAACCAAAGCCTTAGTCTTGACCACCTGCCACTTTTCTTTCCTGCCATTAGTTGTTTGGGGTCTGATTGCCAGTGACTCTGTTCTTGCCCTATGGCTAGACAGGGGCAGTGAAGAAGGGAGAGTCAGATGGCTTTAAACCGTGAGTTCTGGGGCTGGGCTGGCTGGCCCTAGGACTGCTCAGATTTATTCTTTGCTTCCTGTGGTCCTCTAGAAGCAGAGAATAGCCCCGTGCTGGGCCCCCACAGCCAGGCTCCCACGGATTTATGTTCTACCCCTGTACACAAACCTTACTTTGTTCTCTGCCAACTGGGGAAGGTGCCCTGCAAAAGGACATTCCCAGAGGACTGTTTCTGCACAACCTTACAGCCCTTTGTGCACCCAGGGAGGCCTAAAGGGGCCTGAGTTGCTGAGAAATAGGCCCTCAATTCCTGAGAATGCCATGGTGGGAAAGGGACACTGCCACCTCTGGCTAGTTCATAAAGTAGTGCCAAAGGGTTCTGGTCCTGTGTCCAGCCCTTCACTGAATATAAGGGTGGCTCTTAAGCAGGGCCCAGTGGTAGGCGGACAGCTACCCTCCTAGAGAAAGCTGCTGTTGACCTTTCATTCCTTCAGCCCTGAGACACCCAGTGATTAGCCTATCTGTTTGTCCTGTGCTGCCCAGGGCATCCTGAGAGGTTTCAAAAGGCCACTGATCCACACCTACAACAAGAACAACACGGTCCTAAACAATACAGAGTACTTCCAGCAGCTGAGCACCAAGACCAGTATCATCCTGCTGGGAGACTCCATGGGAGACCTCACCATGGCAGATGGCGTCACCAACGTGAAGAACATCCTCAAGATTGGATTCCTGAATGATAAGGTGAGCAGGGACCCAGACCTGGGAAACAGGCAGACTCTACCAGTGTGAGCCCTGGCATGGCCCAGGTGTTCAGTAGAGGAACTGTGAGGTGTCACGGTGCAGGGAAATGCTGGAAGTGAATGAGAGAGGTTTGATGGGCTTCAGTCAAGTTCTTGATGGGTGGGTGTCCACCTCATGGGATCAGCCATCACAGTCACTGATGCCCTCCCTAGCCACCTCAGCTGAGATGCAAGGGCTGACTGAGCCATGGAATAAGTGATCCCATGATTCCTAGAGGGAGGTCATTCCCAATGGCAGCTCTGAGAGATTGCATTGGGAAACTGTAAGGACAGCTTGCTTTAAGCTCTGTGCCCTAGGGATAGTCAGTGGAGTCCATCCCCTGCCTGCTTCCTCCAGGGCAGCTGATCTTGTACCTGTTCCCAGCACTGCCCGTATTTCTCTTCTGATCTGGGTGTAGGGGCAGGATGTGCTGATTTGCAGCAGCTAACCCTTCACCCCCATCCCCTTCCTGCAGGTGGAGGAGCATCGAGGAAAGTACCTGGAGTCTTATGACATTGTACTGGAGAGAGATGAGACGCTGGATGTGGTCAATGGCATCCTTCGCTACACCTTCATAGAAACCTGAGCGTGGGACCTGGGATCCCAACTCCGGCCTCTCAGGATGGCCCCTGGGGACACTTTCCCCATTGCTCAGTCAGGGATTTTCTGATGCCATTTTGAATCCATCCCAATGCCCTTGGCAGCTGCCCCTTCCCCCCACCTGGGCAGCCTTGTGTTGTGTCCATCACCAAGTTTTATCAAACTGCTCCTTTTGTTGATGCTGGAATTAGAGGCTGAGCTCCTCCAGACTGCCCTCTCCCCTGATCTCTGCACACCACTGCAAAAACTGCAGCCCCAAACCCACACAGCTCCAGGGCTATAGATGTTCTAGAAGCTCTGAAGCAAACTGGATGTTGGGTGGAGACACCCTTGGCAACTGCACACAGAAGTAGGATCTCTGCTGAGCCCCAGGCTTGAAGACAAACCTTCTTCCATTGGTTTGGGCCTGTTGGGTTTTGCTGCATCAGCTCCCTTTGTAGGAAAGCAGCTGCCTCACTCTTGGTTTTCTGGTTGTGTGTTGCATGCGAATTGCAAAGCACCCAGGCTGTGCTGTATCAAGTGGGTCAGTGGCACTGCAGCCTTTCAGTCTGCTGGTACGGGTGAGTGCCTGCATGGTCATCTGCTGAGGAAACCCTCTAGATCTGCTGTCTTGTAGCCAAGCCAGCTCCTCTATGCTCTCCCTGGTCAGTGCTCTGCTCCTTCTACCCTAGTATTTTGGGGGTTTGTTTGCAATGCTGCCTTCCGGTGTTACATGCTGCCTATGAGTTAATTTAGAGCGCACTGCTCTGATCCTCCTGCACCCTGGGAAACCAGAAGGGCTGAGCATACAGACCCTCAGCATTAGAAACCGAGCCTGGAGCAAGAGCAAAAGACATGATGGACCTGTGTTAGACCACAGGTGAGCAATAGCATGTGCATAGGAGGAGGCCTTAAGGTTGTAACTTGGAACATGGAAATCCAGAATTTGTGAGGGGTTTGTGTGGTCCTGATACTGTATGGTCTCCAGGGTACCTGCTCTTTGACTGCCTCTGGGACCTGCTCATGGGATGAGACCTGGGTTTAGCTGTTACTAGGGAGAAGGAGGGTTTTGCTTAGTGGCTTTCCAAGTGGCAGGAGGACTGGATTGAAGTGTGCAATGAATCCTACTTGGAAATGGCTCATGCAAGGCTTCCCCAGTCATTCAGGCTGGGCTTTGGCTTGCAGCAACTGCAATTAATTTGCCAGGAAGTGGGTTTGTCTTGAAGGGGTCGGAGTCTGAGGTGATGAACAGTAGGGTACAGTGTGCAGTGGTTGCCATGCAGCTGTAGGGCTCTGGGGTAGTCAGTTTGAAGGCTGTGGGGCAGGAGGAGGGAGCGATCACTGTGTTGTCTTGTTTAGTTTTTACAAAGCGTTTTGGCAAGCTGTTCCAGTAGAACTGCTGGGTTTTAAAAGCAGCACATTGTGTGTCATAAATAGCCTCTATTTTTGTAAAATTTCCCATGGATCATACATAAAAGAAAACCAGCCACACCCTCTGCAACCCTGTTCTCCAGGATTCCCTTTGGGAGTGACAGCTGGATGGGATTGAAATAGAGGTGACTGAGTGGGGATTCTCTGACTCGTGTGATGCTTATCTTCTGAGACAGAACAGCCCAGGGACAGAGCTGGGACCTGGAAGATGTGCGCATTTATACTTGTGTGAAGTTTCCTTTATAAATACTTTCTAAAGTCTGTTTGCAGTCAGGAATCGGTACCTTGTCCCTGTGTGGGGTTTGGCATGAATGCTGGTGGCTTCATAGGTGCCCAGCTTATGGTGTGAGCTCTGGCTTCACTGGCATTTGACTCTTATGGGGAAACCAGAATCTTAAACTCCAGGCATGGCACCATCCAAGGTACAAGTAGTTTTTTGTCAGTGTGGCTGTGACATGCTGTTATTTGCATGTGTTCTGCAACAGTTTGGGGTCAAAGCCTTTCTCAGAGCTCCTTCATTCACCTTTTAAAACTCCATCTCCTTCCACACTAGTCTGGAAGATACAGGAGCTTGAGTTGCATAAGAAGTGACTTCTATATCTCTTCCCCAAGCTGCCTCATCTGCCCAACTGTGATGGAAGGAACCTTATTTTGTCAGCTCTGCTAATTGTTAATAATCCTGTCCCTGGAGCAGTGGTGCCCTTTGTCTCCTGGTTGTTTTGCTGTGGAGGGCTCACAGCCTATTTCCCTGTGTTGTTTGATAACAGAAATGTCACTTTTTGATCTGCTTGTAAATTCTGGCCTGGGCTCACACAGTTATGTGGCTCACTCCCTGCTCTCTGTTTCACAGCTGGATGTGGGTTTTATTCCATGTTTTAAAATAAATATGTTGGATAAAAAAGGCACACGTCGTTTGTATGCATCTGGGTGCATTGCATAAGCTGTAAGGTCAGCTGCTGGAAAGGACCCAGGAAGGAACTGCACTTCTCAGCAACCCTTTGCACAGGCAGGAGAGCTGGTTATTCCCATTTCTGAGCTGCGAAGCCAAGGCAGGAGGGCATCAAGTGCTTTGGCTGA
Organism: Alligator mississippiensis; assembly: GCF_030867095.1. Classification (NCBI taxonomy): domain Eukaryota; kingdom Metazoa; phylum Chordata; order Crocodylia; family Alligatoridae; genus Alligator; species Alligator mississippiensis. The sequence continues at coordinate 163,083,123 of NC_081827.1, forward strand.
TGTCTCAAGAAGCCCATGGCAGAGCTGAAGAGGACAGCTGTGCCTCCTGACTCCCTAAACCATGGTGCCTCTGCACCATGGGTAAAAGCCCCTGCAGTTGCGGCTGTGTTCCAGCTGCAGTCACTTGGGGCAACACTGCCATAGCAACAGAAGCATTGAAGGACTGGAGCACCTCTTTGCTGTGCCTCACCCCCTGTCCTGTCCTGGTGGTGTCAGCTGGATGATGCAAAGAAACTTGCACAGGGCAGTCAGAACCTGTGAGCAGGCCCCTCTCATTTCACTGCTGGTGACCAGCGTCTTTCCACACTACAACAGCTGCAACCCTGCAACTGCAGGTACCAGTTAGCTGTCCCAAGGGACTACAAGGGCAGCTGTGTGTGGTGGGGAGGAGTGGGCAGCGAGATAACCCACACAAAAACCAGGCTGACGTGCAGCTGAGAGAGAGATCCACTGACATCTTAAAAACCAAGCAGTCTCTTCCTTTCAGAGCTGGGAGAAGCACCAGAAGCACAGTGATTCCCCCAGTGCAGATTAATTCATTTCCCAGCCAGCACTGCAGATGCCAGAAGCTTGGCCTGCAGGTTTATCCAGCCAGATCTCCAGAACTTCCCCCATTGCTAGAGCCAATGCTAGGATGGATAGGTGGTTTCTCTTCATCTCCCTAGCCAGACAAGTGCAAACCACACTTCACTCCAAAATAACAGGACAGCAAGCAGATGTGTTGGAAACCAGATGGAATCCTTTTATTGGGTGCAAAGTAAACCTTGCTATTGAGGACTTTATTTTAATCTTGGACAGAGCTTGCACTTCTAATAAAAGATCAAATACATGATCTTTGCCCAGCAGGTGGCGCAAAGACTCTCCCAACAGTCTTTGTTTGCAAACCTTTTAACTGATGCAAAGGCCAGGGAGAGGGGCTGGCTACTGTTTGCAAACCAGGGAGCCTCACATTGGGGCTCCTGAATCCTATTGAGCAGCTAAATAGAAATTGGTGGATTTCCCAGGGGGCTGAAGAATCTCAGTTCTTGGCATCAATTGGATTTGTCTGCAAGCTCAGATGGATTGAAAAATCAGCCCGCTTCTAGGGAGGAGTCCAGGGATAAGAGTTTGGGCTCTGAGGACTAGTGATTTCAGGGGCCCATTGTAAGACCCCTTAAAGATCCCCAACTTTCTGGAAATGCCAAATATCTGCCCACAGAAAAAAACCCCAAAAAAACCCAGGTCCCTTTATGGTCTCCAGTTGCTCATCCAAAACCAACCTCCCCCCTCCCTGCCCCAGAACACACCAGTTTGGAAAATCATGGCCTTGGCTTTTCTTTTTCATACAATCTAAGCTGCAGCCAGAGGCGAATCCCTAAGTTACTATGCTATGGAGGAAACGGAAAGGTGCTGGGAGTGACTACTAGATTTGTGCTGCAAGAAGAATCCAGCTGAAGCAAAGGGACTGTTTTGCATATGTCTCCATCTGGCCCCCTGCACTGGGACTTCTAAGCAGCTTCTGACTGGCCAATGCTCTACAACCAGTAGGCAAGCTGGTAAGTGCCTTTCCCACTTGGCAGTGAATACCCTGATCAGCAATTTGAAGCACGCAAGCAGTGTCACTGGAGGAATCAGACGGCTTAGGTGAGTGGTAGTGAAAAGTCCTCAGGGCTAGCCTGAGGGGGCCCTTGGGTAATAACTTCACAGTCTAGCTTGCAACTTGACTGTATGCGAGCTCCTGGCTCTGAAATTGGGGTAGCTGAAGTAGCTGGGGGATGCTACCAAGTTCAAAGAGTCCCAGCACCACTGCTTGTCCCCAGAGGGACCTGAAGTGAGGATGTGTGGCACTAAGACAAGTAGTGGGACGCTAAGATGCTGAGATGCAGCCAGCACTATTTCTGGGCATAGAACTAGTCTGTGGCCACAAGCACTGAGAATGTGGCCTCTCCCCTCCAGCCTGACAGCGGTAGGGCCCTGGAGACACCCCGCCCTAGCACAGCAGGCTGGAAGGGCTTTTCTCTGGCTTCAGAGGGGACAAGCAGAGAGTGCAAAGATAGGGAGAGTCACTCACTAAAAGGAAAGAAAAGGCCTGGGTTGGGCCTGAAAGCAAGAGGATGCAAGAGCTGTGGAGAAGCAGGGGCCAGGGATGAGCTGCCCCATAGCTCTCCTGCAGCCTAGGGCATAGGCTGTGGGGGAGAGCCTAGAGCAGAGGTTGTGGCTGGACCTAGCCTGTTGGTACAGTGAAGGAATAAAGAACCGGAAAATGTGGGAACCTCTGGTTGCTTACTTAATGTATATATTCCTCATGCATGCGTGTGTTCCCTCTGCTGGTCTGTTTGAGACTCCTCAAATAAAACTCGCTTAAATAGTAAAAAAAAATTACAAATGCCCAGAGAGAACCTTGATCTTCAGAGGGTCTGGACCCGCACTTCCTGGGCTAGCTTGCCTGGATGCAGGCTTGGTTGGGAGGGGAAGCAGCCTGCGCCAAGGGGAGAGGGGAAGGAGGTTCTGTCTCTGTTGGCAGAAGCAGAGGCACCAGCTGCCCCTCAGAGCTCCTCATGGACTCTCTCCTGATCCTCATCTGTCTTCAGCTTCAGTTCGTCAGCAGTAATTTTCCCATCCTGATTCCGGTCCTGGTTCTGAAACATGTCAGCGATGACTTTCTCCGGGTCTGAGCTAGGCATGAGACGGCCCTTTCCATCTGCTATCTGGGTCTTGATGAAGGTGATGAACTGCACAGGGAGAGGTGAGAACAATTTGCTATGTTGTAACTATCACTTTGGTCTTGTCCTCTGCCCCTGGGCACAAAGGGGTCTTAGCAAGCTCCAAGTGGCGGAGTGCGGTTAAGTTCTCATGCAGCCAGCTCTGGGGTGGAGAGCAATGGCCGGGCAGGTCTGGCCTTTGCACACTACTGTTGGTAGAGCTAGCATGCAGGAGTTTTGCTCTCCTGGTCCCCTGGGCTCCAATGCACTTGTTGGTTCTGTCTTCAAAGACCACATGGAGGCTTTGCAAATACAAATCAGAGCTGCAGGCTTTTGGTGCAGGGCAGGGCAGACTGGCAGGGACTTGCAGCCCCCTGCCTTTCCAGGCTGCAGCCAGGCACAATCCAAGCTGTTGTCCTTCTTGGCCTGGGCTGTGACTTCCCTGGCATGCCTGGTGGCACAAATGCCTTGCTACATGGCACATAATAGCCCTTTCCAGGTTGTGGCTTTTGTGTTTGGCTGGCAGGCTTGCTGGGCTGGCTTGCGACAGACCCCTTTTGCTACCAGCTTCACAGCTATCAGCCCCAACAAACACTGTCACTTTGCAACAGTGCTGAGGACCAAATGTAGGTACTGAATACCAACTGGGTACCTTTGCAGCCTCATTCTGTCCCCCCCCCTTTGGAAAGCCTCAACTCTGAGTCAGAGCTAAATGGACTCCAACATCCCTAGGTCCCTCTGTGGTGGCCTTCCCCTGCCCCCTTTTTTCCCCCCCTGTACCTCCTCAGGTAGGATTTCACCATCCTTGTTCAAGTCCATTTCCTCATACAGGTTCTCTGGTGGGTCCTCATGCCAGATAAATAGGTAGCCTTCTGGGACTCCGTCCTCCCGGGACATCAGCTCCACTTCAAACCGGAGCACAGCACTGCCTGGCACCCCCCGGGCTGAAAAGTAAAAGGCACATGTGGAGTCTGATTCTCTGCCCACTGGGGCAGGAAGTATAAGAATAAGCTTCTGAGTATTACACTGGGTAGGGGTCAGCCAGGACATCACAGGTCACAGGGGCCAAGTAAGACCCTAGCTTGCTACAATAAGATCCCAGTTCACAGGCCTGTGCCCCTTCCCTCTTCCCCCCCACAATGCCCCTCACCTCCATTTTCTCCGTGTCCCAGGTGTGGGGGTATGATGATCACTCGCTTCTCCCCTACACACATATTCAGGAGGCCTCTGTTCAGCCCTTCAATCACTTTGTTGGCTCCCAGGGTCACTTCCTGAGGGCTGTCATAGTCATGGCTGCAGGAGACAATGAAAACATCAGGCCTCAGACCCAATCCAACCTATAAACATCTCTGTGTGCAGGGATCTGCTTCCTGGTTGTAAAGGCCTCTCTTGTACTGGTGAGCTGAATAAGCGCTGTTTCTGCCTGCCAGGTTTTACCCGAATCTAAAGGAACGATACCCTCAGAACCCTCCAGTCCTGCTGCCACCTCCTGTGCAACTTGTGGATGTCCGTCCAGATCCTCACCCAACCCCATCCTGCTTAGCTGTGTAGAGCTAACAAGCCTACTGTCATTGGTGCCATGGCAGTCGGCATGATCCCCCAGCAGCAGCTCAGGTGGCTGCAATTTGGAAACAAAAGGGGGACTGCAAAGAGAGAGTGGTTCAGGCTGCCCTCGGGGTGTCCCCTGGAGCCTGTGAGAGAGGTAACTCACGAAGAGAAGAGCTTGGTGCCATCCATCAGGGAACAGTTGTAGTGGTAGCGGATGAAGTCCCTGTCCTGGCTTGTGACATTGCAGTCCTCAGGCCGGAAGAGGGTCTCAATCTCCACTGGGTCCTCGGGGTTGTGGAAGTCGATGACATGGATGTCAAATACAAGGACAGCTGAGCCAGGGATCTTGTCACCTGGAGGAGAAGTGGAAGGAGGCTCATGAAGAGCTGGGGGAAGTACTCAGGAGGACCAACAAGGTTGGGGCTGTGGGAAGTTTCTCCTAGCTCTGCCCCCAGGGAACAGGGCAGGATTGCTTTCTAATACCCTGCTCACCAGAGTTCTTCTAGGAGTCCCAGTGTGAGGCCTCCCTCCTCTCCCGTGGGGAAATGCATTCCCCTCCATCTCCCCATCAGAGTTCCCCTCTGCTCCATTTCACTTTGTGGTCCCTTTGTGCTGCCTCAGATCCTGACAATGGAGGGTACAGCAAGCCCCTCACTTCTTCTCCAGGGCATCACCCAGCTTGGTTCTTCACTCCTCCAACTGGCCCAGGGTGCAAGTTCCTGCTCTGCTCTCAGAGATAGTGGGACTGGTGAGGGGATGTGTGGGGTCCAGGCAACAAGGAGGGGGGTCACACATTGACCCTTCCCCAGTCCTGGCATTCTCCTGCCCCAGGGGGCCCCCTCCCTACCTGCTCCATTCTCCCCATATGCCAGGTGTGGGGGGATGATGATCCTCCTCTTCTCTCCAACGCAGACACCCTGCAGGCCCTGGTCCATGCCAGGGATGATGTAGCCCTTCCCGATGTAGGTGTCGTAGGTGTGGTTACGGGAGTAACTGCAGCAAGAACAGCAGCTTCAGGTCACAGGAGTCTCTAGACCCACACTTATTTGCCCTGACCCCAACCCACATCCCTATTCCTCAAGCTCTGCCAGTGCTTTTGACCTGCCAGAACCCTAATCAAGCTCAGGGCCTCTCCACTTCAGAATGTGTCTGTCTGGCCACACAGTGGTGCAGGGCTGTGCTCTGAATTTGAATCCATTTATAAGGGCTAAAAAGTCAAGGGGCCTCTCATGCCCCCTGTAGGTGAATGACCCACATTTGGAAATGTCCCAATCTCATGGCCATGGGAGGGCAGACTCCAGCCAGTCCTAAACACCTACCTCTACATTCTCACTGGGTATCTCTACATGCGCAATAAACTCTGGAGTTTATTGCTCCCAAACATGCCGTTTGAACACATGCCTGGGACTGCAGCATGTTGAGCCAGGTTGGAGCAGCCCCAGCTGGCAGGGGAGCTGAGGGGTCAGCCTTCCAACTGGGGCCTGCTCCCCCTGGCTCAATGTGCTGCGGAGGAGCTGGTAGGGCACAAGGGTGCTTCAGCATGGGGCTGGCCAGCAGGTAACTCCTGCACTGAAGCACCTTTGTACCCTAGCCAGCTGGGGCAGTGTCTACATGTGTGCTGCTGAGGGTTTTTTTTACTCCACAGCAGGATAGTACTTGTATTTTCAAGTACTATCCTGCTGTAGAGTAAATTAGTTTACTTCAGCCTAATGGGGACGTACATGTAGATGCTGAGATGTTTACTGTGCAGCTATTTAGTCTACTGCACAGTAAACATCTTGTGTAGACATGTCCAATGTGAATGGGGAATACTATCCATGACTCATTGAGATGGGAGGTGGGAGGGTACCTGGCCCCTCCATTCTTCAGCAGTACCTGGCCCACAGCAACCAAGACTAAGGGCCCCCCACACACCTGCATGTCTCTGGGAAGGAAGGAGGTGCAGGGTTCCCTTTGGAAACAGCTGGTAACCATGTAAAACAGGGGGATCAAAGATTCAGTCTGCAGGTCTCGGATGGACTCCACACACTGCCAGCAGCATACATTGACCCCGGCCTCATATGCTACATGTGGCCCCATGCTGGCTCTGTGGCTGGATCAGGGCCACAGACTGTCTCTGCATGGCAGAGCCCGCATACAGGGCCAGTCTGGTGAGGATGCTGTGTGCAGCACAACACTTGGATGAACCAGCTTCAAGAGCTGGTGAGAGACTCCCACTGTGCTGGGCAGTCAGAGCACCCAGTGGTACCATGTTTGTTGGCTGAGATCCTGACCCGAGGTCAGTGCTCCCTTTAGCTTGGGGCTGACTATAATGGGGGTCAGGCACCTGCTCCATTCTCAGTCTGAATTTTCTGTTACCCAAGAGGATCCAACCAGCCACTTCTTCCCCAGAAAGCAGGGGCAGCCAAAAAACCACCATGCTGGTTGCCCTTGAGACCAGTGCAAAGGATTCCAGGAGCCATGTGGCAAGAACCTCTGTTGAGCCGGCCACAGCACAGAGACAGTACAAGGGATCCCAGACACAAAGCATGCTGGTGTGGAGACCCTGTTGCCCCCTACCCAGTACCTGGAGTCAAAGAGGGTCCCATCCATCAGAGTGCCATTATAGTGATAGCGGATGAAGTCCCCAGTCACAGTCTTGCGCCTGCAGGACTCTGGCACCTCCAGGTGCTCCAGGGCGATACCATCCTTCGGATTGTGCAGGTCCACTAGCAGCACATCGAACACCAATGAGGCCTGGGGTGGGATCACTGTGCCTGGTGGGGGATTAGCCAAGAGTCTCAGCCTCACACAGAACTAGTCCCCAGGAAAACTGAAGGGATGGAACCAGGTAGGGGCCTTGGACAGAGCTGCAGCCTGCTAGGTGGCTGCATACAGGTAGCTACTCCTCATGTTCTGTACAGAAGGGGGTCCCCTGATGTGCAGTGCTCGCTCTTTCTGTTCAGCTTGTGATACAGCACAGCACGCTTGGACTAGAGCTCTGCATATGCCACGGTGTTGTGCTGGTGGCAACAGGTGGCCACATTTGTGCTGTGCACCTTCTATGGGCACTGGGCTGGGCTCCCCGATCACCACCACACAGGCAGTGCTATCAATAGACAGGATGGAATAATACTATTGAGAAGGATCCCATCTACCCACTTCCCTTGCCTTCAGGTAGCTCAGGCCCTGGTTGCTGGCCTGGGCCTGTTCTTTCTGCCTGCCCAAATTCAGGAGGCAGTGAGCTCTGTCCCAGGTAAAGGGTCAGACTTGATGTCATTTCTGGTGTCAACACCAATCTTCCCTACAGCTTATGTCACAATGGGCAGCACCAGAAGTCTACCCAAGATCTGAGGCAAGAGCCTCTTCAGGGCTTCCCCACCTATTACTGACTCCTTGAGTCCCCTCCAGTCCTCACTCCATTTCTCTGTTCTCTTCCCAGTGGTACCTCTGTCCTGGTGATCCCCAGGCTGGGCCTATGTAATGCTCTCACTTGCCTGACTCAGGCTGGGAGCCTCATCTCAACCTCATCAGACCTTTCTATTGGGACATGCTGGAAGCAGGGATGGGTTGGTACCTGCTGTGATTGATGGGACCTGTCCCTCTCCTGCCCATTTCTGTCAGGCCAACAGCCCCCAGCCTGGCTGCTCCAGAAAGGACATCTTGGTGGCTGCACCATGTACTAGCAGGGCACTAGTGCCTGCAATCCTCTCCTTGTGATGCTCAGTGGAGCTGGCAGGGGGCTCTGCCACATGGGTCAAGGGATGACTTCCCACTCACCATAGCCCTTCTCCCCATAGGCCAGGAATGGGGGGATGGTGATCCTCCTCTTTTCCCCAGCACACATCCCCAGCAGGCCCTGGTCCATGCCTTTGATCAGCCAGCCTGTTCCCACGTAGGTGTCGTATGTGCCTTCCTTGCCATAGCTGGAAAAGGGGAGAGAACAGGAAAGAGACAAGAGGAAGGGCCCTGGGGGATAGGCAGCCCCCAACAACCCTACTAGTTCAGCACAGGTGTCCCAAGCACAAGGGGCCACAGAGTTAATTGAGAGTGATGGATATTGGTGTGAGAAAGTTTGGCCCCTGGAGCCACCTGCTTCCCGCACTGACGCAGGTTGATCTTCAAGGCAGGCAGCCAGCAGTTCACCACCACTGTTCCCCAGCACCATCCTAGCCTGGTGTCCTGTACCTGGAGTCAAAAGGGGTGCCATCCAGGAGAGTGCCATTGTAGTGGTACCGCACAAAGTCTGAGTCCTCCACGGTGCGGTTACAATGCTCTGGCTTGTACAAGGTGTCGATCTGCAGCTTGTCATCTTTATTCCAGATGTCCAGCATGATGACATCGAAATACAAGGTGGTGTCAGGAGGAATCAGCCCGGCTGTGGGGAATGACAGAGGAGAATGGGTCAGCCCAGTGGGACATGGGACCTTGCCCCACAGTGACTGGTAGGGCTTGTTTGCAGAGCCAGGACACCCACACCCAGGATCCCTGCCCTCAGCTACTGTTGGATACACGCTTTTCCTATCGTCACCGCACAAGTGGGAGAAGGAAGGTCTCTGTCCCCCACTGTTGCCTGGTCTAGAGTAGACTCAGGGAATCTCTATTTCAACTTTGAAAAGAGCAACTGGGACCTGGAAACTGAACCATTCAGTGCTGGAGGTTGCCCAGGTTCAGATCTCAAGTAGGATCACTTGGACTTTAACAAGGAATGACCTTGACTAGCGTACATCAGGTGATGGATGCACAAAACATCTGGATTTTCTCTGCAACTGAACCAACTGCAGCAACCCCTTCCTCCACCCACCTCCATCCAAGTGGAACAGAGAGTGCCTGTATGGGGAACCTGTGCAGTCCTGGTGAGTACAGAATCACTTCTACTGGATCCCTCACCTTTTTCTGCTGTTTTTTGCATTTCAAGGAATATGTGCCACATCACAGCAAAACAGTGATCTACTATTCAATATGCTGATGATGATTTACCAGTAGGGAATAAACAGCAATTAGCCCTTTTCTAGCACCTTTCATGTCAGGTTCTGAATGTTTATTAGGCTTAGTCATACCCAACATAAGGTGAGATGGCTTTGTTTGGCACCAAAATGCATCTAGCTTTGGAGGTGAATGTAGCAGATGTTTGGCATCTATGAAAAACTCGCATCCAACTGGATGTGCCGAGAAAAAGAGGAAGCGAATCATTCATATCCTCAGTGAATTCTGCCTAGACATGATGCTCCTGTCTGTCCTGCTTGTGGGTCTGTAATGACCTTGTGTGGCTGAGGGATGAGATAAAACATCTTCAAAATTATTTCCCATTGCAAGAGCCCCTAGGCCTCTCCAGCCCAAGTCATGTATGGGCTGTGCTCTGGGACAAGGAATCCTGGAGTACCTGGGCTAGATGCTTCCACCAGCCTGTTGCTCTTTTTTTCATGTGTTCTTTATTGGCTGAGACCTTGGAATTGCTCCTCCCATCCTCTTTTGGGTGTTATACTCATTATTATAAACTCACCTTGGGGGAGGGAATCTCAGTAGTTGGAATAAGCAGACCCTGTTGCTGTCTGGTTTAGCAAGAGAAGGAAATGCAAGACTGGCCTCACCCTGAGATGGCTGAATGCACCAGAGCTGGGTCTGGCAGGGGCTCCAGGACTGGGAGCCTTTCATTATCCTTGTGGTCACAGCTGCAGATGGTCTGCATGTGGTTCATGCTGAGTTGGCCGTGAAGCCTGCAGGGACAGCTCAGCTGCTCAGGGAAGGAGGAAGCTGGGACTGGACAATGGTTACTACAGTGCGATGTATTCCCCAGCAAAGGGTCCAGTCCTGGGTCTCTGGTGCATGCACCAGTGGCAGAAGCATGCCCACCTTGTAAGGAGAACAGCCCACCCCAAAGGGAAAACAGCCTATGGAGGTCCTAAGTACTGCAGAGCCTGCTGACTTCAAAGAAGGCTCTAGGCACACAGGTCCTTAGTACTGCAGATGGAAGTGGATTGAGGGTGTGTGGAGGGTATCATGGGGCAACCCACTCTTGCTCTTGGCCCTAATGTCCACGTGAAAACCGAGCAGGATTTAGCCTTCATCTGTGATGTGGGAGGCAAGGTGGCCCCACAATCGCCTTGTTCATTTTACTGTTGTGTGGGCTCCCAAGGGGCTGATAGGAGGGACACCCTCTCTTGCCCACACCAAAAGTACTCCCAGAGCTCTGCCGGTGTGAGGGTAGCCATGCAGGGCTACTGGGTGGTGGTTAAGATGTGGGCCCACTTACCGACTCCTAAGCTGCCGTAACCCAAATGAGGAGGGACGATCAGGTGCCGTCTCTCGTTTACGCACATCCCTTGGAGGCCTCGGTCCATGCCGGTGATCAGCCGCCCAACTCCCACCACGCCGGCCACAGTGGCGCCTCTGTCATAGCTGGGGATGAATGGAGATAGATGCGTCAAGGCACCTGGGCTGTATCTAGGGTGCTTCAAAGCAGACAAGGTCAGAACCCATATAAGTCTGGCCTGCTGTTTCATCACATCCCCATGCTGGACTCCAACAACAGAGCTCTCAGCCAGTGTTTCTACTGCTGGATATAATACAAACCCTGTTTTCTGTTGCTGGAAAATACCCATCTAGCAAAGAATGACCCAATACTGCCTGCTCTCCTGGGGTAACCACTGTATCATTTGGTCAGAGTAGTGGATTACAATGGGCCCACCTGACCTTAGCAACTATGAGCCAAACACTAATCAGTTACTGGTTATTAAACATGATTATAGCCACATTTCAAGGTTCGTTGACGAATCAGCATTTTCAAAAGACTCCTCTGATTTTGGGTCCTAGTCCAGCTCAGTGCCCATCCCAGCCAAGGGGGATGTCAAGAGGATCAACATCCAGGTAGCTTAGTACAAGCACCCAACATCAGAAGCTGTTTCTGCAAATGCCAGTTCAGGTAAGTCTCTCAGTGAGCTGGCAGCAGAGTCAAGACCAAGGTCCCATTGCTCAGCCCCCTACATTTCAGCTATCCCTGCACATCTCTGTGGTGAAAGCAGTTAGTTGTGAAATGACAGGCTAAGGATGGGCCAAATGGTATCTCATAATGCACTGAAGATCATGCCTGACAGCACTGCCCTGGAATAGGAGGAGGGAAGCACTGCACATATGGGACATTGGACAGGAGATGAGCACCCCTCCCCTCCCCCTATTCTCTGCCTGGCAGATTTCTTCTGCAGCAAAAGCCAAGCCTACAAGGAAGTCTTGCAGGGACTTCCTTGATGCTAGTAAGAATCGGTAGGTTCAACCCTGCATTTTGAACATGCTTGGAGACTTGGTAACAGTGTACGATCAGACCTCTTTATTTTTGCAGGGGCCAGCGGTGATGTTTAAGCTGGGACTGGATGTACCGATACCTCCATCTCAAACAAACTCCAAAAAGAAGGATTGGCTTGGAGGCTACTGAGCTGCCTGACTTCCTGCTGCTTCCAAATAATTTAAAATATGCCATGCTCAGAATAGAGGGAGAAGAAAAACCCGAACACAACACGGGAGTCTCCTGTTTAACCTGCAGATTAATCTCTTTCTTAAAACCCATTGTAAGAGGGCAATTTGGGAATTTACAAATTAACTGCAATCCTTTGCATTGCTTAATGGGCAGCTAACGTTCTCTCCCAAAGCACACTGCAGCCATCAAGACAAAAAATTGTTTTAGCAGAGAATTCCCTAGACCCGCATGTATTTTTACTACTTGTAACTGCAGCAGTGGCAGCTGCATGGCTGATTTACTGTACTTCTTGTTCATGCTTTTGGCGACAAGGAGGCACATTTCAATATTTAAACTGGAGCAGAATCCCTTGAGGGTTTTATTAGAGCCTTTGAAAACATGCCTGGAAAGCAGTGGTTGCTGCACTCAACTGGGCCTGATTTTTTGCATGGAAGGGGTTTGTCTTTGCTTGCGCCAGGCCTGTGTAGCAAGGCTCATTCTACCTTTGGTGTAAATCAGGAGTATTTCCCCTTAAGTCACTGGAGAGATGGCATTGTTGGAAGCCCTGCTTTGCACTGCCATGAGCACAGGGAGGATTGGTGTGTGAGCCTCGGCAGAATTAAACCAACAGGAAAAGGGAACACTTACTTGGACAAGCAACCAAGCTCTAAAGTGATGAGGGCTCAACATGCTTTAGTCTCCCCCTTTGTTTTTGCAACACAATCCAAAATACAAACTTTTTTGCTCCCTATCATAGAAGTTTCACTGATTGCCCCAGGACTGCCCCAAGAGACAGTCCTCGTGTGAATGGGGTCTGTGGGATTGACCCCTCTGTATGAGCAGCTGCACAGCCAGGTATTTTAATCTCTGCAAAATGAAATGAAACTGACCTAAAATACAGAAGACAATGGCTGGTGAACAACTCGCCTGAGAGACTACTGCAAAAGGATTTGATTCTGTTCCCTTGGGAATCAGCACAGTGGCTTCTGGATTCATGGATCCACCAGAATGACACGTATACAAACGAGGATCTGGTCCTGTGGCATGTTCAGCATCCTATGCCAGCCCTTGCTCCTGGCCTATCAGAGCTTGGGATCTTGGGCCTGATTTCCCACTCCTGTAACAACTCTGACTTCTCTGGAGTTGTTACCCTGGTGTAAAGCTGGTGGAGTGGAGGGGAGCATGGAGACCTCAGAAACTGCCTGAGCTCTTTCAAAGCAGATGTCAGCCCCTTGAATCTACCCTGCAGGCAGAACTGTTCTGAGATCCTGGCGCTGCCCTTGCAGAAGGTGTGAATAAAATTCATAGCATGCAAATGCAGGTGAAGGAAACAAAGCGTGCAAGAGATTAGAATAGAGAGCATGCTAATGCACTCCCTGACACACAAGCTGGGGCTGAACACAACTGAGGGAGGCTCATGGAAAGTTGCATACAACCATCTTTGCAGAGAGAAGGGGCTCAGAGGGGGCTTTGCAGCCGGCTTCCTGTGTTGCTGCAACAAGAAAAGGGATCGAGTTCCAGGGACAGGAATTTGCATGCAGTTTGATAAAGAACAGAGGTCTATACCTGGAGTCAAACTTTTTGCCATCTTTAAAGGTCCCATTGTAGTGGTAGCGAATGAAATCCCCCATCTGGACTTCTCGCAAGCAGATTTTAGGGATGTAATATCTGTCTATCACCACGTCTTCTAAAGGACCCGGGTCCCCCAGGCCAAAAGCCCTTAGCAGGCTCATGAGAAAGATGAGGCTGCCCAAGGACATGTTGCTTGGAGCCTGTTGCTGAGAGGAAAGAAGCTGCAGCGGCAGATGTGAGAGGCTGCAAGAGGGCTGGGTGGTGCCTTCTCAGAGGGCCGGAGATTCGCCTTCCTGCCTCATTGATTCCCACCCCCGAAACTCGCCAGGAATTTTGCAAACGTGTAAAGTGGGCTTGAGGCTGCTGAGGTCATTTAGCTGTCTTCAGTCTTTTTGCAAGGATTCTTAAAAATTCTTTTCATGAAGCGAAGCCCTAGCAATTTTCCTCAGCACGTTGGGATTCAGGAAGGCAAAAAAAAACCAGTGTTTAAAAGTTCCATGTAGGGATTTTTTTTGGCAATTATTTCTGAAAAGGAAAACGCTGAAGCAGACTATTTTACTGCAAGTTTGTACAACAAGAGGTCCTATCCCATCCAGCAGCCAGTTTTAGGCTGGGTCCTAGTGCCGTCATCTAGGTTTTCAGGCCTCTTGCTTTGAGCTCAAATTTATTCCATTTTGTTGCTTGAATGTTAGTTTTGCTAAACAAAGGTTAGGAGCCAGGAATGATAACTACAATAGATAGATAATTATTAATTAGAATTTAGAGCTGCTGATTAACAATTTTACAAAGTGCAAACAATAATTTGGAAGTGTTGGAGTGATTTCTATTTATAGATGTTGCATCATCTAGTGTTCTTCACATGTCCTCTCATCATGTTCAAATTTGAGTCCAAAAATGGGTACATAGTCTGAGCCAAAAGAGGGGTACAGTTATGGCACTGCATCCCTTCTGGATCCAGCCCTGCATACTGTTGCTCAGTCTGTAGCCTAGTTAATGCTTAGTTCCCCCATGCATGGGTAGCACTCCATGCCAGTAGTGTTATGTAGCCTGAAAGTTTCTTCCACATTCGGTCATGGTGTTTGCATTAGAATACCCCCACCATTGCATGTTAACTTTAGTCTCATCACCCCCTGTTAGGAGGCAGCTCAAGCTTGCAGTACATTTGCCTGTTGCATGCACCTGTGCTTTCTACAAACCCATCTGCAAATGGCAGTATCCATGGTGAATGCACTCTAATGATGTATACAAAATACATATGCCTGAAAGTACAGATGTGGGAGAAGTAGCTGCTAACAGGCATAGCTGCCTGTGTTTCCCTTGACCCTAATCCTGCCAAAATACTAACAGAGCAGCATTCCCTAGTTGAAGAGAAAATGGTTTTTATAGCCAAGTTCATGCCCCTTCTGATGAGCTCACCAGCAAAGGAGCCAGTCCGCATCGACTGATTGAGAGGGTGAGATGCATCTTCAGTGGGAACTGAGATAAGACCTTCTTCATCCTGACACAGGCCACAGGCCTATGATGAGCTATCACTCATCCCCTCAGCCAGCGAGACCTCTCTGTTAGCAAAGTTGATGGATTCTTGGCCTCATATTATGCGGCACGATCACTGCTGGTGAGGATCCCACTTACGAGAGAAACATGTTACTGATCAGTCTCTTCTGGTGATGGGGAACATGGCCTCTTTTCAGTGGTTTGGAAAGGGTCTTGCAGGTCATTCTCCCAGCAATGTTTGTGTCCAGCTCCTCTAATGTGAGCTTATGAAGCATGAGTGATCCCCCAGTCCTTTACAGCCCATCAACAATATATGCAGATTGTAAGATCTTTGGGGAAAAGACCTTCACACCTGTCTATAAAGCCTCTGCCACAATGGCTGCAACAGGACCCATCCTATTCCCCCACTCTACAATAGATGGTGGTTAAAATGCCAGGGCCTGTCTCACTTCATCTACACCAGGGCCCTCAGTGTTATTTAGTAAACTGGTGGCATCCAGAGTGGACAGTATTAGAGAGAAAGGCCTGATGTAGATGAGGCTTTTTCCTTAGCTCAACTAATGCCTGTCCCAGGCTGATGTACAGAAGGAGCTGAAATCCATGCCTTAGCCTGAGCTGCTGGAGGTGGTTTGGGACTTCACATGCCCTTTTGTTCGCCTGGGGACTTAGCAGACTTTCAAGTTTGAATCTACTCAAATGTCTTTAGTATAGAATTGAGAGCAAATCATTTTCCTTCAGGGGATACGAAGCAAGCCTCTGCCACTGCTCAGATTTATCTAAGAGGAGCAGCAATTCTTGCTTGTGGTGAAGAAAAGGAAATTCCTCCCCCATAAGCTTCATCAGTCTGCATGAAGGCCTTTACCAGGGTGCCTGTTTGCTATCCTTCAGCTGAGAGAAGCAACCATGGGACCGATATCCTTGGGGCTGAGGGCCTGATCCTGTGAGACCTCGTGCCTAATGCCATGACATCCATTGTGCTCTAGGGGTAACATTCACCCTGAGGCAGACAGCACAGAGCTGAGGTCTCCCTAATGCCCTCAGAATAGGAGCAGAATGATGTATATAGCTTGTAATCACTCTGCAGGGGGCAAATGGCACCCTAAGTGACCAGATTTATCCCCATTTGAGGATGCTGCTCCTACCCCATTGTTGAAAACTGCAGCAGCTCCTTTAATGGTATTTCAGCACAAAATTAGCCACTCCAGCACTGACCCTGAGAGCTTGGATCTGGAGACCGCAGAGCTTCCTGCAACATCAGCAGCAGCGCCAAGGGTCCCACACAGGGCTGAACTGCCCTCCACATACACATATTATGAGGGAAGGAGTTGGGTTTCCCGTGAGCGGATGGCAAAGACCCAGTAGATTTGCTGCTTCATGCCTCCTCCTTTCTTCTGGTGCTGGTGCCCCAGGGCTGGCCCCTCTGGCACACACAGTCAAGCCCTTTTGTGGAGTGCTGCTCCTTGGGAAATACTCCCAGCAAGAGTTGGGACTGAATATGATGTAGAGGAACATAGTTAACTTGTTAATCTGAAGCCAGGTAGAAGGCAGGGTAGATTTAGCACCCAATGGACAACTAACCAAGGCAGATATATTGCTAGGCTTTTGTGAAGTGAAGCTCAGAAGTGAACTTCAATTAATGAGGCTGGCAGAACCAGGGCCCTTTTGTGGAGTGCTGCTCCCTGGGGAATGCTTGTAGCAGGTGCAAGGATTGAATATGGTGTGGAGGGACGTAGCGTGTTAGTCTGAAGTGAATTAGAAGAAGGCAGAGTAGATTAGCACCTAGTGGACTGACCAAAGCATGCATAGATAAGATAGATTGATAGATAGACAGATAGATAGATAGATCAAGCATTTATGAACTGAAGCTCAGATATATATCTGTCTGTCTGCAACACAGAGCCAAAGCCCTTTCATGGAGTGCTGCCCCTTGGGGAACACTCTCAAGAGGAGCTGGGACTGAATATGGTGTGGAGAGGTGTGGTTAGCTGCGTTAGTCTGAAGCCAAGTAGAGGACTGCAGGGTAGTGTAAGACTATCGTAGGGTAGGATGAAGAAGAGGGCATGGAGCAACAAATCTACAAGGTTTTTTCCCTTCCAGTCATGAGAAGTCCAGCATAAGGAGTGTGTGTGGATTTGTGTGAAGGTGGGGTAGGCTTAGCACCTAATGGACTAACCAAGGCAGATGTATAGCATAATAGGCCTTTGCGAGGTGAGGCTCAGAAGTGAAGTTCAGTTCATGAAAGCTCTTGCTATCTGTCTGTCGGTGGCCTACATGAGATACTGACTGTGCAGTTGTTACTGTGCAGTCATTTAGTACTCGTATAAACCAATACTGAATGACTGCGCAGTAACCAGAGTTACTGTGCAGTACGTAGCATTGCCAAATGGCTTTTTCGTGACCCTAACTGCGCAGTAGCCTGAGATTCCTGTGCAGTAGTGTCACGTGTTGCTTCCCACTGTCTCTAGTGGGTTATGGAATAGAGAAAATCCCACACAATTTACTGATTCGTTTTGATGCACTGGCTGGGGGAGTAGTTAGCTGATTGCACGATTTCACAATGATTACACACTTAATTCATACAACACAATTTTATTTTAAAATTCTTTGCTATGCATATAACACTGCTTAGCTTTAAGAAACACCACAAACATTAAGAACACAATAATTACATATATCAGAAACAATGCTCCGAATGCACTTCCTTCCCAAACAATACTATAAGAATTAGTATTACAAAAACAACTACAATTACAACTAAAAGTTAAATTTGAATCAATACTATTATTTTCATAATATACTTACAATCCTAGAATTCCGAGAAGCCAAATACCAAAAAATGGTTTAATTCCTCAGTAGTACAATTTAATGGGTTGGCCTCAGTAGTACGGTTCAATGGGCTCACCTCAGCAATACAATTCAATGAGCTGGCCTCAATACTGATAGGACTAAGTCCCCTTCCTTCAGTCCCTTTCGGGCGCTCTGCAGCTTCAGCATGAACTAAGAGATTCGTGTTCACGGAGAGGTTGGTTCAGGTGATCAATCTGATCCGGCTTACACTTGCGATTCTTCCTTCGTTGTTCTGCAAGTGAAGTCACCTCCAAATTGGGACAGTAAATTACAGTTTTTATTGAGTGAGCTGCCGTCAATGGGCTCCTCCTACTCAAACCTGTCATTACCCCCAAATTTGGGCTCGGATCTTACTCAACAGATTCTTTTGCTTAGTAATTAGTTTCTTTTGTTAATCATTTCACTTACTCTGGGACCAATCTGGCCAAAAGGCTCTAGGGTTTGATCTCTTGGAACTCAGGATATTTGCTCTTCTTGTAAAAGACTTCTAAAGATAAAATTTAAATTAAGACTTTAAACAAAGTCAGGACCTTTTGCACGTAGTCCAAAAACAATGACTTAGATAAGGAGATAAATCTTATCTTCTTCCTGAAACTGGCTAATGGGCAACCGTTACAAACATTCAAACTATTTCATTCAATATGACACCCGCCACTGAAAGCTACTGTGCCGTAGTCATGGGCTACTGTGCTGTAGTCATGGGCTACTATCCAGCCGTTGTCTCATGTAGAGGTGGCCTGTCTGTCTGGCATGTGGGGCCAGAGACCGTTTGTGGAGTGCTGCTCCTTGGGGAACGCTCCCAGGAGGCGCTGGGACTAAATGCGGTGCGGGATAGCATTCACCTCCTCTAGGGTAGAAGAAGGAAGAGCACGAAGCAGCAAATCTACTGGGTCTTTGCCTTTCCGTTCATGGGAATCCCAGCTCCTTCCCTCATAAAGCGTGTGTGAGTGTGCATGTGTGTGTAGATGAACCAAAGCAGAGAGAGTGAGCACACACTTCCATGAACTGAAGCTCCCTTCATCAGCATGGGGGCGGATGACAGAGCAAGGCCTCAAGTGGCAGCAAGGGAAATTGAGGTTGGACAGTAGGAAGAATTTCCTCCCTGGGAGGGTAGTAAAGCACTGCAACAAGTTACCCAGAGAGGGGATGAAATCTCCATCCTTGGAGATTTTTAAGACCCAGCTGGACAAAGCCCTGGCTGGGATGATCTAGTTGGGGGCTGGCCCTGCTTTGAGCAGGGGCTGGACAAGATGAGGGCCCTTCCAGCCTGAATTTGTTATGATCTGATGAGGCGAGGCTGCGGTCGGGAAACCTTGTGCTTGTCTGTCTGTCTCCTCAGGGTGCTATTTTATCCTGCCGGCCCAGGGGCGGGGCCGGGAGGCGGTGCGAGGCCGGCGGCCCCGCCTGCAGCCCGGAGCAGCGCGGAGACCCCTTCCCTTCCCCGTCCCGTCCCGTCCCGCGGCGGGCATGGCGCGGCGCGGCGCGGGGCTGGCGCTGCTGGCGCTGCTGGGCTTGGCGGCGGCGCAGTACGAGGAGTACAGCTTCCGCGGGTTCCCGCCGGCCGAGCTGATGCCGCTGCAGAGCGCCTACGCCTACGCGCTGGAGCAGTACGAGGGCGAGAGCTGGCGGGAGAGCGCCCGCTACCTGGAGGCCAGCCTGCGTCTGCATCGCCTGCTGCGCGACAGCGAGGCGCACTGCCACCGCCACTGCGCCGCGCCCGACAGCGCGCCCGGGGCCGGGGCCGGGGCCGGGGCCGAGTGGGAGCACGAGCTGGAGCTCTTCGGCCGGCTGGTGCGGCGGGCCGGCTGCCTGCGGCGCTGCAAGCGCGGCCTGCCCGTCTTCCAGCTGCGCTACCCGCCCGCCGACACGCTGCGCGCCTTCCGCCGCCGCCTGCCCTACAGCTACCTGCACTACGCGCTCTTCAAGGTGAGGCGGTCCGGTTTGCTGCTGCTCTGTCCACGCCAGAGCCCGCACCTTGACGGCCTCTGTGTTTCGAGGACACTCGCGCGCGCACGCTTTATGAGGGAAGGAGCGCAGATTCCTGTGAGTGGAAAGGCAAAGACGGGGTCACCCTCCTACCCTGGGGTTGTCTAGTTCTTTAAGGGAAAAATAGAGGACGTAAAGGCGACCGGTTTCGTGTGGATAGAGGACAACCAGACTGGCCTCTATGATGGCCAGCCTACTCCCACACCTCCCCTCTGTCCCATCCCACAAGCTCACATTGCGACTTCCCCAGAGTGGCAGAGGTTGCTTGTGGGTGCAGAGTTACTTGGGGCATGCATGCGTCTGTAGGATCAGGCCCCGAGGGGGTCCCGTTCAGCACCGAGCACAGCGTGGGCCTGTAGTGATGAACGAGCCTTTGGAGGAGATGGATGCTGGGCGATGAAGATGCTCTGGGCTATTCCCCTGGGTGTCCGGTTCCTCCCTCCTCCAGAGCACAGAGCTTTGCAGAGGCCGGCTCTGGCATGGCACCCAGCCTGCTTGCCAGAGTCTGTTGTCTCTGGGCAGAGGATGACTGGTTGCTCCCAGCTTTGTATTCCTAACAGGATGCCTGTCCCAGCCTTTGGGAGATGGATAGTCCTGAGCTGTGCTAATTACGTAAGGTGTAGGGTATAGCTGTTTTGCAGTGGCATTTGGGGACCCTTTAACCTGGTCCATCCTGTGGGAGCTCCAGGCTGCGTGTCAGCAGGGTCTAGATGGCAGCCGTGCGGCATGCAGAACGTGCGCTCAGAAGGAGTTTCAAAACCATGCCAGTTGCTCCTGGTCTTTTCTTTCCTCCTCCTCCTTTCCTCCACGCCCCCTCCCTCACTGCTCCTCCACACAGCTGCCGCCAGGAATCCCCCAGACCTAGAGTCAGGGAAGGAGTACAAATGCCACGTCTTCAGCATCCAGAACAGTAGAAGCCTGGGGGATTGCTTAGCTCAGACCTGAGTAATAGCCACTGCAGGGATCCCCATTTGCTGGGAGGACGGGGGTGGGTGTGTGTGGAGGAAGAGAACAATTTTCCTTTGAATCATCCCCAGCTGCTGCTTCCTTTGCAAGCAGTCTGGGCCTGTTAGCTCTGCCCTGGTCCCTCCACTCCAGGTCTCCGTTGGTAAAAATTCCAAATCGTCAGGTTTTGGGGCTCAGACTTTCTTTGGAACTCCAAGAAGTTATCAACTTCAGAAGTTCTGGGTGCTGCCAACAGTGCAGTCAGCCTATATGTGGGAAAAGATGAGGTGGTTCCTGCTGGGGAATGCCTGGAAGCCACAGTGTCACTGGGTCTCCAGGCTGTGGGCATGATTTAATGTTGCTTGGTGTCAGTGTTGCACGCACACGGTTTCCAAAGACCACAAGGGAGAAGGCAGAAATGAAGGTTCTTTGCCAGGGCTCCCAGACTTAACATGTGCCTCCATGAGTGACTGATGCCTTCCGAGTCTGGCGGGGCACCAATGGGGCACAACTGTGGGGGTGGTCCCCCAGCAGGCAACCGGGGGGGGAGCCAATTTCAGGGGGGGCACCAGCACTCTCCGTGCCCCACTACTAGCCAGCGCACTTGCTGTGTGTGGGTGTACCAGCAATCTCAAGGAGGGGCACATGTCCCCCATGGTATGCGTGCCTTGTACTGTGCTCAGGAAGGGCTATTTTAAGAGGCTTTTATGAAAGGTGTTTTGCCTTTGGAGGCCAAACAAAGCAAAGAGAGAGGAGTCAGGAGTTCCAATCCTGGTTTTGATGCTGAGATCTTGTTCCGCATGCTCACAAGAGTCACTCTCCTTTCTGTGCCTCAGTGTTATTATCAGTAAAATACAGAGGAGGCGACTATGTGTCAGAGTTACTTAATTAGGGCCCAGCCCTTCAGTTCTTACAGGGGAATTGGGTCACATGAGCAATTTTTGCAAGAGGTAGGTGACTTCATCATCAGCAGATGCACTGGTATATGTTTCATAGATTGTAAGGCCAGAAGGGACCTCAGACGATCATCGGGTCCAGCCCCCTGCACCAGGCAGAAAAGACAACTGGGGTCAGGTGAGCCCAGCAAGGTGACCGTCCAGTCTCCTCTTGAAGATCTCCAGGGTAGGTGATTGCACCACCTCTGGAGGGAGCTTATTCCACAGTCTGGACACCCTGACTGCGAAAACGTTTTTCCTAATATTGAGTCTAAAACGGTCTTCCAGGAGTTTGTGGCCATTACTCCTGGTTTTCCCCAAGGGTGCCCTGGTGAACAGTTGTTCACCGAGCCCTTGATGTACTCCCTTGATGTAGCGGTAAGCTGCTACCAAGTCCCCTCTCAGCCTTTTTTTTTTTCAGGCTGAAGAGTCTCAGGTCCTTCAGCCTTTCCTCGTATGGCTTGCCTTGCAAGTTTCTGGTCATATGGGTGGCCCTTCTCTGGACTCTCTCAAGCTTTACCATGTCCTTGTTAAAGTGTAGTGCCCAGAACTGGACACAATACTCTAGTTGCGGTCTCACCAATGCCGAGTAGAGCAGAAGAATCACTTCTTCGATTTTGCTGGAGATGCATTGATTGATGCATGCCAGGGTATTATTTGCCCTACTGGCTACAGCATCGCATTGCTGGCTCATGTTCATACTGTGGTCTATTATTACCCCCAGGTCCCTTTCGTTCATGGTGCTGGTCAGTTTGGTGCCACCAAGCCTGTAGGTGTGTAGGGGGTTGTTCGTCCCCAGGTGGAACACTTTACATTTCTCAACATTGCACTTCATCTGGTTCTGATCCGTCCAACCTGCTAGCCTGTCTAGATCCGCCTGTATCTGTAGCCTATCTTCAAGTGTGACCATGCTTCCCCATAACTTGGTGTTGTCTGCGAACTTGGTCAGTGAGCTCTTCACCCCCACATCCAAGTCACTGATAGGCATGTTGAAAAGTATTGGACCAAGCACCGACCCTTGTGGGACGCTGCTGGCCACTTCTCACTGGGATGACAGATCCGTTCATTAGGACTCTCTGGGTCCTACTCCACAGCCAGCTTTCCACCCACCTGACTGTCTTGGAGTTAAGACCACAATCCTCCAATTTTCTTGCGAGGACATGTTGATGGATCCATGTAGGGCAACTGGTTCTTTTAAAGGGTTAATGTAAAACTCCCTGACTGACTCAAAGGCCCCCCTTTTTTCTGGGAAGAAGTCTGGCTTTTCATGGGAGAAGTCTGCCTTTTGTGTAAAGAAAAGTAAGAAATAAAAGTATTCCTTGGGTTCTTGTGTAGATTTACTGGCTAATTTCCTACATTCTGAAGATTCAAGTTAATAGTTTCTTGCCCAGCTCTGCTGTCTCCTTTGCCCAGGAATGAAGGAAGACAGCATGTCCTGATTACATAATAAATTTTCCCTTTGGTCTGACCAGCCAAACCTCCATTTCAGGGACTGTCGGTTTTACAAGAAAAAAAAAATCAACTCCTTAAAAACTGACTTCAGGTGAAAGTCACAGCAGTTAATGAAATGGGAAAGAGAATTTAGAGAGATTCAAGCCCTGGGGCCAGGGGACAAAGCACTGGAGGTGTGAACAGGCAGGATCAGGCCCCATCAAAGGCCCTTTTGACATGCAGTTGAATGCGACAGTCTCTTGTGGCATAGTGGCTGAATTGGAAGAAATCTGGCAGGTGAATCCACCCTGCAGCTGTGCGGCTTTCTCAGTGCCCTGACTGAAGAGCTTCCAAGGTTAAATTCTGCAAATCACTGTGTAGGCACCAAAATAGGTCTGGCCTGAGCATCCATGGCGTTGAGCAGTCTGAGCTGGTGAGCTATGGGGTAGGGATTTATCTGCAGCAGCATTGTAGGTTCAGACCTGAAGTTTGTCATCTGGAACCATACAAAAGCTATCAACCCAATATTTTGTCCACTGGCTGCTGCCAGAGAATGATTCATTCTAGGTTTGGCATCAGCAATACTAGGTGCTCTGGTGGAATAACTGCTCCCAGCTGCAGCATCATCCTTTCCCCAGAGAGCCAGGCCTCTTCCATGTCCTGAGCTTCCCTTGCATTGCTGGCTCTGTTCGTCTGTTGGCCAGTCACCCCTACCATGTTCCCTATGGCCTGGTTTGGGTAATACAGCAGTGTGCTGCCTGATAAGGCACAGTCTGAATGTTCCAGCTGCCCTGGGGTGGATAAAGGAGTCGCTATCCATGGGCTTGGTGA
Organism: Alligator mississippiensis; assembly: GCF_030867095.1. Classification (NCBI taxonomy): domain Eukaryota; kingdom Metazoa; phylum Chordata; order Crocodylia; family Alligatoridae; genus Alligator; species Alligator mississippiensis. Next base: position 163,106,822 of record NC_081827.1, read on the forward strand.
GTTCAGCAAGGGCTGAGCAAACCCAGCTAGTGGCACTGACAACACAGGGAGGAAGTGCCCTGAGTGCCCAGCCCCTGCCATATATTTGCAAGAGGAACAATGTGAGTGCCCCTTCAGTAGCTAATACACTCAGCTGGCCCCATGCCTTCCACTTTGCATGCCAGCAGTTTTGACATTGATCTCACTGGTAGCTATGCCCACATGGATCAAAAGGTTTGGTTCCTGCTTATTCTCTGTGGAGATGTTTATAATGTACTCCCCAAACACTAATCTTCAGGCTCCTGGGACAGACAGTGCTAACACTGCATTACCCACGTGTAAATCTGCAGCTGCAGTAATCTCGACCACGGGGTGCCGGGCATTGTTGCTTGCTCTGATACTCCCCATTTTGCAATTTTCAAAAAGTGTTCCCTTTGGGGTATTTTTTAGGTCTGTGCGAAATGACTATGTTTTGTTTCCGTTTCAGATTCGTCCATTTTGGAGGGACAGTGATTCATTTCGGTGTTTTGGATTACTGTTCCATTTTGATTCAGCTGAATCTGTTTCAGAGTTTTGACACTGTTTTGGCACTGATTCAGAGATTCAGATCAGCCAGGGAGAGGCAGGCACAGCTGGGCAGCTGCAGGTTCTCCCACTGCTTCTCTGGCTGTGCCTGCCTCTGCCCCAGCAGGTGGGAGTCGCAGGAGAAGTCCCCCTGGCTACCCTGCCTGGCCCTGGCCTCCCAGAACTTTAAAAGGAGGGCTGCGAGGCTGTGCCAAACTCTTCCCGGGGGATGCAGGCTCCTGGATCTGTGCGGGGGATAACAGCAGGCTGCTGCTGCTAGCTGGGACCAGTGCTCAGTGCAGCCTGTGCCGAGCGCCAGGAAGACTGGTTCTGCTGCTGGCCCCAACCAGCAGTGACAGCATGCTGTCATTCCACGTACAGATCTGGGGGCCCGCACCCCCTGGGAGGGCTGCGGGACTGCCGGACTCTTCCTGAGGGGCACAGGCCCCTGGATCTGCGCGTGGGTTGACAGCAGGCTGCTGCTGCCAACTGGGGTTCTTTCTGGTGCTTGGCGCAGGCAGCAGTGGAAGTATGCTGTCATCCTGCATGCAGATCCAGGGGCTTGCGGCCCCCACCCCCCTGAGGGCTGCAGGCTTGTGCCAGACTTCTCCCAGGGAAGTGTGGGCCCTGGGTTTGCATCCGGGATGACAGCAGGCTGCTGTCTCTCCCCCAGGGCACTGGGATTGGAAGGGACCTCCGCAGACACTGCAGACAGACCGTAGACACTGACCCCTTATAGATCAATATCAGAGCAGTCCTTCCCCCTCCCTTTTCTGAGTTTCTGTTTCCCCGCAAACCCACCTCCGAAACGTTTCAGATGATTTAGTTTAATTTCGGAGATGTTTCGGAGCCTTCTGTTTCATTTCCTGCCTCTGGGGCAGGGGGTTGGACTCGATGATCTTCTGAGGTCCCTTCCAGCCCTAATGTCTATGAAATCTATGAAATTTCAGATTCGGTGTTTCAAGTGCCAAAACGGGCTGAAACACCTCCGAAACAAAACGGCTGCCAAAGTTTCTCACAGCCCTAGTATTTTTTTATCTTGAAATCATATAACTCAGGAATGCATGCATTCCTGGGGAATCCTGTTGCAGCTTTCTGGCCAGGGGATGGCTGTGGAGCCCTGCTGGCTGCATTAGTGAGGGTGCAGTATCTATATAGTAGGCAACTTGAGCCAGTTTCAAGGGCCTGTATGATCTTGGGACCTCACAGTTGGGTCTTAAAGGAGGGCAGGGCAGAGGGTATAATTGTTGATGTGCTGACTTGGGACTTGCATGCTCTAAATTCAAATCTTGGCTTTGCTACAGATTCTGGGGATTCCTCTGGGGTGGCTCAGTCCATTTTCTCAGAAGAGTGAGCGGCGTTTGCAGCTTGTGTACTGAGCTCTTTGGAAAGCTTGCCTCTACAGCTCTGAACCTCAGTTCACCATCTCTGGGAGAGGCAGAATCTGCAGACCCTTGAACTTAATGGCAAGGGAAGCTTCTCAGGTGGGGACCTGGCCGTGGGAGAGAGGTGTGAAAGGACTGGTTTTGACTGAGTAGGAGCAGGATGCAGTGATTTTAATGTTGGCCGCAAGGAGTCTTGAGTCTCCGTGGGTCTCTGTGACCTGTGACAAGTTTGATATCAAACTCCCTAAACCTTCTTAGGTAGATGCATGCCATGTCCTGTTGAGATTTCTCTCCCACCAGGGCAGTTCCACACGTTCTGGTGGCCGTGTGTCTTTGCCAAGCGGCTCGTGTCTGCTTGTGCAGATTCATAAAATGTTGCACCCCACACTGCTGTGGTCACAGTTGCCTGGAATAAAGGTCGTTGTCTTGTGGTTACTTCTCCTGTATGGGAAGGGGAATCAGCTGGGTTAGTGTTGATTTGACTGCTTCTGTGTTTGGGGGTTAGTACTGTATTAATGATACTTGTGTGAGTCGATTGCTCCAACTGTTATGTATAGACAAGGCCTGAGAATCCTAAAGACTTTTCCGGTGGGGTCTGAGGCTGTGACTTTTGAGAGCAGAAAAGCAGAGCCTTGTATATGTGCGTCTGCAGCAAGCCTAGAGGCTATGAATGCACTGCTATGACTCAGGATTAATGACTTGGTTGCAGGGGCAGGGAAATTTTTGGGTTTGGGTGACCTCTGCAAACTTGTAGCCAGCCATGTTCCTGTAGCAGCAGGACAGTGGCTCACTGTGGCAGCTGACTCAGACAGGTCTCTCTCTTTCAGGACAATAAGATTGAGAAGGCGGTGTCTGCTGCCCACACCTTTCTTCAGAAGAATCCCAAACATGAGATGACCATAAAGTACCTGAACTATTACAAGACGATGGTGGACTTGGATGAGTATCTTGTGGACTTGGAGGCCCAGCCGTATGAAGTGAGTGAGCCTCAGGGGCTTAAGTGGAGGGAGGTTGGTGGGATGCCTGGGGCAGTAAGGCTGCAGGGCAGGATCGAGGGCACTGCCATTCGGCTGGGTGGAGAATTTCATAGATTTTATAGACATTAGGGCTGGAAGGGACCTCATGAGATCATCTGGTCTAGCCCCCTGCCCCAGGGGCAGGAAGTCAGCTGGGGTCAGAGGACTCCAGCAAAATAATCATCCAAGCGCATCTTGAATGTATCCAGAGTAGGTGCTTGCACCACTTTTTGGGGGAGTCTATTCCAGACTCTGCATACTCAGACTGTAAAGAAGTTCTTCCTTATGTTTAGTCTAAAACTGTCTTCCAGCAGTTTGTGACCGTTAGACCTTGTTTTCCCTGCAGGAGCCCTGGTGAGCAGATGTTCTCCTGGGTCCTGATGAACACCCCTGATATACTTATAGGGAGCCACTAAATCCCCCTGAGCCTTTGCTTCTCCAGGCTGAACAGTCCCATGCCTCTCAGCCTCTCCTCATGTGCCCTCCTCTCTTGACTTCTGATCATATGTGTGGCTCTCCTCTGGACACTCTTGAGCTTCTCCATGTCCTTTTAAAAGTGTGGAGCCCAGAATTGGATGCAGTACTCCAGCTGCGGCCTCACTAAGGCCAAATAAAGAGGGAGAGTGACTTCTTGGGTCTTGTTTGAGATGCATCGGTAGATGCAGGCCAGGGTTTTATTTGCTTTGCCAGCTGTGACATCACATTGGTGGCTCATTGTCACAGTAGGGACACCCCTGGGATAGCTGTGATGTCCCTAGGGCACTGTGACCGTGCTGGCTTCGCCCTATGGGCACCTACTAATCTCACCTGCTACGTCTTGCTGTTATAAATGATGGATTGGGAGGCTGCCCTCGAGTTGCCCCTCAGTCACAGTCCTGACAGTCTCCCCTGAACCCTGTCGGTTGCTGGACCCCTTTATTGGGCCCCACATTTGGCAGGTGTCTTATGATACCTCCCAGCCTTATGGGCTAGATGTGTAGATCCAAAACCACCCCTTTATCACACCCCATGCCTTGCAGATGTTATGTAAACGTGGCCTCCTTGTGTTGAGGCCTCAGCTTAGTCCAGCCTCAGTAACTACGCCCACACTGGCGTTGGGGTCTGCTCACCCCTGGTCACGGCACCCACACTGGCGCTGGGGTCTGTTCACCCCAGTCATGGCACCTACACTGGCCTCAACCAGATCCACCGGTTTACAGACAGAAATCAAAATATGAGCTCCTGGGCTATAACATAATGCAAGCAGTTCAGGGTGTGCCCTGTCCCTTTAGAAGAGTTAAAGCTCCCCCTTGCACTAAATGCATTGTAGGTGAGGGTCCCTGGTGAACTCCTGGAGCCCCTTAATCCTACCAGAAATAGAACAGGCAGTCAAGCATCTTCACTTAGCTTACTCTAAGAGAGCTCCTTCCCCCTTGGCTGCTGGCAGAGAACTGACCCTCTAGTCTCAGCCCTGGGGTATATACCTGCCCAGGGCCCTGCCTCTTCCAGGCAGCTGACCAGCTGCAGGTACAAGCTGATTCCCTCATTAGCCTGCTGCCACAGTAACCTGCAGGTGTGGGGTTCCTGCCTGACTGCTAGGGCCCTCTCCCTAGGCAGTTTCTGCCCTTAAAGGAGCAGGAACCTTAGTGCCGTACGACACTCATATTCATCTTGTCGTCAGTCATGACCCCCAAGTCTCAGACAGTGCTGGTGAGTGAACCACTGCCAAGCCTATAGGTACGATGCAGGGTTTTCCTCCCGAGGTGGAGAACATTGTATTTCTCTATGTTGAAGGTCACCAGGTTTGTATCTGCCCACCTTGCAAGCCTGTCCAGGTCGGCCCGAATCCCCAGCCTATCCTCCAGCGTGTCTGTGGTTCCCCACAGTTTTGTATCATCCATTAACTTAGCCAGTTCATTTTTGACACCCGAATCCAGGTTCATAATGAATATATTAAAGAGTACTGGTCCAAGTACTGATCCCTGAGGGTCACCATATACCATGCTGACTCGGTTCCATCAACAGTCACTCTCTGGGTCCAACCGCGGAGCCAGTTTCTGAGCCATTGGACCGTAAGGTTGTCGAGGCTGCAGTTCCCCAGTTTTGCCATGAAGACATCATAGGAGACCAAGTCAAAGGCTTTTTTGAAATCTAAGTAAATGACATCAAGCTCTGCCCCCCCTCCAGGTGACACATCCCCTGGTCATAGAAGGAGATGAGGTTGGTCAGGCACGACCTACCCGAAATGAAGCCATGTTGGCTGTCTCTCAGAATGGCACCTTCTGTCAGCCTGTTGTTGATGGATTCTTTGATAATTTTTTCTAAGATCTTCCCAGAGATTGAAGTCAAATTGATTGACCTGTAGTTCCCTGGATCTTCCTTCCTCCATTTCTTGAAGATAGGTACCACGCTGGCCCTCTTCCAGTCTTCAGGAACCTCTCCTGAGTGCCATAAGTTCTCAAATGTCCGAGCCAATGGTCGAGCTATAATGTCGGCCAACTCTTTTAGCACTCTTGCATGCATTCATCAAGGCCCGCCGACTTATGGATGTCCAGCCTCTCAAGGTGTTTCCTCACAAGGTCTTCACCAAATGTAGGCATATGGTCACCCGAATCATAGAGAAGTAGGGGTGGAAGGGGCCTTCAGAGGTCATCTAGTTCAACCCCCTGCCTGAGGCAGGACCAGCCCTATCCAAACCATCCTATACAAATCCATAATCAACCTCTTTGTAAAACTACCATCAGCCCTGACACAACACAAGACATAACACCCTAACCTAAGCAGAGGAGCCATAGCAGCTAACCTCCTTCAGTAAAGGTTACTAAGATACACTCAAGAGATAACAGGTAGAAGGCCATGACCCCACTAGAGAGGAAGGCAAAAACCCACCAGAGTCTACCAATTTGATTATAGGGTAAAATTCCTTCCTGACCCCAAATATGGTGACCAGTCTGACCTTGAGTGAAGGGGCAAGACCCTCTAATCAGGAACCTCTGGCTTTGAAGTCCCAGCAGGAGCACTGGCGTCCCTCTGCTGGGGCCTGAAGCTGGAGGTTTTTGGAAACCTCAAGATTGAGAGAGAGAGAGAGAGAACCTTTAGAGAATGAGAGTTCCATTGCATCAAAACTTTTGTGGTTTCAGCAGAAAGCTGACCTTCCATTGTTCCTGACATACCCAGGATAACCAAATGCTGTTGAGTGGGGTACTCACTAGGAACGTGGGATACATGGATCCAAGTCTCTGCTCTGAGTCAGGTGGAGTAGAAATGTAAATCTGGGTTTCCCTTGTGAACTGGGATAATGGCTGTTTCAGAGTATCGGAAATCTCAACATTTCATTGAAAAATTCCTGAGCAGCTCTTGTCAGCAGAGCTATGCACACAGGGGAGCCCAGGGCTGAAACAGCCCGGGAAATGTGAGTCAGGGCTGGGTTGGTGATCCTTAGAGTAGATTTGGGCATCTGAGGGTTTTTTTGACAGCCCCTTTTCTCCTGCAAAATGAATCCAATGCACTGAACACGAAAGCAAAGTGTATTAGGATTCTCCAATTACAAATATTGCTAGCAACTAAAGAATAAAACAGTTCATATTTAGATTATTTTTATGATCCTAGCAGGAATAATCAAGTCTTAAAATTTAGGATTATAAAATGTAGAGACTCCAAGAATTTCAGATAGGTGGTCAACCTATTAGGGAGATCTTACTCAAATCTAGAGATTAATTTATAAGTAGTCTTGGATTTTCGTTATGTCTGCAGAAGGGAACCTCAGCAAAGAAGGCCAAAGGAACACAACTCAGAGCATCAAGCCCCTTTTTATCCCCCTCCTCAAACAAAGATGTATAATATTATGTGGTAGAAACTTTGACAAGTGTGATCAGAAAGGAGACACTCTCATGTCATTCTGTTGGTCAAGCTAGAACACACTGACCTGAACCTGTAATCAAGATTGGCTAGTATTTTCAAGATGTTTCTGTTGCCTATGATTCATTTTTTTTATGTTACTTCCCTTAGCATTATGCTAATGTGGTCTAACTGAGAGTTAAGATAGCTAACACCCAGCTATAAAGCTACTATAATGCAAGCTAAAAGGATTTTAGCTTAATACAAAGGCCTATAGGGTGCCTGTAGCTGGCATGGCAGAGGGCTACACGTTAGGATTGGGGATAATTTTGAGGGTCTGGGCAGGAAACTTTGGCATCTTCTCCCTGCATCATTCCTGGCAGTGGTCCCTGTCAAAACAAGTTATTTCAAGGGCTGATTCTTTCCTTTCTGCCCTTCACATGGGCTTCCTGCTTTGCTTCTTAAAGGTTGCTTGGAGGAGGCGATTGATCTGAAGTAGCAGGAGGGATTGTTTTGCACAGCATCCCCTCTTAGACTGGTCTGGTTGCTCTTTGCTGGACGTGGCAGGCTCCAAGGTCATGGAGCCTGACAGAAATGGTGACTTGCAGCTATTCTAACTGCAGAACTCCCTGTTCTGTCAGAACAGAGAGGAAACTAGGGACATTTTTACACATATAAGTGCTGTAGCACTGGGCACTTTGAAAAGTGCCCGGCACTGCGACAGTTGCAGTTGGATAAGCAGCAAAATGTGCATCACCGCTGAGAAAATGTTGGTGGTGCGCTTTTGAACTAAAACATGTAGAAGGTGCTTTAGTTCAAAAGTGCACCGCTGCCATTTTCTGCAAGCTGATTTCCATTTTGTCACTTATACAATTGCATACGACTCAGCGTAGCGCAGTGTGCATCAGCTCACAGGCAGAGCAGATTCAAGTAATCAAGTCTGCTCTGAAGCGCCAGACCTCTGGCATGTCACAGGACCAACAAGTGTGTGTATAAATGCCCAGTGTGTTTGCTGTCTGAAGTTATACCAATGTTAGCTGATAAGAGCTGAGCTAGAAATAGATACTGTCTAAAGGCAAATATTAGTCAAAGGCCAAGCCCCTCTTCCCTGACCTGGGCCTTCCTTGTGGTCGCTGCTCCAAGGCTGGGAGCATCTTGCAGCTGATGGAAAGAAACGCACAATTCTGGAACTCTGGAAGGAGTTGGGGAAATCTATGGAAACACCCCAGGAAAGTAGGTGGTGATGTCATCACCATCACATGCCAATATCGGAGCTGGATTTGGCTTTGGCACAAGTACATGTGGCTGTCACCAGAGGACGCTTAAAGGGAGCTGTCTGCCTTTTTAGACCAGGATTAACTGAGTCCTGGAGCTGGGCTTTTTAGGAGAGTCCTGTGTTCCTGATGGTCTGTTCTGTCCCCGTCTGGCTGGTATTGTGACATAAGTTAATAGTGTCCAGACAACTGGTGTCCAAACAGAGATGATGATGTAGTTTTATATCAAGAACAAGATTGGGCTTTATGTGGACTGAGCCTAGGCAGAGGGATCAGCACGTGCCTGAGATGACAACTTCAATCACAGGCATTAGGTTACTGAAAATGTTCGTGGGAAGGTGTTGGGCGATGCCCAAGCCTGGTCTGGAGTCCTTTGCATAGGGCTGAATTCCACCCAGCCATTGTGTGTGGGGCAGGAATGACTGAGTGAATCCCATCCTGTTAATATGCATGACTTTGCCTTGGACAAGACCAGTGGGTGAGGCCTGCTGCTTCCTTGCAGACAGTGTTCGTGCGGTCGGTGAAGCTGTATAACAGTGGGGATTTCCGAAGCAGTGTCACTGACATGGAGCAAGCGCTGGTGGAGTACTACAAGGCCTATGAGAACTGCCTGGCAAGCTGTGACGGCACCTATGAACTGGAAGAGTTCAAGGACTTCTACCCAGCCGTCGCAGGTGAGCATGGGGCCTTCTAGCCTATGGAACTGTGGTGGGGTTCAGGGGCTCAGAGCAATGGCAACCAGGAGAGGAAAGGTCAGAGGTTGGGTTTCCCCTGAGCCAGGTGGCCTCTTTATTTTAATACAGACGTGTGGGTGCAGAGCCTTTGCCTGTGGGTCTTGGCAAAAGGTGACTCCATGTCTGGCATGAAATAATCACTAGCAATGACTTCCTTATGGACTGGTTGTTTGTAGTGCACAGATTATCAGTGACTAACCAACCTCCTTGGTGTCAGCCTGTTCATGTAAACTAAAGACTGTCAAGGCTATGGAGGGGAGACCCTGTCTGTCCACAGAAACTACCTCTCCTCTCTGTCAGGGCTGAGTCGGGGGGGCTGCTGTGTGGGAGGCCGGGACTTGATTTCCTTCTATCTGGGCTGCACCTAGTTCAGGGTTATACAGAGCAGGCTATTTCAGGGCCTAGTACCTTTGCTGTCTTTGGTCAAGTGATGGAGACGGAGGCTGCTCTTCTGGCCAGCAGGAACAGCAAGAAGGACATATGGAAAGGATAAACCCTTCATGCCCCAGAAACCTCAGAGACCTGGCAGAAAGCAGAACCCTTTGCCATTTGGAATAAATCATCCTGTGCATGACAGGAGCATAGGGCAGCCACCCCAGGAACAGGTTATCCTCCAACTAGCAGCTGATGGGGGCACAAGGGGCTTACCCCCTGAAGCAGCTTGTAATGGCCACTGTGGGAGATGTGCTTCAGCTTAGCCAGGATGTGCTGATGGGCATCTCTTCCTAGACCACTACGTGGCTGTCCTGCAGTGCCAGGTGGACTGTGAGATTGACCTGACTCCCAATGTGGGTGGCTACTTTGTGGAGAAATTTGTGGCTACCATGTACCACTACCTGCAATTTGCGTATTATAAGTGTAAGTAAGTCTTTGTGCTTGCTTCTGGGACTGCTGCTCACAGGGTGTGTTGGGGAGGGGAGAGTGATAACCCCTCCGCCTTTTTCCCAAATGTTTCCTTGCCTGCTCCCCTTTGTTTGCAGCCAGCACTTTGACATCTCAAAATCTCCATTCCTGTTGAGATCTCCTTCCCCTCTGACCTCTCAGTGCTATGATTTTGGGGACTTCTCACAACACGGTCCCTTGTATAGGATGGGAGGATTGGCGAGGCCTGGTGGAGGGTGGGCTCCTCATCGCACAGTCCTCTTGTAAAGGGAAGGGAGGGATAATTCTCTGTTCTCTGCCCCCCAGTCACATTCCCCCATGTCTGGCCGTTAGACCAAGGGGGAAATGTTTCTGCATGCCATGTCCCTGGCTGCTCAGGTCTTATCTGTCTACGGAGTATCTCCTCTCCATGCTCCCTGTGCCCAGCCTTGTGCCAGGGGGCATGTCTCTGTATCATGTGCCTGGCCCCCATGGAGTGGGGCATGCCTGTCTCTGCCTCATGCCCCCATCCTTCTCTCCTTTCTGTGCAGTGAACGATGTGAAGAATGCAGTGCAGAGTGTCTCCAGCTACATGCTCTTTGACCCTAGTGATGAGGTGATGCAGCAGAACCTTGTTTATTACCGCTTCTACCGGGAGCGCTGGCATCTGGAGGAGGAGGACTTTAACCCGCGCCCGGTGAGGGGCTTGTGGGGCTAGGGTTGGGAGAGGGATGGTAAACTAATTTGCACAGTCTAATAGCTGCCTCTTGAGCCCCTCTGAGCTTAGCCCATGGGCTTCTGGGAGACATCATGTCCTCCTCTTTCACCCTGCTGAGTCCCAGCCTGGTGTGGCATGGGGAGACCTGGGCAGGAGTGATTTCAGTTCCTGGGATGGGAAGCTTTGAACTGCTCTAATACACTGTGAGGAGCACCCTCTCCAGTCCCAGCTGTAAGGGAGTTGCAATGTACAGGCTGATTTAAGGAATGCTGAACAATAGTAGCTGCAAATGTAGTTGCTTTTGCCTCATGGCCTTTGGTTCTGAGACCTTGCAGTCCTGCCCAGCACAGATACAGCACAGCTTCTGGCTACTTTAGCCCTTTCCATATGAAGCAGATGCCAGCCCTGCATGGGAGCTTAACTGTTTGGTTGCTGCCTAGGGGATGGGCAGCAGCAGGAGGAATTGGGCTGATGGTGTCCTTATCCATCCTGTCTCCAGGAAGCGCTCCATTATCACAACCAGACAGCCATGCAGAAGAAGATGTTGGAGTTTGCCAGGCAGTACCTGCAGGCTGATGATGAGGTGAGCTGGGGCTACAGCAGGACACTGGGGTGGGAGGAGCCCCTGGGTAGCATTCTGCTGCTAGAAAACTCTGCTCTGGCACCTGAGCCAGTTTTGCTTGCTAAGCAGGGCTGGGCCATGTCACTGTGTGGATGGGAAACCTCCAAGAACCTCTGGCTTGCATCAGAGATGGAATAATGGGAACTCAGCAGTGGTACCTGGTGCATCTGCTGTGCTTCACCCCAGAGGTGGCTGCATTTTGGTGCTGGGAGAGATTACTCCTACATCATTGCTTAGACTAACTGATGTTTCTGAAGTGCTGGCTGAGTAGGAGGTTCTGGTGCTGCAGAAAAATCTCCAGGGAAAGGGGGAGCTCCCATTTAAAACTAGATTACCCAAAGCCTTGGAGAAGAGACTTGAGGGGGCAATTTGGGATTGGTTCCTGGGGTGGTGAAGGACTACATGAGCCCTGAGGGGGACAGGGAATAATGGAGAGCTCTGGAGAACAGCGTAATGTGATCCTTCATCTATTTGTATGGGGTTGGGATGGTCAGTGTTGTTCCTCGGGGGGCTTTGTCGAGCAGAGCGGCTTAGGCACCAGGCTTTGGGGCCAAACCTGCTCTGAACACCTAGATGGAACCTGGTGACAGACTGTCTCATCCCATATTGCAGATGGAATTGGATGATGGCCCAGCCCCCGCTGGGCAGGACCTGGAATTGGACAGCGAGTTTGAAGGCGAAGGCGACTATGAGGAAGGTTTTCTTGCAGAGTGGTGGCAGGAGCCCAAGACCAAAGGGGACAAAGCAGATCAAGGTTACTGACCCTGGGCAGCCATTATTTCTGGGGGCTGGTGATGCTGGGAGCGGGACAGTCTCTCCCTCCCTGCCTGTCCCTGGGGTAAGAATCCTTCTGCCTTGACTGGGCCCATGGAGTTGAGAGGAGCAGCAGTCTGGGTGCAGCAACCTGCGCAGGTGCTGGGGTGAGGGGGCAGTCCCATCCCCTGTACCCTGAGGCTGCGTGCTTCTGGGTCACTGAGCCTCAATCTACCTTGTTTGAGCCACCACCACTTACGCTAATTGGCCCCATCGGCGGAGGGGCCCCAGGGCAGCCTGGACTCAGTTCATACTTCTAACTCTAGCAGGGTGCCTCTGGGGCAGGGCTTGGATCCACTGGGGCTGGCATGGGGAGTGCTGTGTCCCCTGCCTGTGCTGTACTGTGCTCAGGCCTCCATCATCTCTCACTCACCAGTGCTAAGGGCCTCATCGTGCATGTGCTGAAGGTCCATATCTCTGGGAAGCCTGAGGGGACTGTGGAGAACACACCTCACACGGCTCCTGAAGAAATACAATGACCCCTTTTCACTAGAAGACAGGAAACTGAAACATGGAGGAGGGCAAAATCTGGATCAGTAGGGTCACAAGGACTGGAGACTTCTGCTGGGCAGGGCTGCTACCTTCCCGTGTCTTCTGGGGCACAGTGTTCACAAACCTCCCTTGGTGCCTGCCTCCCTCCTGCTGGTTGAACACTCCTAGAGGCTGCGCAGTACTCGTGTCCTTTGTCTTGTTCTTGTTGGCAAGCGTTCATCGTTGCTTCCCCTCTCCTGGTGTTTCCAGTGGATGAGCCTGGCCCTGTCTGTCTGTCTGCCTCTATCCCTCCGTCCGTCTTTCTGTAGATGTCTGCATGGCCCTGGGAATGGTGTATGTTTGTGTGCAGCCTCTCTTATTCATTCCAGGAGCACTGTAATTTCCCACTCCACAGACAGTGGGGTAAGAATAGCAAGAGCCCACGGAACAGGGCAGGCTGTGGACACCATGTCACACAGCTGGGAGTCTTCCTTCAGCATTTGTCCTGGTAGCTAGTTGGGGAGGGGCCACTTTATTGGATCCCATGCTCCATGAGATTAGGTGAAATGGCCCTTGGAGTCAGGAGTAAGGAGGAAACCGTGAATGGCTGGCATTTGATGCCTACTGGCTGCAGAAACGTTTCCGGGTCAGAGGGTGTAAGGATGAGCCCGGACACACTGTGAGCCTGAGCTTCCTGCCTTTGTGGCTGGCACTCTGCGTGTTCCCTGCACTCCCTGCTCCCCTCTGTTTCACCCTCTGTTCTGGAGGTGATGATCCAGCACCCAGATGCTTCTGTTCTCTACACTCTTCACTGAGGCCTTGGGATCTGTGAGTCGTTGGCAATTGGGCTTGATGCATGTGCTGGACACTGGCCAAGGGGCACCAGAGAGGCTTCTGCCTGCATCCCACTGTCATTCCTGTACTGCCACTGGTGTTGCTGATGTGCCCCAGGCAGAGTTACTGGGAACTGACTGTCCTTGCTGGCTGCTACCTGGGAAACCCCCCTGGGAAGACTGCCTGGGACTGCACCTAACAGCCTGTGTTTTTTTTGTTTGCAGAAGAGACCCGATGAGTCACATGCGTCGGGGTCCAACACCAGCTGCAGCCAGGGGCTGTACCCTTCTGCCCCATTACCCCATCAGCACAGGGCAAAGGAGCTGGATGGGGATGGCCCCAGCTGACCTTGTCCTCTGGGCTCCCCAGGGAGCATGACTTTGAGCTCCCACAAACTTTGTGGGGCTCAGACTCAGACCCACCTGGGAGGGGCTGGTCCTGTCCAGTGCCCCAGCCTACGGAGAGCTTTCTGCCTTTCTCTCTGGGGCTCAAGCCTTCCTGAACAATGAACAGAGCTCCGAGGCGCTGGCACCCCTGAGCCAGTCACAAATGCATGCTCATCCTATGAGCCATCACTCTGCAGTGCTTGAATATCCTACCCCTACCCCCAGACTAATGTACAGCTTTAGAGACCCCCCTTTTGCACCTCTGGTTGCCTTTCCCACTGGGTAGTGAGGCCCCTTGAGGATGTGGAGGCATAACTCGAATAATTTCCTCCTGTCATATGAAGAACGTGGGCTCCCAGAACTGCTGCTTATGGCTTCCTCCTCGGGTCTCCAAAGAAGGAAATTCCTCCCAGTCTACAGCCAGATATGGGGAGCTGCCTTAGGGCCTTACGGCTTGTCTCAGATACCTCTATTGGAGCCACATCAGAATATGCTCCTAAAACCTGCAAGGCCAAGGCTGGAGGTTTTGCTGAGAGAAGAAGGAGCAGGATCTTGCAGAGCTGAGGGAACCAGCTCTCCAGTTTGGTTTTAAATTATCTTGATGCATTTTGGGAGGATGGGAACATTTCTTGTGACAGTAAGAGGCAGGTGAGAGCAAGGCACAATGTGGGGTAGGGGCTGACCAGACACCCTACCATGCTCACAGCCAAACCCTTTCATCTCAGTCCTGGTCCCTTGTTATTCTAGCCCCAGGCTGTCCCCGTGGTTCTGCCAATGCCCCTCTATCCAAACTTGTAGCCCTCTCTGCCAGCTTCCCTGAATCTGAGTTGTGGCCCTACTGCTATTGTAGCCTTGGACTAGTGTCCAGCTGGCTATGAAATAGTGGCTTCTACGGTGGATGTCAAAACATGGGTTGATGCCTAGCAAAGGCTGTGATACAGGGAGGCCCAGAAAGCCCACGTCACTGGTGACTCACGTTAAATTAGAGCCCAGGTCCCTGGAAGTGAAGGGCAAGAGTGTCTGCGCATGAGGCTGAAACCTGGACCCACTTCAGTGCCAAAGGAAACCATCTGGAGCAGGTATTTTTGTCCTTGGTCTATGAAGGAAAGGGCCTTGATCCAACCCCTTGGCCCCCCATCTTGTCACTGTGCCATGGGGCCTTGGATGCCTGCAGGGATTTGGGAGTGGGGTTGGTGCTTTGTGCCCACCTGGGGATGAACAAAACTCCTCCTTGCCGGGACATCTGAGGCCAAGGTCTTCCCTTCTGTGGGTTCTGAAGTTTCTGCCTCTTTTAGCAGCAGGAGCCTATGCAGCTTGCTTGATGCTGGGACCATTGTGCAAGCACACAACCAAAGTGCAGTCTTCCATGCCCTACTGCTACCTCTCTGACAACACACTTTAGATCCCCTTGAAGGTCAAATGTGTTACACAGCACCCCTTCCCCCCCGTGCCCTTTTCCTTTGAAGGATAGGGGCTGCTGCTCCCAGCACACACTGCTCTGATCAGGGTGGTGGCTAATTGAGTTTCCTAGAGGCAGCTGTGCCCTGCATCATACTGTACATCATCTGCAGCTCAGGGCCTTGTGAGGTGGGGGTGCCCCACTTGGCTCAGCTGCCCTAAGTGCCTTGGATGGTCTAGACCAGCCCCTTGTAATGTCCTTGGTTAATTTAATATTTCCTGCCTTTGTACAGTTGCTGTTACGGGTTTTTTTTGGTACTAAACTTGTAATAAAACCCTGACTGGCCAGTCCTTTCAATACCATCTGGGGCCTTTGTGTTTGCTGTTGCTCTCAAAGAGCTGTGTGCACCAGCCTGGCCAACTGATTCCTCTTGGTGTGTCTGCACGTCGCCATACAGTAAAATCGCACTGTGTTTTAGTACTTCCTTTTGGAAGTACTAAAATATGGCACAGTAACCACCTGTAACATTGCTGTAGTGGCATACTATGGCGATGTAGCTAGTGATCATGTGTAGATGAACATCACTGTAGTAGGGAGCCTGCTGGTATGGTGATCGCTTGTAGGCTCACGTGATCTCTGCAACGCTGTAGCTCACTGTACAGCAATGCAGTGCATTGCTACATTGGTGTAGGGTGATGTGTAGATGCACTCCCTATGTAGGACAGTAGCAAGATTGGCTGGCTTCTGCCCCTGGCGCTTGGGCTTGTAGTGGAGAAGGTGCTGGGAATAGAGGCATGAGCTTGCAAAGAATATCACAGTGGGATCCAGAAGGTACTTTGTCTGTTCATCTGTCAGGAGGTAAGAGGTGACCTGAACAGGCTTTATACATTTCTCCCTGGGGAAAAGAGCTAAAGCTCAAGGGCTCTTGGTATCTACCACAGTTGATCCAGTCACTCTGGTTTGAGGCGGGGATTCTCCGGCACCTAGAGGGGTGAAGATATCTTACGAGGAGTTTTCTAAAGGAGATGTTGCTGACTCCAGTGACCAGGTGGGGTGCAGGAACAACAGGACGATGACTCTGGCCTGTGTTTCATGGGTGGTCAGACCATGTAGTCCCAATTGACCTTCCTGCCCTGAGAACTATGAAAAGAGCAGCTGTCTTGTCCGTCCCTACCCACAGAGGTCAATTCCTTTGGGCTGTAGAAGTGCCATCAGCTGTCTACAGATGTGGCCAGGGTACTGCAAACTGCAGGGTGCTCCCATTTCCACTCTGGCCAGCTGGGGCATGGCAGAGCTCCATGGGGCAAGAGAGCCAGGGCTGGGGAAAGACTGAGTGAAAGCTGCCGCTGAGCAGGGTGTAAGGAAAGGAGATACTGCCTGGAGGGAAGAAGGGAGGAGCTCAGAGTCCTGACAACAACCTAGGGGCAAAAGTCAGGGAGTGGTGGGGGGACAGCATGCCCAGGGTCTGCTGTGGCTTAAGGACCACAGAGAGAGGGCATAGGCTGACAATTCAGGGACGTTGGTGTGAACTTGAGTTGAATCCTGGTGGGTAGGTTCCCAGTGTTCTCCAGTAGGTGGCACTGTGAGCCTTGAGGAGGCTGGGGGGAGATCATAGGAAAGCAGGGCTGGAAGGGACCTCACAAGGTCATCTTCTGGTCCAGCCCCCTGCAAGGGAGGATCATCCCTGACTAAATCATCCCAGCCAAATGTCTCTCCAGCCTGCTCTTGAAAACTTCCAAGGATGGCGTTTCCAGTTTCTTAGCCTGTTCCAATGCTGACCCCGCACATAGGAAGTTCCTCTGAATCTCCAACCTAAATTTCCTCTGCTGCAGTTTAAGGCTGTTGCTCCTAGTCCTGTCCCCTGCAGCCAGAGAAAAGCATATCTTCATCCTCTCTATAATCACCCTTCAGGTATTTGAAGGCCACAGGGCGATTATAAATGTTTGCACTGGCTCTGTCAGCCTATTCCCAGGTTCCTGCAAGTGTAACTGAGGTGCTAGGAGGGCTCAGCCTTATGCAGTGAGCTGCATTGCACAATGCTGCTCTGCCTGGGGGAGGTGGGGGGCGGGGAAGGGAGGGGGGCCAAAAAGTGCTGTGACTGAGGATGATCCTGCCACGTTGTGGGCTGGCTGAGATTTAGGGAGATCTGTTGCATTTAATGCCTGTAGTGAGCACTTGCTCAGATGAGGAGGCTGCCAGGGATTGGGTGTGTGTCTGGGGAGCCTGAACCAGGGCTGGATAGCTGAAAGCAGTCCTGGAGCCTGGGGTGTCGGAATGACTGGCCTCTGCTGTGTCCTGCTGCAGACCCAGGGGCGAGGGCCTGGGTGCTACAGCCCTGAGGAGGATCACAGGACCAGGGCTTCAAGGTGTCAGGTATGGGCCCCAGCCCTCTCCTGTTGTACAGGAGGATGCTTTGTGCTTGGGACCCCGTGCAGTCTGGACAAGCAGACATGGGTGTGTTCAATCTCATGATACCTTTTGCTGCAGTGGACCTGGAGAAGCAACAAGGCCTGCTTGGGAACCCTTGACAGGCAGGAGCTATCCTTGTGGTGGTACCTCACTTAACAGCAAAGCTTTCTTATACCGGGGGGAGGGGGGGGGTGTCTCTTGGGGCTGTGGCCTTCTATGAGAGAGCCGCCTATGCTAGCCATGCTGGCTGGTGAAGAAGTGCCTCTGTTTCTGGAGCAGCCAAGGCAGCACCTTTTGCCTGAGCTAAATTCACTGCAGATACTCCTCCCTCAGCTTCCCTGTGGCATTGCCCTGCTCCAGGTTTCTGCCTGCTTCAGGCTCCTCCTTGCCAGGAGCTGTGTCAGTACCCAGGGTGCTGTTCTGTCAGTGATTCATTTCCAGTGAGTGAAGCCCATTTTCCAAGGGGACTTCATCATTGGTAACAGTGGTGGCCCAATTCAAGGCTCCAGAGCCACAACCCAGTGGGAGCACTAGGCTCCTGCTGAGCTGCCACAGGTGGGGCACCTAAAGTATTGGCCATGTTTGTCCAGGCCTATGGTTGCTGGCCTCTTCTTCTGCCTCCACGAGGCCCAGAGACTAATTTTCCCCTTGCTTGGGCTGTGATGTGCCTCGGCCTTGTCTGTTGTGTTTAGCTGCCCTCCTGCAGCACAGATGTGCTACATGACCCAGTATGTTGATGGCAGGGGTGGGGAAAAGATGGCACCATCCAGACTTTCTCTCCTGGAGTGACTCACCTGCCCTTGGGAGGGACACTTTTACCTGAGTGTCAAGTGCCTCTGGCTGCCTGGCCAGCAGGGGGCATCACAGGTACAAGAACCATTGTGCCCCATTTCCAGGCACAGCCCATCATGTGTTGGGTCCCTGGGGCTCAGCTCAGGGAGGGGTGGAGGGGCAGGATCAGCATTGCTGCCAGCTGTGATATATATATTTGTACCACTTGTGGGACTTTGCTCCATCTTCAGCTAGAACTGATTCAGGAGCTGCAGCTGTTTTGTGAATTACAGCCCAGCTTTGGGGCTGGGAAGTCTCCTCTCATTGGCTGCCTGCTGTGCTAACCAGCCTCCTAGGGTAGAGCAGCCAGTCAGGGCTGCTCAGGAGGCAGGCTGTGCCCTCCCACTCCCATTGCTTGGCATGTCCTAGCAGGGGGGAGGATGAAGCAGAAATAGTCTATCCCAGGGGTGGGCAATTATTTTGGGTGGAGGGCCACTTACCAAGTTTTGGCAAGCCATCGAGGGCCATGTGGGTAGCCCCAACCCTTGACAGAGCCCCTGCCAGCACTGCTCCAAGCCTGGGCTCTGTGCTTCTACTGCTCCTGGCCCTGGGGCACAGGCACGGGCCCTGTGGTGCCGCTTGCAGCCACTTCTCCCCTTGTTTGCTACCACTGCCCTTCTCCTGCCACTTCCCCACTTGCTGCTCTGGCACCGTGGGCTGGTGGGCCGTATGTGGTCCGCGGGCCATATTTTGCCCATCCCTGGTCTATCCACTTAGGGCAGTGTCACTCCTCCCCCCAGCCTGGGTGGCTCCTTCGTCTGCCCTTGCAACAATTTTGGGAATAGGGAGATGCCACCGGAGCTGCCCCTCTGTAGCCTGGGAGCCTGCTGTGGCTGCCTCACCAGGCCTAGGAAGAAGGGTTTGGGGAACAGAGGTGGGGGCAGGGAGTAGCTGTTGAGAGATGGGGGAACAGAGCTGATGTCAGTGGCTTACGGCCAGGGCAGCGCAATGTTGCTGCAAGCAGCCCTCCTAGACAAGTTGGTGCCTGTGCTGGGTGTGCAGTGTTTCCAGGACAGGCAGCGTGATGCCATTCCCCAACCCTGGCTCACGGGGCTTGTCCATGCAGCCGCCTTGCTCCTCCCTGCTGAGCCTGGCATTTTTGCTGCACCCTGAAAGCTGGCTCTGAGGAAGGAAACCAAGAGACTGAATCATAGCGTTTGCCTGGAGGCCTGTGGGGAGGGGGATGGGGAGCTGCTTCTGCCCTGCTCTACTTTCCATATAGGGTTTGGTTTTGCATTGGGCCTGACTTCTCCTACCTCTTCCTTCCCACTCCCCAGTCCAGCTGTGATGGGTGGGTGGGTGGGTGTGTGAGATCCAGGGTTGGGGTTTATGTGAACACAAGGTAGTGCATGGGGCTGCTCTACACTGGAGCTACATACCTGGTTTCTGCTGCAACTCCTAAGTTTCCCCTGGCTACAGTTTCCCTACAGCAGGGGTGGGCAATTATTTTGAGTGGAGGGCCGCTTACTGAGTTTTGGCAAGCCATCAAGGGCCACATGATAGGCAGATAAATATTAATTTTCTAAATTTTTTAGGGGCCCCGCAGGCCGGATAGAATGGCCTGGTGGGCTGCATCCAGCCTCTGGGCCGCATTTTGCCCACCCCTGCCCTAAGGGGACACAGGGCTGGGTAGGTAGATGTGGGAGGGGTTTTGGGGTATTGCCTGTGTGAAGGGGCAATGAGTCATAAGACCATAGGGAGGGGGAGCAGAGTTAAAAGTATTTTGGGTCGACAAGGTTCTTTGAGTAGATGTGATATCTTTTGTTAGACCAACTGAGTAGTTGGGGAAAAAGTTCTTTGCAAGCTTTCAGGCGCAATTGCCCTTCTTTGGGCATAGGAAGTCTCTGCTCCACTACCCAAGTATTTAGGGTAGTGGAAACCAAATGCAATTTTCTGTTTTCAACCAAGATTTGCCTTGACTTCAAAGGGCATTCATGTGCAAAATATGGCAGGGGAAGCAGTTGTCAGCTTCTGGGGGGGGGGGGGGGGGGGCCTGGGTGGTTCCCAAACCCTGTGAAGGGAAACCAATGAGGGGCTGCCAGCTCCCTTGTCATCCCAGAGGCCTCATTGCACTGGCACAAAAGTAGAGACAGTTGCTGCCCTGTAGAGCTGAGACCAGACAAATGAGACTGTTGGGCTGGGAGATTGGTATGGAGGTTGTGTTTGTTAGCAGTGGGTCACAGGAACCACCTGGAGGGGAAAGCGGATATAATGTTGGGTTTCCTTCATCCACGCTGGGAAGTTCCCTTGAGGATGGGGGGCATGGCCAGGTTGGTGGAGAGGTAGGCAAGTGCTCGCCTGCTGAGGACAATCAAAAGGGTAGGCTAGTGGGAAGGTCACATGGGCTGGTGTGACTGCCTGGAGGGGCGAAGGCCTCATTTAGTTTCAGAACAGGTAGAGCAAGGACAGCGGTGCTGTAAGCTACCCTGCCTCAGGGTGCCCCCCCCCCCGCCATGCTCTGAAGGGGCTGATCCTGAGAACAAAAGGCATGTTCAGCCTTCATAGCCCACACAGTCCCTGGCCACTGGAGATTAGACCCACCTATGAAGCCCCCAACCATCCCCAAAGGGACGCATGTCCTATATTGTTCTTCCTTGCTTATTTGGCTGACCTGTTGGAGGTGGGAGTCTAAGCAACTCAAAGCAAGATTACCTTGTTGTCATCCCCTGTAGCTTCCTGCACACTGGGGATCTCTAGGATACCACATGCTGCTGGCAATGTATGCAGTCACTTCTTCAGCATGGGCAGGGCCCATGCACTGGGAGCTGTAACACTGAGACTTCTGGGCCTCGGTATGAGATCTTCATCCTTGCCTGGCACTAGCTCTGCTTCCCATGCTGGTTTTGGGGGTTTCTGGGAAACACAAGAACATTAGAGGCTGCACAGGGGCCCTTCCTGGCCCTTGGGTCACAGGGAAGGATGTGAGCTTCCTTTGCTATATGCCAGATGCAGCAGGGGCTCAGAAACGCACCTTGCCCTGCAGAGACTGGGCTACACCCCAGCTCCGACCAGCCCCAGGCAGGAGCAGAGCCATTAAGATTAATCCTGTCCCAAATGATTTGCAAAGCCCCTGGCCACTCTGGAGGGGCTCATTCCTCTGCTAACCATGCTGACAGAGCCTGGGTAAAGGGTTACATCTAGAACCCCAGCATGTAGTGTATTAACACTGCTGAGACATAGCTGAGCCTGGTAGTTGTCCCTCCTGACCTTGACCAGCCAGGGATATAATTTACTTTGCTAGCTTTTCCTCTCTGCTGGCCCTTCTGAGCAGCCCAATGTCCAGGGACCCCATCCCATGGGCTACTGCACGCTGCTATGTCGTACTGGGAGTGTTGGTACTGTTTCAGCTGCTCTGTGTGGATGGAGTTGATGAGGGATCCTGTGCGTCTGGGTCACTCCTACCCAGGCTGTGCCGGCAACGAAGCTGTGAGGAAAAAAAGAACATGAACTTGTTGCCAGCTAATTATGGCGCAAGGCAGCTGCAGGTTCTGAAGGCTGAGCTGGCCTCGGAGATGAAAGAGGAGAGCGAGCTCATCTCCTGCGTCTTTCTTCCTGGCGCTGAAAGGACTCACACTGGGCTTTGGATCCTGCGCTCTGTGTGCAGAAATGAAATCCCTTTCTTGCAGGGGTGTTTGAAGATCCGGCTCCTGCCTCCAGCCAGGAAATGCATTTCTAATTGAAGCAGCAGAGGTTGAAGCTCTGCCTACCTGGACCTGGAGGTTGGGGGGGGGGGGGTGGCGGGAGAGGATGCTCCTCTTCTGCATTGTTATAAGTCTGAGGAACATATGGGGGGCTTCTGCTGCTCCCTGTGCTGTGTTTAGGCTGGGACCTGCTCTGGGAGGGGGAGTGTGAAGAGACAGTGAGGAAACCAGATGCAACAGAGAGTAAAGATCCAGATGTTTGGGGTTTTTGGGGGAGGGGCAGGGAGAGAATACAGATGTGGTGCAGACATAAGCGGATTAACAAATGGGCCAGCTGAGCCTGGGCCTGGAGGCCCCTGCCTTGGCGCAGATGAAACTGGCAGCCAGGCTGGGCTAAGCATGCATGACACGGCGGGCTGTGGCTGCTGGGCACCGCTTACTGAGTGCTGCTGCAGCCAGACAGAGCCATAGCAGGGCGAGGGGCCACCTGTGCAGCTCGGTCCGCACTGCATGTGCCCAGCAAGCAGTGGTTCTGTACCCCCAAAGCCGCCTCCAACACGGACCTGAGGGTAGGGGCGGCCATGGCTTTTGCCCTGGGTCTGCGGGGCAGTGTGTCCCACTCCCGTTATACTGGCTAGGGATGGAGCTGGTGGTTGTGGGGCAGGGAACAGATCAGCAAGGGTCCTGGGCCATGGTGGGGGGAGGGGTCCCTAGGCCCAGGGCCCCAACAACTCTTAATCCGCCCCTGGATGCAGGATCACACAGCTGAGAGGCCTAACCTCTAACTGTAGTCTGGCTTGGAAGACAAATGAGATGGGTCTTTCCCTCATTGGGGTTTCACCTGAATTTCTGAGGGATGGGTAGGACATGTGATGGGGATGGCTCCCTGCAGTGGGCTCTGCAGAGTTCACATTGATTCTCTGGTATTGTGTCTAGAGGACCCCAGTGAGTTGAGTCCCTCCATTAAATGTCCTTGTATTAGAGGAAGTGATGGTGGCAGTGTGGAGCAGATGGATACATTGTCTCAGCTGAGTTCCTGCTTTCCTGAGTTGCTGGCCTGAGTCGGCAGACTGGGATACATACTGTCTTTCTTCTTGCAGCAGGTGAGAACCTTGCTTGTCCAAGAGTGAATCCTGCTGAGCTGCCTGTGCTGGAAAAGCAGAGTCCTGCTCTCAGCTCCCACCAGGACATAGCCCTCAGAGAAAGCCTCTTAAATTGCATTGGGGAAACAGGAGCCCTTTGCTCAGCCCAGCCCCTGGTTCTGGAGGGTTTCAGAGCCATGTGCAACTGCATGGTTCCTTGGAGTGAATGTCGTTGCCTGAGGAGGCGTAGGGAAGTGCTGGGAAGTGTGAGGAGCATCACACAGAGTAGAAAAAAGATGCAATGAGAGTGGGCTACCAGCTTGTGATTCGAGAGACCTGAGTTTGAGTCCTTGCTTGATTCAGAGCGTGTCCAGATGACCGTGGCTGTGCAGAACGTGTGCCACAAACATGTCTGCAGCGCCATGTACCACACAGTCAGGCATTCTCTGTGCTAGAAGAGCACGCTGCCCATGCTGCTCTGGGTTTTTATCTGCAGGGTTTTTGACCCCCCTGGATATCCAGGGGTCAAAAAAACACCTGCAGAAAAAGAAACCAAAGCAGTGCACACTAGGGCAGCGCATGCTGCTGAAAAGTGGAGCTGGGCTGCCCAAAGCAATGTTCTGGCTGCCAGTTAGGCTCTAAGTGGCAGGATTGCTGTAGCTGCAGCCCTGGGAGGCCCCCAGGACCGCAGGTAAGATGCAGTGCTGGCCCAGCTTCCCCTACCCCACCTGGGTAACTTGCCGTGGCACAGGCACTCCCCGGGGACAAGTAGCTGCAGTGCAAGGTGTGCCGTTGCTACTTGTCCCCAGGGAACCAAATGTCTATACTCCTCTGGACGCACCCTCAGAAACCTAATCTCTTTCTGGACCTCAGTTCCCCAGGGGTAATAGAGCAAAGCTATGCTCAGGTGTGGGGTGGGGCAGGTTGGGAGGATAAGTACAGAAAGGTCTTGAAGTGCTTGTGATATAGGGGCCAGGTTGGTGGCAGACTCTAAAATAGAACCCAATCCAGGAGTCCCAGCTCTCAGTCCCTTTTTCTATCCACTACCCAGTAGTTTTCTAAAGGCAGTGTCTGGCGTTGGTCCCTCACTCATTGGTTTTGGTGGTTTCCCTTTTCCATTGCTCTGGCCTAACCTTGCCTGTTGTAATGACTGCACACAGGGCAGCTCTAGATGGGCTGGGGGCACCAGATGCAGGGTCTGCAAGCTGATTTCTCCCCTCCAGCTGCAGTGGATTGGCTTAGTGAGCAGGCCAGCTTCTAGTGCTAGGCTCCCAGCCACTTTGGTCATGGGAATAGTGTGACTCCTGGGTGCGGCAGCAGGGTTTACATTGTATTTTCATAGCTCTTTGGTCTGTAAATCTCTTTGCTCAGAGGTGTAACAAACGAGCCGGATGCCCGGGGCAGTGGTAGGCATGGGGGCAGCGGTGCCTTGTGTGCAGCTGGAGTGATTGTGCAGCTATGGTAGCACCTGCTATTTTTCTGTTCCCACCTCAAGTTGGTGCCTGGGGCTGTTGCTCTGGTTGCCCCACCCTAGTTGCACTCCTGTCTTTCCTAGTTGCGCTCCTGTCTTTGCTAGTGCTGGCAGTAGCTGGGGTGGTACTATGCAGCACAGAGCAAGACATGCTGTTTTTGAAGCTGGATACTTTGAGCTTTGGCCCTTGCCCAAGCAGCACCCCCTGAACCATAAGGACATCTAGGTTGGGAAACAAAGCTGAGTTTCATTTGGATTTGGGCTCTTGAGGGACACCAAGGATCTCCCTTCTCCATTGTTTGTTCCCCAGTTCAACCCCTCCTCCTGTCCCTCCTTCAGTTCCCAGGCTGGGCTGAGGAGCCTGAAGCAATATGTGGGAGTGAAGGCAGACCCAGTGATGGGGTGAACAGGAAGGGGGGAGCAGGGCAAGGGCACAGAGACAGGGAGTGCTGAGGCACTGACGACCTTAGGGTTGTTGGGGACCTGGGCAAGACAGTAATTTGGGGCCCCTTAGAGGTTTGTACTTGGGTAAATATTAACCCGCCACAGTTGTATCGTGGATCTTTTTAATATTCTTTGGGGGATTAGATAAATAGTCAAGTGTTAAAATGTAAATAGAGCCACTTCCTTGCAAAAACTTTACCCCCCCACAAATATGGGCCCCCTAAAGTGTGGGGCTCTGGGCGGTCGCCCGGTTTGCCCTCCCCAAAGGCCGCTACTGGCTGGGGGTGGGAAGGGGGCTAGAAAGCAGGAAGGGGCAGGTACACATCTTCTATAGCTGCATATCTTCTATAGTGTTGCACATCTTTTATAGCTGCCCCACGAAGCCCTAGTCCAGGCTTTTTGCTCAAGCTGGAGGGCTATGGCTCAGTCCCTGGCTGTCAGTCAGCTCGAGGGGCCTTGCCTCCCCACTCATGGATTCAACTGGAGTTGCCCCCTTGCCCTTGCCAGGTGGAAGCAGGAGATCTTTGCTCCCTGCGGAGGCCAGGGAGGGTGTGCAGTCTCTCCTGGGCTAATTCCTTAGCATCTCACTGAAGCAGCTCATACATCCTGCTCCTGTCTTTCCGGACAGGCAAGCCACTCCATGGGGCTCCCACCCCACCCCTGGGGCAGCAGGTGCAGCTGCCTGCTACCTCCTGCTGTGTGGTGGCCAAGGGAGCTTGCTGTATCACTCTTTAAACCAAATATTTCCCAGGGCTGGATGAGGAGAATGGGAAGGGGCTGAGCAGGATGCTCCAGCCAGGCTTTCATCCCAGCAGCTAGCCTGGCCTCCCTGCTGTCCCAGCCATGGGTTCCCCACAGGTCTAAGGTACTCCTCACTGCAGCCCCTGGTGAGGCTATGGAGAGGCTTGTGGGGATGGAGGGAGCAGACAGGCAGCTGCTGCAGCAGTTGGGAACTGTTGCTGATACCAACTCCTGCCACCTGTTGCAGTTTCTTCCCAAGTGATGATCCCTGGCGGGGGTGGGTTATTCTCTGAGAGCTTCCGGGGTGGGGGCAGGAATCACTGCTCTGGGTCTGTCCCTCCAGCCCCTTCTCCTCATTCTAGCGGCTTGGATTTTCTGGCTCCTGGAGTGTCAGGAGTGAGGTTTTTTTTGGCTACAGGCTGAAAATACTCCTTTGCTGAGACCGGCCCAGCATAGCTCCGGCCAACTCGCCCCATGTCTGGTTACCTCTGGCTTCTGTTTTTTCAGAGGGATCTGCAGCACTCTATCCTTCCTCAGCTGCATCTTTGGTTCCCTTTTCTGGGGTGTGGTAGGAGTTCAGATGATGCTTCTGCAACCTCCTTAGCTCTAGGGAATAGTCAGAGCTGTGGGCCTGACATACCTCCCTGCAGGATCTGGTGATCCCAGGCTGAAAGGGCAGCATGGAGCTCTGGCCTCAGCCTCTGAATTTCTAGCTGCTGGGGGCCAGCGTCCCAGTGCTGAGAGCCGAATGGGGACCCAGCTGCAGCTACACCAGTTAGGGCCAAAGGGAGCCCAGTGGTGGGGAAGCTGATGGGAGCTGGGCTTATTCCACCTCTTCTATATCCTCCCACCTTCCCCCAGCTGATGGGACCTTGTTCCATCTGACACCAGCCTTGGCTGAAATAATGTAGTTGGGTTTGGCGGTGCTTTGAGCAGGGGTTTGGACGAGATGCCCTCCTGAAGTCCCTTCCAGCCATAATTTGCTGTAATTCTATGATTTCCTTGGCCTCAGAGGTCTGATACACGTGCCGTGAATGTAATCCAGCTTTGGCATGTGGTGTCAGATACACAGTGAATTGGTCCCGGGTGGTGGGGATCAGAGCCCTGTCTGTTTGCTCTGAGGGCAGTGTGCAGGGGGCCTTGAGCAGGAGCTCATCATGCAAGGCTCTGTCCTAATACCCTTTTTGTCCCGGTTCAGGAGCTACGACAGGGGCATGATGGGGAAGGGCTTAAAGCAGTAGAGAGTTCCCATCCACCCAGATGGCATGTAGAGATTATGCTATCCCTCTGCTGTTCTCATCAGGATGGATGCTCCCCTCACTGCCCTGCCCTGGAGATGGTAGATTAGTAATTCTCAACTAGTGTGCTGGGGCACCCTGCCAGACCCTTTGAAGGGTGCCTGAGGTGTGAAGAGATAGGCCAGGTATGAGGAAATAAACAGATAAACTAAGCAGATAAATAGAGGCTGAGGCTTGTCCCTGTTTGGATGATCCCCTACCCCCATTACCCAGCCTCTCTGCAGAGAGGTAAAAGCAATATACGTTAATTAGCTTTTGAAATTGGGTGCCACTCAGTTCACAGAAGTTATGGAGGGTGCCTTGAATCCAAAAAGCTTGAGAACTGCTCTGGTAGATGTTGGTCTCTGCTCTGTTAGCCTCAGCTGCTTTCAACATACTCGGAAGACTGTCCCTGTCCCTTGAGCTGACCCAGAAGAAACATGGTCTACCCCTCACCCTCATTTTCCTCTTCATGTTCCTGCTCCCAGGTAAAAGCTCCCCTGCACACCTACTGGGCTACAACTGAACCTCTGGCACCTTTGCAATGAGCCTGAAGCAGCAGGCCAAGAGGAGCTAATGGAAATAACATCCTTAGGACTGTGCCCCATGGGCCCCTGTACCTGCATGGTGCGTGATATTCATGAGACCCATTGTAACAGAGGGAAACTTGAGTCACAGAGTGGGCTTGACTATACTGTACAAGGCACTGACAGAAACCAGGAATCTTGGCTCCCACCCTTGCACTGGACCCACCTGGCTGGCCTTCCCAGCATAGGCTGGTCTGTGGGGTGAGAGGGAAAGCAGGGTGCTCTCTTCTGGGTGGAGGCACTGGATGTGGTAGCTCCCACTTGCTCTGGAACAGCCCCCAGGCAGATGCTTTTCTCTCCACCAGAGTTTAAGATTCTCCAAGCCCCTGAGGGACATGAAGCCAAACCTCCCCTGCTCTGTCCCCTACATGGCCTCATACCTGGTCCATGCTCTTCCTGTGGATAGCGAATGGGGCTTCCTGAGCTCTGTCTACTGCCGGCGGGGCTGGGACACAGGGGAGAGTTTGCCTGCAGGCCTTCTCCAGTTCCAGGAGGATCCTTTGTACTCAGTGCATGCCTCCTGCTAGCAGAGCACAGGGCTCCGTGCTCTGAGCAGAGAGCTTCTTGTGTCTTGAAGCCACATGGAGCCTCGGGGAATGTGGCTCAGTGCCAGCACCCGCTCTTGGAAAAAGATGGAGATTTTCTTCTTCTGTGGGAGCCTGGAAGAGAAAGAAACAGGTCAGGGGAGGGGAGATTCAGGGGGTGGCTAGGATGGGCAAAGCAGAAGCCTGGGTACAGGCTAGTAGGGCGATGGCATGGAAGGGTGGTGAAGGGTGTGCCAGATGCAGTGAGGTGGAGCATTAAAGCTTTGTGGTGCCAGCCATCAGGTGCCAAGCATCTTAGGGAAGCTTGACTCTGGGAATAAGCACCACTGAGAGTCCTGGCATCTGGCTTCTCTCTCCACCAAAGCTGGCACAGCTTGAATAGTGAGAGTGCCAGCTCCCCACCTCATCCCCACCCCCTTACCATGGATCAGCACAGTGGGAACATTCTGTCAGAGACAGAGAAACAACCTGGTTTGCCTATGATGCTTTCAGCAGAGGGACTACAGCATGGGGGACCCACCTGTCATCTAGCCAGCCAGGGCACTAAGTGCAGCAAAGCCACAATAGCATCCCAGTTGTCCCCAGTACATGCCCAGGCGTTCATGCAACCTGTGCTGAAGCCCTGCTTGTTGCAGCTGCACTACAGTTGTACCTGAATGAACCCCTTGCAGCTCACTTATGCCACCCTGCCTGTGGTGAGGTCCTACCCTGTGCAGTGTTTGTGGGCCACCAGTGTAACCAAGTCTTGGGGTGAGAGAATGAAGTTGGGCATAGGGGGGAGAGGTGATGGCCATCCCTGCCTCCCTTTCTGCCTGGCTCAGTATTGGGGGCCTGTTTTCTCCTGCCATTGTTGCCGTGGGGCTGCCAGCTCGGCTATGCCAACCCTGGCTCCCTGGAAGCCAATCAACGTAAACAGTGTAAATAATGCAGGAGGCAGATGTAGCCCAAATTGATTTAACGTAACATGGCTGCGATTAGAGCTTTAAATGCTGCTTAGTCGATTTATGGGCAATTTGATGGAAAAAAACTTGGAAACGGGAAGCCTTTGGGCCACGCAACGTTTGGCACAACAGACCCTCTCCAGCCCCGCCCCAGCCAGAGCTCCTCCTAGTCCCCAGCTTCTCTGCGCACAGTGCCAGGGTGTCGGTGCTGCTTGGTACCCCTGGGCCCCAAAGCTCCCCATATCTGAGGTGCCCTCGGGTGCCAGGCCACATGGTTCTCTCCCACCTCAGAGCTGTGCTGTGTGCAGCCTCTGAGCTGCCTGGAGGGCACTGCCCTGTTCAGACTAGCAGCTGGCTAAAAGTCAGGATGCAGGGGCAGGGCAGAGGTGTTGTGCGGGGGCAGTGCCCAGGGTGGGCACAGGGCAGGGGTTTCAGGAGTCAGGAGGAAGGGGCACCAGCAGAGCAGCAGTAGCAATAGCGCTTCCCTTTGCTACCTCATTGGTCTTCCTGGCCTGGAACCTGGTCCCTGCCTCAGTCTTTGAGTTTTGCCAACAGAGAATGAGATGAAGTGAGTAGCAAAGCAATGCACCTAAGGGCGTTTGCCAGGCAGAGGCTAGACCAGAAGGTGGGAGCCCCCCCATTCCCTTTCATTCAACAGAAGCCATTGCACTCAGCCTGGCTTTGCTGCTCGCAGCCCTTCAATCTCCTGAGCATTACATGCGCTTGAGTTTTCCTTCCCTCCTGCAGGGCAGGGCTGGGGGCAGGATTGGGCGGCCTGAGGAAGCGCCCAGGCTTCCTTTGCAGTGAGCTGACCTTCAAAGCAATATTTTTATCTGCTGCCACCACACTGAAATCCCTTCAGCATTTGCAGGCCAGATGGATCCTTTTGCGGGCCAAACCCTGCCTATAATCTCTCAGGCACAGGGGAGAGAAAGCCACTGACTGGGGAGTGAGGGGGGGCAGAAGGGAGCAGTGCAGAAAGGCAGAGCAGCAGCCTCCTTACAGCTCGTCTCCCCCCCGCCCCACAATGTTCCCCACAAGCTTTATTAATAAACAATAACGCTACACAGAATACAGCCCTCTTTGCTGTGACTGTGGGGCCTCGGCAGTGAATTATACATGAATTGGCCATACACTTAACTGAAATTGACTGCACCTAATGCACTGATGAAATATTTAAGATGATTTGCTCCGTATTAACTTGTCCCCAGCTTGTCTTTGCTGGAGTATGGGAGGGGATGTACTGGTTTTTGGACTGACACCCAGATCTCCCACGCCTGCAAACCTTCCTGCTACCTACCTGTGTCTGGCAGCGCATTGTCACCCGGTCTGGGGCTTAATCTCTGCGGAGGGATGGGGTGGGCTGTGGGTGGGTAGTGAAGCAGCTGTTTCCTGCCTTCTGCCAGCCCACTGCTTGCCCTCCCTCAAAGAGTTGGTTGCACTGATTAGCTGGCATCTCTGCCTTCCGGAGTATTGATTTTGTGTCGCTAGGCTGCGGGTGGCAGCTCAGAGCTGCTGGAGAAGCCCGAGGGGCTGTGAAATGAACAGGGTGGAATGGCTTAGAGCCTTGCAGTGTGTGTGTGTGTGTGTGTGGGGGGGGGGGGAAGCAGAGCAGTTGTGGGGGCCTGCCGTGAGAGAAATGGGGTAAAACTGAAGCAGATTGAGGAAGCAGTTCCAGACTGCTTCTCAGGCTCTGCATTGCTACTGTCCAAGCCAAGTTTTCCTACAAGGCCCATCAGCGTTGCTTCTGAGCTACTTTCTGGGTTGCTTCCCCTGAATTTTCTCACTAGGGATGTGCATGAGGGTGGCTAGTTTTTTGGGCAGTGCCTCATGGGATAAGAGGCGCCTGCATGGCAGGGAACAGGCTGAGATGTAGCATCGCCTGCTACACTCCAGGTACAGTCAAGCCAATGTTTCAGGCCAGGGAGCCTCATGTTTTTCAGTCCTGTCTCCCCTGTGACCATGCTGAGCTTTGGTGTCCCATGTACTGGTGTTGCATGAGCCATCCTACTAGAGTTGGCATGTGTAAACCTCCTCCTTTGCCCACTGTTTCCCTGAAACCTGTTGGAATTTCTTTGCCAAAGCAGCCCTCTAAGGCAGCTACCTTGCTCTGTTCAAGCTAACCAGTGGCCAGCCAGCAATTTCCACATAGGCCTTGAGTGGTATTTTGGCCTACAGCCAGGATCTGCTGCTGCTTGACCCCCTCTCTTGGGGATGGGGACAGTTGGGAAGTATCTTCCCTTGGTGGAGTTGCGCCATAGTATGGGGATACTTGTGGGGAGAGTGATGATTTGTGACTCTTGGGCTCTTCCCAACAGGTGAGAAGTTGGGAAGAGGGTAGTAAAAAACTGGAACAGGTTACCCAGAGAGGTGGTGGAATCTCCATCCTTGGAAGTTTTTAAGACCCAGCTAGAAAAAGCCTTGGGTGGGATGATCTAGTTGGGGATGGTCCTGCTTTGAGCAGGGGGTAGGACTAGATGACCTCCTGAGGTCCCTTCAAACCCTAGTTTTCTATGATTGTGTAAGTGATGTGAATGCCAGCCTCCTCCTTGCAAAACCTGCTGTCTCCATCAGTATCCTAGCACAGGGTGAGTTCTCATTCTGCCTCCAGTCACAAGCTGCTGCGTGGATCTGGCTTTAACGAGAGACAATAAAAAGCTTGGGAGACCAGAGTCTACTTACCCTTTCTGTGGTGTAAGTCAGGAATAAATCTCCTAAGTACGGACGGTCAAAAAGCTGGAGGCTAAATTGATTCAATATTTGCAGATTGGTCTAAACTGCGTTGAACAGATAAGCAAGTGAACAGACATTCACTACTGATTCTGGAAATGTAGCCACATGCCTGCAGTGGCCCAGGCCAGAAGCTGTGGGGCACTAGAGCACACCTCTCTCTTGGCTGGAGCAGGCAGCTTGGGTCAAGGCTGGCCTACCCACCCTCTGAGGGGCAGTTTGCAAGGGAGGTGCAAAGCATCCTGGGATGCTGGGGGACTGTGAGTTAACTTGAATCTGGAGGGGATCTGGGACAGAAGTTCAATAAACCAATTTAACTTAAATCAGTTAAGTCTGATACTACATCCATCCAGGTTTATCTTAAACTGGTTTTAGCCATTTTTAAAGTGGTTTATGTGCAATGAACTTCTGTTGCCTTACAGATTTGAACTGGTTTCCGATCACTTATGCCAGTTTATGTGTAACTTCTGTCCCTAGCTGGAGTCAATCATGGGACTCCCCCAAGGTTGGACTCAGATCACATGTACACTAGGTTTTATCCCATGTCAGTGTGGGCCCATCCATGGTGCTACTCTTGTTCCCCACTGGGGTGATTAGGAGGGGTGTCAACATCCACATTCAGCTCTGGTGAAGGCTGTGCCTAGTTGCCCATCACAGCCATGGCAATGAGATAGAACCTTGCATTGGTGCCTTAGACCCAGATTTTAAGTTTTCCAGTGGCTGGGTACGAGCTCCTCCTCCTTGTTGCCCCGCATGGCTGGGATTGGGGCCAGGCTATTATTATTTACTAGTGCCCTGGGAGTGCAACCAGCTAGGAACAGGAAATTAAATGTGCTTGCCTTGTTTGTTGAGGGCAAAGCAAACAGCCCCTGGTGCCTGAGTGTTCCCAGCCTCTCCTGGCCCAGCAGCCCCTGGGGGTTTTCTCTTGGAACAGGCAGGGCTCTTTATATTCTGAAATCCCCAGGCTTGAATGGTGATGGTTGCCCTTGATGTGGTTGCAGAGCTTTCTGGGAGAGGCTGGTTTGCCTTCAGTTTTCTTTCAGAAAAGCAGGGCTAAGAATGTGGGCAGAGATCCCCACCCTGAGGGGGAGACAGCTTGCTCAGGATCACCCAGCCCAGCACCCTGGTGAGGTACAGTGGCATCATCCCCATCTTGCAGACAAAGGAGCTGAGACACAAGGCAGATACAGTGACTCATGTAGCCAGGCCATGGTGGAGTGTGGCTCTCTGGAGCCCTAGCCCCACACCCTGCCCACCAGCACACCATACTATTTAAACCCTGCTTTCTGCCAGGCCAGGATAGCATGAGTGCCAGCTCAGGTGAATCTCAGCTAGTGCTACCTAGGTGTGGAGGGGCGAAGAGACCACACCTTGTGCCTGGGGATGTGCCCAGCCCAGTGGGAGTTGCATGGGAACTGGTTTTGTGCAAAAGGAAACCTGGAGCTTCAGCTGGGCCTTTCTGATGGTGAAGTGTCTGTGCCACTCACCTTTCAGCCACCAGTGAGCTCGACCAGACCTGGTGCCCACCATGACAAGCAACCAGGAGCAGCTGGTTCCTCCCGGGCCTCACAGTGCTTGAATTCCCAGTGCTGCTCAAAAAAGCCATATGTGCAGCACAGAGCTTGCAGGCACTCAACAGTAATGAACCAGAGGTGAGAAACTCATTCCCCTGAGCAGCCCAACACGGATGAGCTGTGCAGTTGGGAGCTGGGCAGTCTAGGGTAGACTAGACCCAGTCCCATATGGGTTGGGAGCCACTACCTCTCACTGCCTGTGGTTCCTCTGCACTGGTGTTGGTTTCTGGCCTCTCACATGTCATCGGCTGAGCGTGTACAGCGTAACAGTCTGTGATTAAATAGCAAGCTTCCCTCTGTCTCCAGGCTAGTTGCCAGGGTGGAAGGTTCCTGCTGCAGGCTCCCCTTCCTCTGTTCCTGGGGCTTT
Source organism: Alligator mississippiensis (assembly GCF_030867095.1). Classification (NCBI taxonomy): domain Eukaryota; kingdom Metazoa; phylum Chordata; order Crocodylia; family Alligatoridae; genus Alligator; species Alligator mississippiensis. The sequence goes on from NC_081827.1 coordinate 163,140,334, forward strand.
TGTTTCAGCTTAACTGGAATCCCTGATGTACAGGGAATAAAATGTACAGCACATGTGAGTGCCCTGATCCCTCATGGGCTCAGACCATAGGAAGAGGCATTTGGGTCAACGTCAGCATAAAGGACCTGGCATGGATGGTGGCTATTACAGGAACAGCCTGGAGGGCTGCGCTCCACCCCAGCTCTGATGGAGCCCTACACCTTCGCAGGAAGCCAAGGGCTCCCCTTCCTCCTGCCAGGGAGATGTGGCTCTAGCTTTGTGTCTCAGCATCCAGGCCTGGCTGCAGCTGAGGCAGGCAGTGAGATGTGGCCTGCCACCAGGAAGAGTGATTCTGAGGTGGGCTTGGAGAGTGGTCTCAAAGGAGGAATTTTCGGCTGCTTTGGAGGCAAAGAGTTTGTACATATGTCTCCCTCTTGCTCCCTGGGTTTGGGTCACAGTTAGGAATGGCGGCAGGAGGGTAGTAACCCTACTGATGAAGGACCAGACAAGTGGCAGAGGGGCTGCATCAAGACTCAACCATTGTGAGGTGGCTCCACCTGAAATCATGAGACTGGCTTAAAAATCATGGGATCTTAAATAATAACAAATCCTGGGGCTCTCTATTTGCTTCCCAATGTCTGAGTTATTGGGGGTACTTTTTTCTATCTCTTCTTCTTGACTCAAAAGCCAGACATTTCCTCTTAAAAAAATAAAGAAAGAAAACTAAGGGTCTCCCAGGACCCCAGGTGTTAGAGCTTGAAGAAAAGCACAATCAAGAGACTTGTGATGAACATCACCAGTATTGCCAGCCCTCGAAGCGAGAGGAACGGAAACCTTATTGTCCTAGCTGGGAGACTTGGGGAACTAGAGATGGTCAGGAAGCCTGCAAGGCATAGAGCAAAGAGAGAGAGAGTGTCCTGGCTGACTGCAAAGGGTCCTTTTGCTCCTGAAAGGTCACGGCGGAAATGGCTCGGGTGGCCTTGGGGCATTAATAATTTAGGGCTCTTCTCTGCAAGACAAAGTGTCCAGGACTCCCTCCCCCCATCCCCTGTCTCTTCATGCAGCTAAACAATCAAAGCTTTTCAAGTAGCAGAGGGGTGGGTGGTGGCCGTGCGTCTCTCTCCCTTCCGCGGGCAGCCTTCAGGAGGTGAGGTCACCGTGCCGCCAGCCCCATTGCTCACACTGCCCGGCATTGTTCATTGTGGCTGGAGCCTGGGTTGGGCGGGGAGAGCAAGTGCACACAACGCTGTGCAGGCCTGGAGTGTACAGAAAGGTTGGGGAGGTGCGATGAGGGTCATGACCAAGGTGGTGTTATACATACGCGCACACATGTTTTACAGCTAGGGAGACTGAGGCACAGAGACTTCCTGGTGGTCACTGAGCCACTGGCAGAGCTAGAGACTGAACCCAGGACTTTTCTTTCTGTATGTCTCTCCCTCTTCCTCTAACCCTCTTGATCTTTTCCCCTTCCTAGGGATGAAAATGGAACCCAGGAGTCCTGACTCCTCAGGCCTGCCCTCCGTCCCCGTCTAGCTTGAGGATCCAGAAGCATGCTAGAAGCCTCCTTCCAAGCAGAAACAGCAAAGGCCTTCCTCAGGAAAGGACTCAACACAGGAAGGTAGCTATGGGCAGTAATATGACTGGGGGTGGGAGGTTAGCTTTGTGAACTGTATGGTGCATTATCCCATTTCCCTAGCAGTGGGTCTGCCCTTCTCTCTGTATTCCTCTCAGGAGTGGAAGTGGTGCTCTGCAGTCTGTGGCCCATTTTGCTTGCAGTAACTTTACTTTTTGCTTCGCTGTAAAACCCAGAACCCAGTGGTGTTTGGTGCTGTGCAAGCACAGAACCAAAAGATGACCTGTGACCCAAAGAGCTTCCCAGCTTGTTGTCCAGTCTCTTCCATCAGCAGAAAGGGGGTGCATGTTGCTCCCTTTCAGATTTGGCAACATTTTACACCCTACAGCATGGACAGAAAAATCAATTACACTGCACGTAAAGGGTTTGGGAAGGGACTTCCATTTCCCAAACTGATCCATTATAACTGTTTTGTGTGTCCACTCCAGCCCACAGTAAGTGAAACCAAGGATTTTTTGTAACTGTTTCACCCTTCAGTAAGATACCTGGTATGACTTCCATGTCCTATGGGATAGGTATGGACAAATCCCAGGACATCATTCTCCCCTTGTACTTGGCCTTAGGGAGGCCTCAGCTGGAGTACTGCGTCCAGTTTTGGGCTCCACTATTCAAAAACGATGTGGAGAAGCTTGAGGGAGTCCAGAGAAGATCCATGTGCATGATCAGAGGTCAGGGAAGCAGACCCTACGATGACAGGCTGAGAGCCCTGGGGCTCTTTAGCCTGGAAAAGCGCAGGCTCAGGGGTGATCTGATGGCCACCTACAAGTTTATCAGGGGTGACCACCAGTATCTGGGGGAACGTTTGTTCACCAGAGTGCCCCAAGGGATGACGACTAGGTTGAACGGTCATAAACTACTACAAGACCGTTTCAGGCTGGACATAAGGAAGAATTTCTTTACTGTCCGAGCCCCCAAGGTCTGGAACAGCCTGCCACCGGAGGTGGTTCAAGCGCCTACATTGAACACCTTCAAGAGCAAACTGGATGCTTATCTTGCTGGGATCCTATGACCCCAGCTGACTTCCTGCCCTTTGGGCAGGGGGCTGGACTCGATGATCTTCCGAGGTCCCTTCCAGCCCTAATGTCTATGAAATCTATGAAATGAAACAATTGCAGCAGGTCACCTGGCTTGGACTGGGGAGTTGTAACCCACCTCTCCCACCCTTTTACATAGGTAGAATTGTGTTGTCTGTCGACAGCCCCACTTCCTGGTGTATGGTGCCAATGACAACTTCAAAGGTAGTGATAACATCTCCCTGCTTTCCTCCTTCCCTATACCTCAGCCAGTGCTGGTGCTGATGTTATAATGGTGAATGAGATGCTGGTGGAAGTGCTAATCCCTAATGTATCTGTCCTCATATAAAGCCAAATCCTTCTCTCCAGCACTTGCCCATAATACACCCCCCACTTCAGCCCCATGCTCCTGTCCAGTTTGCACCCTGGCATTGTAGCCTGGGGAAGGATCACAGGATGTTCCCAGAGCCACATAAGGGGGATGGGAACAGCCTAGCACACCACTTTGGCTGCTGTGTGCACAGCGAGGGGCTCTTGGAGCTGATCATTATTTCCACAGGCCTCTGATGTAGGCCAGCTCCAAAGCATTGCCGTGGTGCATTAGCGGATTCAATTGAATTCTGCCGAGGGAGATGGAGGAAAGTGCGGATGGGCTTGTTTCTCACAAATGACTTTAGGAAAGCACAGTGCATTGATGTTTTTTAATGGGGCTATGAACCAAAGCCTGTTAGCATTGTCAGGAAATGGAGTTATAATAATAGTCTTCCTTCTGACGGTTGAAAAGGGGCTACGGAGGGACCAGCTACAAAGTGTGCTGGCAGATAATTGCGTTATCCGACTTGTGCTGAACACAGGGGAGATCTCTGTACTCTAATCCCTGGGCAGGACACACCAAGTGGGAAACACATGTGCAGCTCCTGTTCCGCTTGTCAGCTGCTTAATCTGGTACCAGGAGATCAATGAGCACTGGGCATGTGGGACATGCACTCCCCCCCTGGTGAAGTAGCATGGAAAGGAGGAGAACTGGCCCAGTTCTTGAAAGTGGTGCTTTCCCGGTTTTTCAGGACCTGATGGCAGGAGACAGGAGGCAGATTAGCCTCTTCACGGGCAGGATGGGGGTAAAGGACTAGCTTTGATGTGGGGTTTGTAGGCCAGTTTCTGGGGCTCATGTTCTCCTCCTAAAGCAGGAGAGGGGAACTGTAAAGCCTACCCTGATTCATAGATTCATAGATTGTAAGGTCGGAAGGGATCGAGGAAGATCATCGGATCCAGCCCCCTGCACCAAGCAGGAAAGATAACTGGGGGTCAGGTGAGCCCAGCAAGGTGACTGTCTAGTCTCCTTTTGAAGAGCTCCAGGGTAGGTGATTCCACAGTCTGGACACCCTGACTGGGAAGAAGTTTTTCCTAATGTTGAGCCTGAATTGATCTTCCAGGAATTTGTGGCCATTACTCCCGGTTTTCCTCTCGGGTGCCCTGGTGAACAGTTGCTCACCGAGCCCTTGCTGTACTCCCCTCATGTAGCAGTAAGCTGCTACCAGGTCCCCTCTCAGCCTTCTTTTCCCCAGGCTGAAGAGTCCCAGATCCCTCAGCCTTTCCTTGTATGACTTGCCTTTTAAGACTCTGATCATACAGGTGTCTCTTCTTTGGACTCTCTCAAGCTTGTCCACGTCCTTGTTAAAGAGTGGTGCCCAGAACTGGACGCAGTACTCTAGCTGCGGTCTCACCAGTGCTGAGTAGAGCAGAAGAGTCACTTCCTTGGTTTTGCTGGAGATGCATCGATTGATGCAGGCCAGAGTATCATTTGCCCTACTGGCTACAACATTGCACTGCCGGCTCATATTCATGATGCATGCTGCGGTGCAAGTCCATGGCTGCCAATTGAGCTGGGATGGTGACAAAAGCATGGGAACCCCTCTGGTCCCTCCACCCCAGCTCTTTCTGAGGTGCAGAGGCAGCCTCCAAGACCTGCCTTTTCCATATTCTGCTTCATTTAGCTAAGTCCAGTATTTCTCTGTCCTCTGTTTTTTGCGGGGGACTTTGGCCATGGGCAGGGTGGGGAATCCACAGCTGGGAACCTGCACAGATGCCCCAGGGCCAACCCTGAATAGAAACAGGCAGAATGGTGCTTAAATATACCTTGGTCCTAAACTGGGATAGAACAAGAGGTTATTAACTGCAGCGTTCCTTGCCTACACCCACGGAGGGACACGGCTTGTGGAATCCAAGCTAATTCCACCTCCACCCTGCCCCTCTGGAGAACCAGCAGGATTCTTACGTGCCAAGGAAGTGAAGCTTGTGATTATTAACAAGCTTGTGAGGAAGTTCTTGATCAGTCTTGCTAATGATCTGTGATGCTCTTTCGACCGAACTGCATAGCCAACAGTTAGTGATGTAGCACCCTGGCCCCTTCAGTCAGAGGCTGAGAAATTTCACTTTGGTCCTCCAAGGAGACCTCTGTCAAAAGCAAAAGGAAAAACCTAATAGTTCCCAAAAAAACAAGCAGCACTGAAAAATAAGACCCCTGCAGGCCAGCTCTGTGCGTCAGAAAGGAACAACAAATGACTCAAGTTCTTGTTTTAGAGGTCTTTTATTTTTTGTTTTGCTTTATATGCAGGTCACTGAGAACAAAAGTTGTTTTTTTCCCCTCTTAATAAATTCTCAGCAATGTCTTAGGGGCAGCAATGATTGCAACAGGTTTCACGTGCAAGGCTGCTTGCTTGTACTCAGGATGTGGATTTGATTGAAAGCAGAGTGAGAAGGGGTTAATAAAATTTCCTTCTACAGGCAGAGGAAAATATGAATACAGAGCCCAGAGTCCCACCAAGGTGATAACTGACAGGTGAGCAGAGATATTGTAAGGATGGGGGGAGGGAAGATTGTGCCAGGAAGATCATTTCGCTGCAACCAGCCAAGGTGTAAGAAGAGATAAGGAATGGGCACGGATGGCAGTAAGGGAGGTGCAGGAGGCAGGTGACTGCAGGGCTCCATCTCTGTGCCACCACTGTGAAACCGGAGCAAAGCCCATTGAGGCTGAAATTGGCAGCTGGTTTCAAGCATGTTCTTTCTGGGGGTGGGGGATAATCCTGCTAGACAGGTAGACCCCTCCATCCCTGCTTTCCCAGAATGGGGGTGGCTGGGAAGAATGTGTAATGTACAAATCACAGGAAAATGCAAACCTGAATGGAAATGGAAAGAGACAGGACAATGGTGGCAGCCACTTTGCCTACTGGTTCTGTGGTTTGTGAAGCTATCCAAGGGTAGCAGTCCTTACACCTTGTAGTCAGGCCACATGCTTCCTGCCAGAACACTCCTAGCTTCCAGGAACAAGTGCTTGGTTACACTGGGACCCAAATGCATTGTCTTGAAACTCTCTGTGTGGAGAAAGACACAGGTGCCTCACCTAAGTTGCTGTGCAGGGCCATGCCTTGCCTGGGCTGGTCGTCTTGTCTGTAAAAGCACCTGATGATATCTGCTGTGCACATGTTTGTTTCCAAACTGTGCAAGCCATGAGTAATGCCACAGTCATATTTGGCTCTGCTCTGGCAGCTTTCATCTGAAGCTTTCAAAGCTCTTTGCAAATATGAGGCAGCCAGAAGGCCTCTGATAATTAAAAATGGAAAATAGAACGCTTTGTGTTCCTAGTAACACCTTCTGTGGGAGGATCGCAAAGCACATTCCAGCAGTAATGAATAAATCCTCCCCCTTTGCCGGAAGGGAGGTGAGTCTCATTATCCTCATTTGAGCAGGGAAGAAGAAGAAGAAGCGAATGTGGGTATTTAGGGACAATATTTTCAAAAGTGTCCAGGGATTGTGGGTGTTCAACTTAAGACTCCTTGGCCTGCTTTTTCCAAGGTGATTATGCAACTCCTGTGAAAATCAGGGCAATGATCTGAGCACCCAGAAATTGATGTGCCTGAAATCAGAGACTGACATTGGGGAAATTTTGTGGCTGAAGTGACCTGCCTGAGTCCCTTGAGGAATCAATGACAGATCAAGGAATAGAAGGCAGGCTCCTGACTCCCAGTTTGAACCCCAAACCTGTGAAACCCAATCGGCGTGCTGCCATTTTTCTGCACTGTACCATTGTCAGGGATAGATCTATGGGGGGTGCAGTGGCATGGTTGCATGCCCATTCCACAGTAAATGTCATGCACCAGTGTGACATCTCCCTGTGCTTGGGTCTCCTGCCGTGTCCAAGACATGGCTGGAGCCCTGGGCTGGAGTGAGACACCCAGGGGGATAAATCAGGGAGCAGCTGAGTGATGGGGGGCCTGCCCACTGCAGCCGTTGTCTGTAGCTGACCAGGGAGTGGTGGAAGCCACAGGACTGCTCCTATCCTGCTCCATCCAGCCAAGGGCTGCAGGGACTGGCTGAATGGGCTGCTGGGTCAGTGGCAGTGACAGAGAGGAGTTCCTGCTCCCTCCCCATCCATTGCATTTCCCCCGCTGGCCAGGGGCTCCAGCTGTGGGGAGCACATGCACAGAGGGCCAGGCACATTGCAGGACGGTGGTATCAGTAGATGTTCTGCCCTGTCCAGCACCTGCTTCCAGACCATGGGAGAGAAGGAGCAATCCTGGGCCTTCACCTGCCTCCAGGTTAGTTGAGGACAGCACTGACAGTGGACTTCCAGGTGCTCCTGCTCCTTGTTAGTTCCCCAGGTGTCCCCCACAATCTGGGAGCAAGCACTGGAAGCAGGGACCCATATGTTGTCATTATCCCTGGCCAAGCCTGATGCTGCCACTTACCAAAGCCGCCCAGTGGAGTGGGGCAGGAGCAGCTCTGGAGTATCCCCTGCTCCTGCGATAGCAGGGAACAATGGCGGCAGTGGGTGGGTCCCCATTTTTTGCACCCAGAGGCAACCCCTGCTGGAGAGGTGAATGGGAGGGGAAGGAAGCGGGTGCTGAGAGTTGGGGGGGAGGGGGTCTTACCTGCTTTGTGAACTTAAAAAAGTCCTCAGCAGCTGCTACCTGGCATTGTCTGTGGTGGGGTGGGGGGGCCTTCAAAGTCTGTTGTGGCACCAGCGGCATTTCCTGCACCTCCTTTTCAAATTCCTAGATCTGCCTATAAACATTGTCCTACTGTTTCCCCTTCCTACCACCTCTTAACGTGATGCATTTTACCACTGTTGAAATACCGAGTCTTTCATACAGCGCCGTATCTCAGCAAACAGTTCTGAGAAGGAAATAATTTGGTTCCCAAGATATTTCACATTCAAGATACTTTATTGCTGTTTCGAGCCAGACAAAGGATTATCAAAGAGCGACTGAGATGGAACCCTGAGGTATTGGTCCCTGCTTGCATGTGTCCCTGGCGACGGCTTCGCACTACCACTGGGTTTTTTTCTTTTCCTGTCCATTTGTCACTATTGCCCATGAAAGGGTGGCAGGTTGCTACATAGCGAGACACAACTCCTACCATCTCGTTCCTCTCCCCTCGGGTCACGCACAGCTTTTCCTCATTGCTTTTTAATAGGAAGTCCTTTATCATTCCTGATCATTGGAGAAAATATGTTTTTTTTTCGCCTTTCCTCCGGACTCGTGATGCTAGCGTGTAGAAGTGACTCGCTCTTTCAATTTCTCTTCTGTCACATTGTTTGCAGAGCCAGTCCTGTCTGGGTTTGCGCTGTGTTGAGGGGGCGTGCAAGGGAGAAACCAATGCTTTCATAGGAGGCTAAAAGACAAATGGGGAGGAATTGGGCTGGTGCAGACATGAGGAGCAGGCTGCCATCAGAGTGGGAGCCGGGAGAAAGGTGGCCACGTCTAGATGAAGGGAGGGGAGCAGAGAAGGACCTGCTGTGCTTGCACCCAGGGCTTGCAGAAGGAGGAAGGTGCTTTGCAAGGTGCTCCTGCAATGAGCATGGAGCCAGAGGAGGTGTTTGAACGTGTGGCCATTGGACGTGGCTTGGCCCATCAACCCAACCAGGGGCAGACATTGCTGAGGGTGCCCGGGGGAGCAGGGAGCTGCCCATGGTGTCAGATCCCTCTCCGAGCCCTAACGCCCACCTGTTCCTACAGCCGGTCTCCCCTTGCCCATGGGCAGGGGCCCACCGTGGTCATTAGTAGGTGGGGGAACAGAATGCGGCGCGGTGGGAACCGCGCTGTGGCCGTGGCAGGGATCGGGGCCGCGGAAGGAGGCTCCTGGGACACAGGGCCGGGGAGGGGGCTGGAGGGCAGCTGTATGGCCCTCCCCCCGGCCCTGATCCACCCCAGCCCCGCTCAGCCTTCAGCCCCGCCCTCACCTGCATGACGTCACCCACGTGGGTTTCCCCCGCGCCACGCCCTCCCCAGCCCACCTGGCTCACTCATCCCCTCGACTCCCGTTCCGAACCCTCCCAGCCAATCACGGCCCCGCCTGCCCCCCCCCCCCCACCCCAGCGGAACGCGCCTCGGCCAATGGGCCGCCGGTCAACACAGACCGGGTGGTAACGGAACCCCACCCCTGCGGGCATGACGGAGCGCGAGCCGCGCCAATGAGCGGGCGGCGGTGAGTGGGCGGGGCGAGTGTCCATGGGGACGGGCGGGGAGGGCGGGGCCGGGCTGCGGGCTCAGGGTTCGGCTGCCTTTTGTTCGCGGAGGCGGCGGCCGCGGGCAGTGGCCGGGCAGAGCGCAGCGCGGGGCGCGCAGGTGAGTGCGGCCGCGGCCGAGCAGCGCCGTGTCCCTCCCTGGAGCCGGGTCCCCGGGCTCAGCCTCACCCCTACCCCGCCCGCCCCTGGGTCCCGGTGCCGGTGCCCGCCCGGCGGCGCCCCCCTTGCACCCTCTGCCCTGGCGCGGGGAGCGCGGCTCTGCCCAGCCCTGGCTGCGGGGCTCTGAGCTCGGCTCCCCGGGGGCATCCCGCCGGGGACGAGGGGCCGGCCCCGAGCTGTGCCCCCGGGAGGGGCCGGGGCAGGCGCCTTGCGCTCCCGGCCTGGCCCCTTTCCGTCGCCGCGTGGCCGGCGGCCGGGTAACAGGTGCGCACCTGCTTGCAGGGACCGTCAGCTGCCAGCCGTCCAGGAGGGTCGATCCCGTGGACTCGTGCCGCCGCCTGGGGAAGGAGCATACGCTGAGCTGGTATATCGACGTACGTGTGTGTGCTGTGTGTGGTGCTGTTAGTGTGTCTTTGACCAACGGCGCGGCAGTTAAGGGCTGCAAGCAAACTTGTAGGCATAACATTAATACAACTCTGGCATCCGACCCCTTGATACAGTAGCATTTGCAAATGGCCTTGGTTTCTGCTCTCCCCCCCCCCCGGCCCCTTTGAACGTGGCATGTGCGAGGCTACAGCTGAGCTTCCTGCTAGAAGTTGTGTTGCAAGGAGAAATTGGATCCTGATGGGATCTTGAGAGTTGGAAGGCTCTTATCTGTCTTGAGTAGCACGTGGGCCCCGTGACCCAGTGCATGCAGTACAACCAGCGGAAGGACTCCGCTGCTTATTAAGGATGAGTGGTGTAAACTGGGTTTTTCTTGGCTCTGGCAGCTTGACTTCTCAGCTTTTCATTTGCTGTTTGCTAATTTGGGAAATCGTGGGAACAAGTGAGGTAGCTTGATTTAGCCTTGATCGGTGCAAATGACAGAAATCACTGAGCGAGATCCTCTCCAAATTCACTTCAGCTGGTCCTTCAAATGTTCCTTTTTGTAAAGCGCATAATGGGGCTTTCCTGTTTTGTTGCTCTTTTCCGGCTGCAGATTCTTTGAGGAGCAAGTTTGCTTACTTGGCTGGCCTTTCCGTGACAGTACAACTGCTGTTTCACTGACTGTTTTGGGAGGAAGAGTCTAATAGTGTTCAGACATAGCTCTCCATATGCTGACATAAGATGGCAATTTCTTTCCAAGGCATGAGCACCAAGCACTTAAAACCATTCCTCTGTATAATTGACAGGGCAGAAGATCAACACATGAGCGGCTTTCAGGAAGAGATTGTAGTGCAGCTGCTTATAATCTAGGTATCGGAGAATGTCTGGTTTCTGATGCTGCTGTATGGTATTGGGTCATTATAAAACAATCGCAGCATGGTGCTTTCTGGGTTTGCTTGGAAAAAGTGGTATGTGATTGCGTGGCTTTTTGCAATACACACCAGTAAGTACAGTGATTATGTGTGTATTCGGGAGCATTTGCTGTTTCGGTTTCCCTCCATTAGAATCCACTGATAGGTTTCTCTTCCCCTTCCTTTCAGCAGCCCTAACCTTGGGTTATATCATTGACTGCTATTATGGCACCAATCCTGCTGGCTTGACAGGATGAAGGATGGTGAAAGCAAAGGCCTGGGAACTGGAGATGCAGGCTCTGTGCATGGATTCATTGTGGAGCTCCCAGTTTGACCTTGCCAGAGTCGCTTTGGGCCTATCTGTCAACACTACCCTGAGCTGTGCAGTGAGAATCCTGAAGTGCTACCGCGTAGTTTTGTCAGGCTTAACTTTTGAGGTTTCAGAAGCGCTTGGAGGTCTTGGGAAGGAACTGCTGGAAACTTGCAGAGTACTGAGGTGTCTGGTCTTGCAGCTTGTTGGGCATAGACACTTGAGTTGTGCAAGGATGTGTCAGGATTGTTTGCCACATAGTCAGCAGCTCAGTGTTGCTTCTGGGGTTTTGGCAGCTTGTGCCTCCTTGTTCTCTGTGCTCCTTCCAGGGAGAAGGGGAGGGCATTGCCCAGCGTCTGTCAGACTCCTCGGAGCCAAGTTTTTTTGCTCCTCTTTGAGCTTTGTCCTATTTGCTGCACTCCACAGGATGTTGGAGAAGCATGTGAGAGAGAGAAAATGAGAACACATTGGCTTTTGGGTGTCTGTCAGAGTACCACAAACTGCCTTAAAACAAGAGGGAGTTAGTGCTGCTGGTGTGGAAGTCAGTCAAGTGTGTAAGGAAGATATGAAATATGCTGCAACCTCTATTTTCCGAGTTCAGGTTAAAAAGCTGAGGAATGGAGTCTGGAGAAGGAATTCGTGCGGTAAAATTAGAAGTGTGCTGTCTGCTACGCTGCAGGGCTTTTGGGGGGGGGGGGGGGAGAATACTCCCTTGCTGTCTTAGCCTTGACACTGGGAGAGGAGAGGGTGCTCTAATTGCATTAGCTAAATGATTAGCTTAATTAATCAGCTTTATAGCACAGATGAAAGGATAGTTCTGGAGTGTTGCTGGGAGTTGCCTAGGAAAAAAAAAGCTCTTGTATGAGGAGCTTGAAAAGATGCTCTCTGCCAGTGCTTCTAGTAAATTTTTTTTTTGTGTCAGTGCCCTAGTGTAGGCTGCTCTCAGTAGGGAGGGTATATTTTAAGTTACGCTGAAGAATAACAGCTATGCAAAAGACTGTAGGCGATGTGCATGGCACTGTACGAAATATCCAAATGGAGATCCCAGGAACAGGTTTCAAAGGCCTAAGGCAGTTGTTCTGATGTGAAGTGGCTTGATATGTAGCACTCTTTGGACTTTCCTTTTTGGGCTGGGATCCATTCTAATGCCCTCAACAGCCGTAGCATCTGGGCTTTCGGAAGTGGTGGGCAGTGGACATCTTGAGCTGGGGGGCGGGTAAAGCTGTAAAATACTTGGGATTCTCAATCAAGGTTGCCATTGTCAGTCACTTACAAGTGGATGTCGTTAGTGAAGCCTGGCAGGCACTGGACCTCATCTGCAGAAAGTACAGGCATGTTATAAAAGAAGAGACCTCCTAATGCTGACCATTTTCTTGGGTAGAAATTAAGGAGAGTCGAATGTCCTTTCACAATACCATCCAGCTCTCTAGGAAATCTGTTATTGTTGGTGTTCCTGCTGAGTGTCTGTATATAAAGATGCCTCCCCCCCCCCCCCCCCGCTCCACCTCTGGACAGGCATTTTCATGATGGAGATTAGATATGCTGAAAAACCTGCTGTTTATTTCTGGGGTCTTTCTCTGCCCTGAACCATCTGAATGCAAACGGCTATTTATTCTGAGGCAGGGCTGAGTTCAGCTGGGGTGTATTCCCAGCAAGCAGATCAGCATATTCCATCACTGCAACAGACAGAAGGATTGTGAGGTTTTGAAAGGCGAGGCTTATAGGTGTGTTCAAAAGCAAGGGCTGTGCCTTGGGAACCTTCTGAAATGAGTCATCCTGAACTCTGCCAGGAGGGAAACAAGCTGGCTACTTGCTTTCTCCCCCTCTCCTCCCCTCCTCAGGTTTTCTATCGGGTCGCTAAAAATACAACAGGGATGACATTAAGGAGGATTCATACCTCATGGGTCAGGTGCTGCTATGTCAAAGGGCCCTCCAAGCAGAGTGTTGAAATCTGCCAGTCCTGGGATTATGATGCTGGATGAGAGAAGTCAAAGGGAGACAGTTGCAGAAGTGAAATGGAAGGCCCAACTGGGTGTGCCCCACGCATAGTCACTGCAAGTCACTGTCTCATTGTACCTCAGCTTTCCCATCTGTGAACTGGGGAGGCTGATGATTGGCTTCTTTTGGAGCACCATGGAATAGCTACCTAGATCCAGTGTGGCTATTGGGCAGTACTTTACCCTTTGGTTGCACTAGTTCTTGGACTGGAAGAACAGGATTAATCTCATCTTCCCATATTTCTTTTGGACCAAAGAAGGGCAGAGGGCATATGAAAGCAGGAAAAAGAAAATGGCAGGGGATGATTGTAGGTTCCTGTCTATTTTTCACTGTGATCCTTTGTAACGTCCCACAGCCAGGTGCTTGTTTGCAGACTGCAATTCTAATGTTGCCTGTAATAGCCACAGTCACTAGGGTTCCTGTGGCAAACAATTTGAGGCCACTGCAGCCTGCGTCCCAAGAAGCAGTTGGCTGTCAGTACAATGGGCAAGGCTTTTCCATTCACAACCCAGGGGGCTTGTAGGAAGTCGCATCTGTTGCTTGATTCTCCTTGCCCTGTTCAAAACTTAAAAGGTTCTTGCCTACAGCTGGTGGATATTGGCTCCTGGATGAGCTTAGTGCAGTGTATACTGCTTGTCACAAGGAGTTGGATGCTGCTGCTGTTCAGTTAATCTCTACCAGGCAATCCCGTCTTTCCTTGAAATTCTTCCCTTCCTAATGGACCTTGTACCTCCAGCGGCATTTAATTTTGAAAATTACTCTCAAACCTTGGGGGTACTCTCTCCTACCTTGGGGGTCTTCAAGATGAGGCTGGACAGATTTGGCTGGGGTGATACAACACTAGCACCTGTTGCTGCCCAGGGCAGGGGGTCGGACCTGATGATCTATTTAGGTCCCTTCCGCCGCTAAGCACTATGATACTATGATTACCTAGACTGTCTTTCCTCTAAAGGCACTTAACCGGTACAAGAATACCAGTATATAACTCACTGGCAAACTTCCCTAATGTGGATGCAGCCACTCTGTGGGCACGGTGAAGTTACCCAGTGTAAGAAATACCAGTAGAAGCTTGGTCTCGCAGGTATCTGTTAGAGGGAAAACATAAGGGTGGGAGTGGAGCTAGTTAGCACAAGAACAGATGGGAATGAAATGGCCATGAATAAATTCAGGCTGGGAATAAGAAGTGAGATCCTATGTGATCAGGGAGGGTTTGGGAGAGTCTCTCACTAGGACAGCTGCTGGGAGAGGGTGGGGGAGGCACAAATACCTGATGGCTTGCCAGGCAAGATTATGAAAGGGATTATGTTAATGTGGTAGTGTAGGATAGCAAGGTGATGGGGAGATGATGGCTCTCTACTAGTCTTAGGTTCCTGTGTATGCAAAGGCTGCTGTTGGCACTGCTCCATCAGTTGGGGGTCACACTTTGGTGCATGCCTGACTATTCTGCTGGTGTGTATCTCTTTGGTGTGTATCTGGACTTAGCTGGTCCATGTGAGCATAGACAAGAGCTATGTACGCCCCTTTCTTAAAACAAAATCTAGGGTTAGACTGGCCAAGCCAACTGCCAAGTCTCTATAGTGCATCTACAATGATATCATATTCTCTGTCTCTCTCTTGTGCCCCCAATTAAGACATGTACTTTGCTTGGTAAAGGTAACATGAGGAGAAAATGTTCTGTTTTGTTTTTTTCTCCCAGAGTCTTAGCTGAATTTTGAAAAGAGGAGTGCACTCAGTATCCTGACAGGTCCTTGGCCTCTGTGGCTGGCAGGATGCAGCAAGCATTTCTCACTGCCCACCAAGTTCAGAAAGGGAGGCCAGGCAGCTCATCTCTGGCAGGATCAGCTTTGCAGAAGAGATCAGGAGCGGATGAAGAATTGAAACAGGGTTTGACTGCACCTCCTCTGCCCTTGACATGGAGCAGGACAGAGTCTACCCCTCAGCATCGCTTACCCTCACCTTCTAGCTGTCAGTTTGGCAGCGGCTGTGATGAGGTTAAACCTTGAACTTTTGGCTGAACAGGAAGGGGAGGACGAGTGGTGCTGAGGTGCACAATCTCCATTCTTCCTGCACGCAACATGGATGGGAGTACGGCCCCTGGCAGCTGTTCCAGTGTCCCCATACTTCCATTCCAATGTGGCAGTTGGCTTCCTTGCTTAAAACACCCCCCCCCCAAATTTTGGATGGCTAACTTTTTTGAGGGGAGGGGGGAGGAGGAGTCGTATGGTATGCAAATAATTTCTGCACTACAGGAGACAGGTTGTAGAAGAGACTGCCACTGCCCCTATCTCTGACGTGCTTCTCACAGTGGGTCTGATTTTGCCATGCTGCTTTTCTGCAACTTTCCCTCTCTGGACTTGTGAATAAAAGCCCAGCATGCTCTTCTGAAACTGATGTTCAGAGTCCATCTGTCCTGAGGCAGCAGCAGCTACCTGGTCCACCTCCCTGTCAAAATGTTAACTTGGAGACCTCAAATGGTTATCTTCAAACTGACTGTGTTGCAACAAATTTAGTATTTCTCAGTAGTGCTTGTGTTCAGACCTCAAGCTTTGTTCACCTACTTCTGCCATCTAATTCTTGAGGAGATCGTAGGGTGGAGAAATGCCCATGCTTAGTCAGTCTGTCCACACTGAGTCATTATCTGGCCTCACTCTGAGCTTATGTTGTATTCATTGTTGCCACCCATCAAGTTGGGTGGAGGATGTCTGTCTGCTCCCATGGGAGATGAAACATGAGATCTTCTATGGAAGTGTAGGGTGCAGGGAACAGCAGCTCTCTCTTTCAGCTCTGTGGGGCAGTAGCCTCTACCTTGTAGCAGTCTCTCAAAGTGGGGTCTGTGCATGGCAGGTCCCGGCTGCATTTGACAAGGGCCCTGCTATTCCTCTGCAGGGGAAAGGCCATTGGTGATGAAGGCAGGATGCTCAAATTGATCAGTTCATTGTCTGATAATGGATTTGGAGAGGTTTTCAGGTCCATTTCCATGTCCTTTGTTAATGTTTGTTGAAGTAGGCTATAAAAGTACAAAATGCCCAATTAAACTGTCTTTGCGCATTCTAAGCCTGAAACTATTCATTGGCTTGGAAGGTTTCTATAAAATGTCATGAAAAACCCATTTTACTGCACATTTGGCTAAGTGGGTTTGGCCATTAAGATAAAGGAAAGCAAAAAAGCTCGTGGCATGTTAAACAGCTTCCCCCCCACTCTTTTTCCTTGACATTTGGCTCTCCTTGTTTGTTGGTTTTAGGTGGCTGGGTTAATGCAAACAAATTACTCTGGCTGTTTTTTGAGGGGGGAGGGAGAGAGGTTTTTAAAAAAAAAAAAGAAAAAAGGCAAGTTGAGTTACGGCAGTTCAGGGAACAGGGCTGTTGGAAACCTCCTGATCCGACTGGCCAGAGCAGAATAGCTGATGCACCGCAGCTAGTTTCGAACAATAGATTTTTATGGTCTATTGTCTCGTCGTCCATGAGTGATGGGCGTGTCCACAGCAAGCCAGCTTGTCTCGGATGGTACTGTCAAAAAGTATAAGCTCGCCCTTGGAAGCTATTGGGCAGCGTTTGGCTGAACCAGACCAACACCGAACATTGGTCCTCTTGAAAGAGGGCTGCATGGCTAGGAGACTTAACTCTTTAAGCAGACAGGTTTTGGTTGGTCTCGGTGCTTGCTCCTGAGAGCAGGGTATTGAAAAATCCCTTTTTCCGCAGCATTGCTGGTGATTGGGACTGTTCTGGTTTTGAAGGGGGAAAGGTTTAAGTGTTGCAGCACTAGTTTGTGAAGAAACCACCAGCCTTCCTCCCTTTCCAAGCTGGGTTATGATGGATGCGATTTAAAAACTGAGATGTGGCCAGACTGATGAATTTCAGCCAACTAAAAGGCATGGAGTTACTGTGTATCAGTTGCTCTGGGGTAACTGTCTATGTGTCCACTTGTATTCCAAAGTAAATGAAGGTTAACCTCTAGGCTGTTTTAGTCCTGTTTTTTATTAAGAGCTAAACTGCCTGACTTAAGTTTTTTCCTTACTGTAGAGTAAGGATGGGTGCAGGAACAACCACCATGGAACAGCTGACATGCAGTAA
The DNA here is from genome assembly GCF_030867095.1 of Alligator mississippiensis. Classification (NCBI taxonomy): domain Eukaryota; kingdom Metazoa; phylum Chordata; order Crocodylia; family Alligatoridae; genus Alligator; species Alligator mississippiensis. The sequence goes on from NC_081827.1 coordinate 163,157,296, forward strand.
ATCTTGGCCCCCTTTTAAATGGCTGGAATCAGTTTGTTCACCCAGGCCCTTGATGAATATGACCGCACTTCTCTAAAATGCGCGTTATGGCCAAAAAAGCAACATGATGCCTAGATATTGCAGGAGCACCTCCAACTATGAGTAATCCTGTGCAGAAAAAGGCTACTTGAACAATTGCCTCAGAACTGGGAAAGAGAAACTCCATTTATAACATTGGTATGTTGGTTAAATCATGACTTTGACATGCTGAACTTTGCTTGAAATGCAGCTCTGCACCGTCTTCTCCCTGCTCGGGAAGATCTTTTGTGTAGAAACATGAACACCTCCCAGCTCCTTGGCTGCTTCCAGCAGAGCTGAGATGTTTTGGAGTGTGCTCATTTCTTCTCTAGTGTTTTTTAGCTTCTAATCTGTAACATCAGTCACTTCTAGCACCTCTGAAGCTAATTGTTTGATTGCAGTTGGAGACCTTAGAAAACACTGCCTCTGGCCCCAGTGCAGCATTTATTTAACATTAATGTATGGTAGTGTCCTAATCTCATGACCTGGCCTTCCACGGTACCCCCAAATCTGCAGTCTGGTTCAGACACTGGGATAAACCAGTTTGCTGGCAAGACTTTTTCTCACCCTTGTTTGTTCTTCCACTTTCATGGTTTCTCCTTTAAGCCTGCATGCTCCTGGTGTACAAGGACTTAGTGGTATATGGCTTCCTACCATCCCTTAGCTTTGTCTGGGTTTCAGCAAACCATTCTGCCTGATATGGTGCCTATCCATTGAAATCTGAGCACTCAAAAGAAGAAACCAAGTACCTTTTTATCCCCATTTTGCAACCAGGGAAGCTGAGGTCTTCGGTACAGCAAGGAATTGCACAGGCTTAGGTGTGTTCGCGCAGGGGTTGACAGCCACTTATTTAGGTTTAAATAGCGTCCATTTCTAATTGATAGAAGCAAAACTGGAAAGGGCCACTCGTAAAACAAAACAAATGTACTCATCCCCAGGTTTGTGCTGGCCTAACAAAATCCATTTAATTATCTATCTTGATTTAAACTGGTACAACTTTTTCACTTAAGGTGATCCCTAGGTATGAGAGGCCTGAGGTCATGCACTAAGTTGGTGGCTGTCATGGGATTAGAATTGGAGTCGTAAACCCTATTTCTGGTGTTTTGTCCACCAGACCTTGCCAGTTATTAGAACTGTGCCCGCTCTTCTGAGGAGCTGTGACTTCTTTACATTCATGTTTGAGGAGAACCTAAAATGCTGGAAATGCTTTGCCAGTTTTATGTAGCCAGTAGCTCTCCGCAGAGAGATGGTCGTTTCTTTCATCCAGCAGGACCCATGTAATGTGTGATTTGAAGGAGACAGACAGGATGACATAGGGGAGTAGCATGTACTGGGTGTGTATGTGGGAAAACTAGCCATAAATACTTGAATCCTGACATAAGCAACTTTTAAACAAATTGGTGCTTAAATGGCATCTGTTCTGTTGCTCAGTGGTACGACCAAGAGCAAAAAGGCTCCAAAACAATGCATTGAACTGCATTGACTATACCAGGGTTGCTGTGCTGGGGGAAGAGGTATCTGATGATGCCTTCATCCATACCTACATTATGAAAAATGCATTGAAGCCTGAGTGTGGGCAAAACCAAGTCACAATTTAACGAGTGATAATGGTCATGGCAAGCCCTAGTTGGGACATCCTTGGCAAAAAGCTAAGGACGTGTTTGATTCTGTGAAGTTCCTTTACCCTTCAGCCAACCCCTTTGGGAATATCCTGATGGAAGCCAATATTCTTTGTTTTTTGGGTTTTTTGCGGGGAGGGGGGACTTTCTTTACTGACAAATATCAGGAAGAAGGTCTGCTCAGGTTCTCCCCTGTAGTAAGGGCAGGCTGCTGCTCTTTGAATCTGGCTGTGTGCACAACCAAAAAGCACATCACAAGTCTGATGTAAATGTTTCTGGGCATGTCCTTGCCTGTTCTAATTAGCTTGTTAAACTTCATTTGAATGTCACATTAATTGTGGAGTCTGAAAGTGCTAGGAAAACACTTCATGTTATGTTCCTTGTGAATAGAATTGGGTTTTGTGTGGCCTTTCAAATACTCCAGGTACCAGAAGGTCCTTTTGAAGTAATTTAAATAGTCAGTGGTAGTGACAGCTGAAGTTGGCAGTCAGACTTGACTGAACTGCAAGGCAGGCAGGGCTGCTGTTCTCTGCTCTAGCAGACGCTTGTTGTCTGACCTTGGGGAAAACAGATGTGAAGTGTCTTTGGAAAGGTTGGTCTCTCTCCTTCGTCTCCAAGTGCTTTGGGATCTGCGATTGGAAAGTGCAGGCAGTGAGTGCTAACTAATGTCCACAGGCGACTTATTACCTGCGTAATGTAGACAGTAGTGTTACCTGCACAGTAAGTGTTGTCTGCTGCTCTCATTGGAAAATGTCTCTTGCATGCATCTCATTCCACAGAACTAGACCTGAGAAACCCGAGGTTTTGGCTTGTGGTGCCAGCTCTCTACCTCTTGCTTAGCTTTGTGCACCTTGTGCATTGGCATGCTGTCCGAGCATCTCTGGTGCCGGTATTCTCTGCAAAGTGTGTAAAGCCCCTGTGTGTCTAGTGTTGTGTAAGCACTCTCATTTGGTCAGGGAGCCTGCTGGCTGAGGTTGGGTAGGGCTTGAATCCATTACTTTTTGTCTACAGAGTGTAAGGTGCTGGCTACTGAGCCATTGCCGTATTACAGCTGTTCATGGAACAAAGAGCTTTGCTACAGATAAAGAACAGCGTTTTGACACCCATTACTTTTTTTTTTTTTTTTTAAGGGAGCGTATAAATGACGATGGCAATTCAGGCTTTGAAGTTTTAATACGGTGTAGGAATAGTGTCATGCTCTTGTCTGAAATCTCTTTTGATGAACAAACCTTGCCACAGCCCCATCTCTTGTGTAAGAATAATGTGTATTTTATAAACAACCGTGCCAGGGAAACAGCCATGAGAGGCAGCAATGTTTCTAATTAGATAGAGATTTGAAATATCTTTCTAAATCTGCCATCCCTGATTGGTTTTTCTGCAGCTCCTGCCAGGCCTCTAGGCACTTCTTAATGCTTAAGTCATTTGGTTCTAAAATCATTTTTACAAAAAGGGCAGGAGTCTCGCATTAAAGCTGCAAACTCCTCCTCCAGATGCTATTGTGTACAGATGTGTTTGCATCATTAGCCAGAGTGCTGTGAGTTTCGGCTTCTCAATATTTAAACTAGACCTGTCTTGAGCTGCTTTTTTAGCATGCTGAGCAAAAGCCCTTGGTTCCTGCCTACTTTAGGCCCACAGCTGATAGCAGGGCAGAGTAGATTGATTTGGGTTGCTAAGTGATTTTTATAATATTCCACACCTGGTTGATCAAAGCGATTACCCATGGGAGGGGAAGCAAGCTGTAAGAATAAGTAAATAAAAATAACCTTTCTACAGCTCTGCTGTTAGAGGTAATGTGGTGTCGTGTGTGAGATACTGGATTTAAGAGCTGAAAATAAATTCCAGGTTCCCTGTTTGACCTTAGAAAAGTTGCTGTGTTTCTGTGCCTCAGTTCCCCAGCCTCTAGAATGGAGAGGAAATGTTTGGGAAATGTTCTGGATGAAAAGTAGCTCTGCTTTTCAGCAGTAGTGAATGGCCAAGGTAGGAAAGCCGCTCCAGCTGCAAAAAGAGAACCGTCTCTCTGGATCCCCTATGCAGCTGGAAAGGATGAACTTGACTCTACTTTTTCCAGAGTAATGAAACCAGATGAGACCTGTTGACAGATGAGCTTGGCTGTTTTTGAGTTCGTTGAAGGCTCTGTCAGTTTTGGAAAGAGCCAAACTCCCTAATTAGGACCCACATGCCAATTACATCATTTCGATTAGTAAGTCTGAGTAAGAGCCAGTTCTTCTGGCCACTCTTGTGTGGAGAGGGATAGAGGAAGAGGGGAGGTGGGTGGGGGGTGGCTGTTTGCGTCTCTGGGTGTTGCATCTGTCTGCGGTTGCTATTTCAGGAATGTGCAGCGATCCTGCCTTTGGACTCTTCATGGCATTGACTTAGCAAGGCATATCACTGCATAAAGTGCACTTGCTTAGCTGGTGGTAAAAAGACCTTTGGCCACTTTAAACAACCTTCCAGTAATCACTATGACACACAGTCGGGGCACTGGTGACAAATCATTAACTCGCTCCGACAGGCTGGGCCCTGACTGGTGTTGCTTATAATTTCTTGTGAAGCATCTGAACTTTACAGATGTAATGCGGTTGGATATAGAAATTAAGTTAGGACACAACAGCCCTTGCATTCCTTTTGTTCTCCCCTCTTGTTCATTCCCATCTCATCTACAAAACCGGGGCTGCACAGCAGAACGTTGTATTTTTGGGCATGATTATCTGAGCTGGAAATAGCATGTGAGCCTCAAAGCCTAAATTTAAAAGCGTGCAATTATTGTGTTCTTAAGGGACTGTGTGTTCTTCATTCTCTTAAAAAAAATAAAAAATAAAACAAATCTTTCTCATCCAGATGGAGGTATTGTGATTAATTGCACTGTTTTGATGTCTCGGGCAATTCAAGTGGCCATGCCAGATTCTCCTATTCATGGGCGAGCAGCAAGTTCTCTCATTTTTCCCACTGATGTGCCTAATGAGGACAACCAACTTGCATTAATGAGGGAATTGGCGCATGCAAGGCTCCTAGCCCTGACATTTCTGTTGGTTTCCTTAAATGAAAGCATTAGTGCTAATTGCGCAAGGCTGCATCTTCATGCATGTCCATTAATGACCTGGAGAAATCTGCTTTCTGAGGCCCCTGCCTCAGGCATGCGTGGAGGGCTGATCAGCATGAGGCTGAGCCCTGAGCCAAGTGCTCAAGTCTGTTTCCTCCTGATAAAATGTGCAGATAGATGACAGCTGAGTGAGGTGCCTGCTGAGTTTTCCAGGAAGTACCACTGGTGAGAAGGAAGCTAAGAGCCCTGTGTCATAGCGTGACCAGTGACTTCCTAAGCCATAAGCTGCATCCCCAAGAGAAGTCCTTTTCCTCACCTGCCAACAATAGGACTTGATCTTGCCCAGAAAGAGTTGCTATCTGATTTACTGGAATTGAAAGCCTTTTCTAGCTGCGAGCACAGATGGCTGCTCCAGCTCTGCATCGAGTCGCTCTGAGCCTGGATTTTTTTTAATGGGTTCCGTGAAACTGAGGGCATTACCTCTACAGATGCACGCAGGCTCCGGCAAGGGATCCATCCTGTGTATCCTGTGTGTCCTGTACAAACACCCGAGAAGAGGTGGGCCCTGCCCTGAAGATTTTTGCAATATTAAAAAAAAAAAACAACAAAAAACCCCAACTTTCCTTCCCCGAATGCCTAGAGTTTAGTAGGGTTAACTTGCTAGACAAGGGGTAGGGAGGTTGAGAACACACATTAGTTGCATCTGTTCCTCTTAATTGCATTTGTATTGATTCCCTGCCTAACCTTTTTAGATTATTATAATGTTTGCCCCCTGTTGGATTTAACCCTAGGGAGCCTCTCTCTGGCTACAACAGTTCCTTACCATTTTTGTTTAGTCTTAACTCTTGTGAGTTTGTTTTTTGTTTTTGTTTTTTCGTTCTTGGGAGCTAACTAAAATTAATTCTCTGTCTGCTACTCGGACTGAGGATGGATGATTTTGTGGTGAAGGTTCCGGACTGGGAATCTGGGTTTGGTCTCTGCTTCTGCTAGAGACTCCCTGTCTGGTGTGGGGCAAGTTTAATCTCTCTGCCTCAGTTCCCTGTTCTGTAAATTGGGGCCCATCTTGCCTCTGACTGCAAGTCCTTTTGGGGCAGGGGCTGTCTATGCACACAGCTATGGCACCCAAATGCCACAGAGCCCTGATCTCCTGTGACCCCCAGCATCCAGTCTGTTGGCTCCAAGACTACAACTGGGCCGTGCTTTTTATGGAGATCTAATGTTGTGGAGGAAGCAGCCTGCCAAAAACCAGGGTCTGGCCTACCCTGCAGCTTTGGTAATTGAGTCTAGCTGGGTTTCCTGTTTGCCTTGTGTCCAAGATTTGAGGCATCAGCTGTCCTTTGCGGTTGGTCTGGTGCATAGCCTTTTCTCAGTATGGTATAGATTGATCCTGTTGTCCTGAGGCTGTTGATTTGCCTGATCCTCCTGCAGGTTCCCTGCAGGACAGGGCAGTGTGAGATGCCCAGTAGCACACAGGGCAGCCCAAACTTTCCCACAGCGCACTGTTACAGTTGTGTGGGCTGCAGGGCAGGGGCGGGTTCACAGGCACATTCCTCTTGTGCAGCAGACGCTATAGCAAGCTTCGCCGAAACTGCGAGTCACTGAGTCAGAGGTGCATTACCTCGGGAGCTGATGAGGAAAAAGGGGCCTACCGTTATACCAGTAGCTAAGACATTCTATGATGCCTTCCCTTCTTGGGTGTTGAGTCTGCTTCTGGCACTTGGGCGCCTCTAGTTCATTGGTCTCTTAGCTTAAACTGCAGAGAAGAGGCCTGGATTAGTGCTGGGTGGGGTGTTGGGCAGGATGTTGGGCAGACTGTGCAATATCTGACAGGATGGGAAGGACTGGTTTGCATCCAAAGAATCTCTCTGGCTTTGTTTAATGTAAGTGAATTTCTCTTCACTCCCAAACATCCCAGTAATGAGGAAACCAGGTCATGGGGTGGAGAAGGTATAGTAACGTAGGGGTTGCATGCAACTCTCTTGCATTGGGTTAAATTCCAATGCAGTTACAGGATTGTGGGGCACTTGCGTTAATCTACTCAAGTGGAAATAGTTCCCTACTCCTAACTAAAGCAAGGGATACTTCTGCCAAATTACAGACGCAGCACTGGGTGGCTTTGGTCCTTTCCTTTTTAATATGTATACTAGCAACAATATAGAGAGGTTCACAGATTTACTAGTCCCTACCTGATGTGACAAGTGCTGCATTGGCTTGCAAGACCGGTGGAACAGTTGAAGGGCATCCCACCTGAGACTTAAAGACTGCTTTTGGCCAAACTTATCTCCATAAGTAGAACACAAAGAAAATATGGGCGAAATCAGAGAGTGGTGGTCTGTGAGAACATGTACGTGTGCTTCCAGTATGTCAGTCCCTTTGGCATGTATGAAAATTGCTAATGATGTTGCAGACCTTCCTAGTCAGGAAAGCTGACTTTATTAAGATGTGAACAGAAAGAAATGAGTGAATTGGGTTAGCTGACTGTATTCTAATAAACTCCCTGTAGTGAAAGGCCTGCTGATGCCTTTTGGAAAGATCAGTGTGATACAGCCCTGACAGTAAATGCAGCTCCCTTGCATGAGAGCAACTTCAGTGTTGGCACTAGGAGCTGAAGCCCATAGTCCTATAGAACCATGGTTCTTGGTAGAGATGCAGTGATGCATCTGGTATTGGATTGGCACTGATATAAAGAAATTGGCCTGATATGGCCAATAAATGCTGTTCATGCATGCAGCCACAGCTCAGCACATAGGCAGTGAGGAGCACAGCCCGGCAGCTTGGAGAGCTGTGTCCAGCTGGTAAGTCTGTTGTGGTGGAAAGGGAAGGGGCATGGGGGGGGGCCAAATCAACGACCCCCCCCCATGGTGAGGGAGGAGTTGGGTAGGGGTTGGGGCAGCGCTGCACAGCCAGGGTGGAGCGGGATGGAGCCATGGCTCATCTGGGGGGCATGGGGAAGGGGTGGCAGCTCCTGCTGCTGCGCACACGTTGGGAGCAGGATGGGGGGGCTATGGTGAAATTTGTGGTGGCTGCAGTCCCCCCATAACCCTCATCCCAGCACCGCCTGCCCTGAGCATGGCCTTGAGTGCAGCTCCTCATGTGCCGGGCTCTTCCCTGGCCCCAGCCCACAGTGGCATCCCACTCTGCCCCCCTGTGCAGGTCCAGGGGCACATGCCCTCCCAGGCTGTGTGCAGCAGTAGGAGCCACTGCCCCCCTCTCTCCCAAACAAGCTGTGGCTCTGTCCTGCCCACCACAGCTGGGCAGCGGTGGCCCCAGCCCCTGCCCCACTCCCTCCCTCACTGCAGGGGCCTTGGTCAGTTGTGACCACTTTGCCTGGCAGCCAGGATTTGGTGCAGGGGGCCCAGACCAGCCTAGTCCCTAGCATTGTTGTCCCTAACTCAGGCAACTGCTGGGGATGGAAAAGATCATATGTAACACCTTGGTGTGGAGAAAGGAGACAAGATGTGGGTGGAGTTTTTCAGCACCCACATGAGAGATGTCCAGCTTCACAGTGCAGTGTAATAGAGCCATGCCACACTTGGTCAGGATGACTAGGGCTATAAACAGGCTTTGTCAAATGAAGCAGATCAGATCCCTGGCTGCTCTATTTCACTGGGTGAGAAATGTACGTTGTCCATTGTCCCACACTGGGCAGGGGCCTGGTACTGTGGGCAGTGTTTCTTGCTTACAGAGACATGCCTCAGAGGTTCCCTGGGGCACAAGTAAATGTGGAGCCCTGACCTTCTCCACTTACAGAGGTGTCCCTTACAAACTGTCTAGGGCTAGGGCATATCTCTGCAAGATGGGAACGCTGGACAGGCACTTTTGGTGGGGGGCCTGATCCTGCAAGCGAATTCCTAGGGTATGTAGGATAGGGTTGCTGGAGAACACCTGCCCAGAGCAGCTGGAGAGTGCAGGCATCTCCAAGCTGCTCACACTCTTGTGCCATAAAGCAAATGAACATCTGCTGCAATGAAGTGGCAGAAACTAATAGCACCTTTGTCATGGCCACAGATTTTTGGGGGTATTTGTGACAAAGGATGTGAATATCTGTTTGCTTGGCCTTTGTGTTGCCATAACACTTTTTTATGACGGCACAAAGGTTTTTCCCCTAGGGTAAGTAGTGAGCAAAAGCAGGGAGGGAATTTTCATTTCTGTGTGGTATTGGTGAGATGAGTGCTGAAACCCTGGACCCATCTCATGTCCACATTTTTGTAATGCAGAAAAGAGACCTACCAATGATTAGGAGGCTGGTGTAAACTCCTTTACAGAGAGATGTAAAGAACTTGCTCTGCTTAGCTTATTGGGAAGACTGAGGGGACTTGATCACAGTGTAGAAGTACTTTCAAAGGGGGAAGAAAGTACCAGGTACTACAGGACCCTTTGATCTAGAGCGGAGAGAAGCAGGACAAGAACTGACATCTGGAAACAGAACCCAGCCAAGTTCAGCCTGGAAATGAGGCTCAGACATATAGGCTAGGTACAGACTTTCAAAAAGCCTGAGGCAGAATCGGTCTAAGATACGTGGTTTTCTGTAAATGGTGTAGTTCAGGTGTGAGCAAAATGCGGCCCACGGGCCAAATGCGGCCGGCCAGGCCATTCTATCTGGCCTGCGGGGCCCCTAAAACATTAGTTATCTGCCCCAGCTGCCTGTCATGCAGCCCTCAATGGCTTGCCAAAACTCAGTAAGCTGCCCTCCGCCTGAAATAATTGCCCGCCCCTGTGTAGTTAGATCGGTAGTGAACAGAATACACATTCGCCCAGGAGTGGGGTAGGGTGGGGGGGGCTGCAAATTTTAGACTGAGTTCTGCCATTTTTAAACCAGTCTGCGCTGAACTTCTGCTCTGTTACGGGTATAGACCCGTTTCCGATCACTTATACTGGTAAAAGTGTAATGTCTGTACTTGGCCATGAGGAGGGTGACCGGCCATCAGCACCAACTCCCAAGAGAGGTGGTGCCAACTCCACCTTCAGTCTGTATCTGTGGACATTAGGGGACATCTTTTTGGATGATGCTTCAGCGCAATGCGAGTTACTGAACTCCTGGTCCCTTCTCATGTCAAAACACATGAATCCAAAGCGTGTCTTCAAGGCTGAGTTGCCTACTGTTTCAGCGTCTTAATCCATTGGAAATATATCAGCATGAGACACAAAGGACCAGCCGGCTCAGCTGTTTGCGTCAAGCATACCCACGTGCACATATGGCAGTGAGATAATGCCCGCTGTGCCTTACTGCATGCTGTCTTGCAGATGCTGGCTCCTGGCCTGCTGCCTTGCAGGACATGATAACAAACAGCACAGAGTGCTACAGGTAAGGAGAGGAGGGAGACAACCCCCCAAAACAAACCCAACCCCAAACAAAACACCAACTAATTGCAAATCCTCAGCAGAAAGGTGGCCCAACAAATGGCCTTCTTTGCTTGGCCTGTGCTTTTGTTGTAGGAGCACAGTAAGCAGGTCTGGCTCTTAGCATTTGGGACTTGCGCTTCTCTCTTTTCAGTAGGCTGGTCCACCCTGCTTGTTTGTTGTGGAAGAATAATTGTAATGACCAATGCTGTGCATATCCTCACAAGGGGAAAACAGTGAAAGCTTATTAATGAATAATACCTTGTCATCAGATGACATGAAGTGAAATATTACGGCCTGGACTGTGTGTGTGTGTGTGTGTGTGTGTGTGTGTGTGTGTGTGTGTGTGTGTGTGTGTGCTGGAGCTGTCAGTAAGTATTAAATTGGGTGAAGGCAAGACAGTTCAAGGGTTTGGAGAATGCACTTTTTTTTAAGCTCTGTTGGAGAGCTGCAACCAAACATAACAGATTGTTGCAAAGAAAACATGCAATTCTGGGGGGCGAGGGGGGGCTTTTGCTGTTGATAGATCCATCAGGGAGCCCTTTCCCTTGGTTTCAACTAAGATGTGTAAAGGAATGCGTGAGGGAGGCAGACAGTGCTGCCTGCATGGTGGAGGAGAGTGCTTTGTTCTCAGCTTGTATCAACAGGCTCAGAAATGAACTTTACCTCCCAGTGATGGTATTAAAAAAAATAAATAAATAAAAAAATAAATTCTGTTCTTAATAACCTCCCCTGATTAGCTGACCCAGGCAGCTTGCTTCTAACCGGTGACCTCCTCTCCACCCTTCTCTCCAAGCGAGTTGGAATTAAGTTATCTGAGAGCCTGTTGATCGTTCATTGGGCTGACACAGGAAGCCAAGGGAACAGTTCCAGTACAGTTATAAACATGCCAGGAGAACAAAGGAATTCAGTTTCTTTGTTTGCATGGATGATGAGGACTGAGCTAGCGGAGTGGGGGTTGGAAGGCAGTGGTGGTGCATTGTGCTATTCCAGCTTCCATTACAAAGATTGTCGTTCCTCTAACATACGAGTCTCTTCCTCATTAAACTTCAAGCCAGTCTCTTGATTTCTTTTGAATTCCTCAACTTAGCTTGCCTGTAAAGCCTTCACTGAAATGATATAAGCTATTGCAGGCCTAATTTCAATGGATGCTGCTGGAATTTTGAAAGGCTCCTTTCTATTTTTTCCCCCTATCCTTGCGCTTCTCATCCTTGCAAAGGATCCTTTTCATAACCTTGGCTGCTGTAGGGTTTTGTAGAAAGCTCAGTTTTGCTGCGGATTCTATCTGAGCTTCATTAGCGTTAAACACAAGAGCATTGCCTTTTTCAGAAGAGGAAAGCTCTTTTGACCTTCTGGAAGTTAACCCTGTCCTGTCGTAGGCAGTGGAATGGAGGGGTCTCATGACCCTTACAAAGCACATTCAAACCCTACAATGAGCTTTGATGTTTAGCAGGTGGTGGTGTTATGGACTGGCTTATAAAGGCATTTAGGCACCTAAAGGTGCAAGCAAGAATCTATTATGGATTTTAAAAGCATCCAGTTGCCATTCATTCTGATTTGGTGTTGGATGCTTAAATGGGCTTTCTAGAAATGCCTTGGCCTCCTATCCGCATCTTTCAGTGTGTAAAAACTATTTAAAAAAAATCTGGACCTTTTTAGGCCCACAATTCTCTTTATAGCTTTCAAAGGGGGGCAAATGCCACCTCACTTGTTGTAGAGGGGACGCTAAAGTGGCCCAGGGCTGTCGGGGAAGCCAGGAAAGCAATGTATTGCTCTGCCTTCTAAGTGGTGCTCGACTAGTGCACCAGTGATGTTGCTCCTTAACATGTACCTTCAGGGTCAAATCATGACCACAGTTGTGTGTCAAACTCTCAGAAAAATAAGAACGTTGCTCCTCTCACAGGATGAAAATAATCCTTTCTGTCTTTAATCCCGAGTGCATCAGTGCAGGCAGTCTCTCTCATTGCTATAGATTGGGCATGTCTGCGTGTGCATATTTAATGCAATTCAATAAACTCCAGCACAATAAACGCTGGAGTTTATTGCTCCCGGGCGCCATGTTTACACATGTGCCTGGGACCACAGCACATTGAGCCAGGTTGGCAGGGGGCCCAGGGGGTCACCAGCCTGGGGTTGCTCCAACCCAGCTCAACTTGCTGCAGAGGTGCTGGTTGGGGCATGAGGGTGCTCCAGGAGTGCATGGCTAGTTGGCTGGCAGCTCCAGCACTGAAGCACCCTCATGCTCCAGCCAGCTGGGTCAGCATCTACATGTGCACTGTTGCAGAGTTAAAAAAACAAAAAAAACCCAAAAAAACCTCTGCAACAGTATAATACTTGTATTTACAAGTACTGTCCTGCTGTAGAGTTTATTAGTTTACTTCAGCCTAATAACCCTGCATGTGTAGATGCTGAGACATTTACTGTGGAGCTAATTAATGTACTCCACAGTAAATGTCTTGTGTAGACGCACCCATTTATTGTGAGAGTAGCCTTCTAGGATGTGCCAGACTAGGCTGCCATTAAGTGGGGAAATATTGGAAGGGGTTTTATGGACTCCTGCGCTAACCTCTGCCTCAAGTCAGTTGGGCAACATTATGCTGATTATGCAAAACCTCAAAGACCACATGTGCTGCCACAAGTTGCACGTGAGTGGATTCAGATTCTTCCTATTTCCAAATAAACCCCACTCTGCTTTGTAACATTGACACTGGGCTGGGGCCCAGGTCCCTTGGTAAGCAGGAGGCTGATTCTTCTCTCCCCTGTGTTGTGCTTGCAGTGTAGAGGTAATTGGACCTAGGTTTCTAGTGCCCTCTGGGAATGGGGGCCTGTAGAGTGCCATGCTGAAGTCTTTCACAAAGTGCTGACCCACTGTGCTGAGGTCTTTGCTGAGAGACTGAGTCACTTGGATTGCCTATGTGTGGGGCTAAGACAAAGCCCTCTTCTCACACTTGCTTAAAGAAGGTCTCTGTCCTCTGTTCCTCTAGGTGAGGTGCTGGGTGCTGTGCTGTAAACACCAGCAGTTCTCTGTCCTCAGTTATCTATGTTCTTTGAATCTTAACAAATGTTAGCCAATTCTGTGTGGCTCTGGAGAGGATTGGATATTACCTGCTTTCAGCATAAGTGCCTCCTAATATAGTTCCTCTTCCTCCATTGCATTTGCTGAATTGTCTTAAATGCATCTTTTTCTTCCCAAGTGGCCTAAGTAAGTGTAATTGCAATAGCTCACAGGCTTCCAGAAGCTGCGTACATCGCATTGCATGTTGCTCTGAAATAATATGGCTGTGCCATGGAGGGAAGTACTGCTTTGCTGGCCTCTTGTTCTCTTGCATATGACAAGGTTGCTGTGTGTGAATATGTACATACAGCCAGGGCTGCTGCTTTGCCTGACCTTCCTTTTCTTCTGCAGGCTGGGGCAGCTTGATTTGGGTTGGTTGTTATGCATAATGGCAAATCAAATCCTGTGGAGTCTAAATATGGGAGCCAGCAGCCCTTTCTTAGCCTCTCCACCTCTTGATCTGTGCCATGCGCCATGTAGTCGGAGTTCCTGACCTTTCCGGAAGGGATAACAATCTGCCAGGCGTAGTACCTTTCTTTAGTCCAACAGTTGTTCTGAAGTGCCTTGCTCTTACAGCTAGTCGGCTAATGTTCAGACTCTACCTATGTATAACCCAAGCATGTGGTGGATCTTCATGCTTCTAGTGTTGGCTTCTTTACCCTGCCCAATGGGGCTGACATAAGAATTAAAATTGGTGTGAGCTGGTGTCCTCCTGAGCTTTGTTTATCCTCCTTTTAGTGGCACCTCCGAGAGAGCTATGCAGGCTGCCAATCTCAAATCCTTTCACCTGGAGCTGCTGGTTCTGGGGTTCAGTGTTTGCCAGTGATGCAAAGGGGGAAGTTAGCATGCAGCTACACATTGCTGTGTGCAGGGTTTAATGTCCTGTTGCCCTGCCTGGATATATGCAGCTTCTTGCCATTTGTCCTGTCTGCTCCTCCTCTCAGTTGAGTGACACGTGCCTGACAACTGAAAGCTGAGAAGCCCCTAAAGAATAGATATTTTTTTCATGAAACAATATTTATCACTTCCCTGCTGCTTTTCGTGGGTAACGCAGCAGCAAATCAGTTTAAATGTAGAATTCTAATAAAGGTTCTGGCCTGCCCTGTCTGAAAAAGCAGGTTTATCGCAGGGAGCAGAAGGAAAAGGCTAAACTTGGGTGTCTAGCAGCAAAAGAGATGCATATTTATGGGAGACTTCCTTGTCAGACGCTGCCTATGCAAAGATGCTGCTGTCTGGACTCTGATCAAATAACTTGGGAGACAGACAAGTCTTCTAGTCTCTCTTCCACCATTTGTCACTTCCTCTGTTTTTTGTCGGAGTTCTTGGCTCCAGGAAACGTTGCAGGAAAGGGCTAAACCTTTTTATAAAATATCTCATCCCCCTAGCCAAGGAGCAGATGGCTATGGCACCTTCTCAGACTTGGTGCTTAGATCTGTCTTTGTATTTGGTGCCCTTAAACTCTGTGCATAGCTAGTTGTGTTCCCCCGCACGTGAGGAAAGCCAGTTTGCTTGGAGGAAACTGCCTGGTGTGTGTTTACACCTCTGGTGGCAGCTGCCTTGTGAGCCAAGGAGTTGGAAGAGTCTGTTTGCTTGTATGCATCTTGCATGCCTGGGCATGGCAGCCCTGCCAGGTGCTGGCTACAGAGAAACTGCTGAGAACATGGGATGGGTTGGAGAAAGGAGCACGTTGCCCCATTAGCTTTCCCTTCTGCCTTGTTAATGGCCCAAACCTGTATTTATTAGCATAGCTACACTTATTTCATTACAAGCTAGATGCTTGTAGTTGAAGAGGCGCAGGCCAAGCTTCTCTTCCCTGCTGTAGTTGGGTTGCACAAGTAATGTGTGCATTGGGTGGGACTGTCTTCAGTTGTTCACCAACATGATTAGTGGCTCAGTCTCTCAAGGTGGGAGAGAGATTCAAGTCCTGCTCAGTCTGCTTCCCTAACTAACTCTCAGGTGAAACATCCTGACCTTCTCTGGAAGACCCAAGTATAACATTTTATGGCCTGTTAAGGGAGATGGTTAGCTATGTTGATGTGAAGTCAGGCAGAAGGTAGGGCAGGATGGCACCTTAGAGACCAACTGGTTCAGGTCTTGCCCTGTTAAAGTCGTCTTCATTGCTCCTAGCTAGACTGCTGCGTGGATCGTCTGCTCAGGCACTTGTTGGTGCTTAGGGAAGAGGCTGCCGCTGTTTCCTTGCAGAAGACCAGAACAATCCAATAGGTCTGTGAGGTCTCCAGATGTTGCTCCTGGTGCCTTCCTTGGTTCCTCATCTCATGGCTGCAAGCCATATCCCAGTCCCCTTTGCTTGGGTGTCGTCTCATGACATTCCCTCTTTTTAAAACAGCCCTGGAGCTCAAGGACTTCATGTATTGTCTGTCCTTACTCAGCAGGCTGTCAGGAGCCTGACTAAGGGTGAGCAGAGTGACCAGACAGCTTCCTTACACTAAGTATTGCTCAGTCCTACTGTCAAAAGTAGAGCACAATGTGAGAATTTCTAAACTCGCGGTGTATGCAAGCATGCCAGTCTCTCATCAAGAACAGAAGGGCTCTGGTAGCAAACTCTTGGCAAGCTTCACTTTCCTAGTCATGCTTGTGGTCTGGTGTCGACCTCCCCTAATGTGCGCACACATATGCGTGTTCTCCCCCTTCCTAAGAATGTCCTCTTTACATTCCAGTAAATGTTATGAGCCCTAACCAACCTAATCCCAATCAATCTTTGGCACCTCTTGAATAACGGGGCCCATTTTGTCCAGCCAGGGCACTGGAGGTGGAACTTGAAAGCAAATGGCACCTACCTTACCACTTCCACTGGCAGCTTGGCCTCCAATTTGTCACTGGCTTACTGTGTGCTCCCATTTCCCCAGCAGCCTGCTATTAAGCTAGCCAATGTGTTCATGCAGTCACCAGCCCAGCAACTGGCCAGTGCGCAATGCTCCTAAATCATTCCTGAGAAGCCATTCTCACTTGTGCTGCACAGGTGCTGTCCATTTTCCCAAGTGGTTCCTCTTAACTCCTTGCCATTCATAGCCACAAATATTTTGAGCATCCCACTGCCTAGCATGTGGGTGTAGTATGGCTGGCAACTTCCTTGGACTTGCAGGAGCTGGAGAGCTTTGGATACAACAACGGGTACAGCACCAGATCAGCATTGAATGGCATCATGTACATCCTGTTATTGAATGAAGCTTCTGCCACTGGAGTGCTCCCAGGGTGATGGATGAGAGCTGACTGAGTGCTCTGTGCATCGTTGTCCACTGCTTTGCTTAAAGGAGTGGCATTTCTAACCTTCAAGCGCTCTAGCAGGCAGTGTCTGGTGCTGCTGCTGTAGCTGCTAATTGAATGGGAGAAATTGAATTCTTCGTACCGCACGCTTCTTGGCCTGCTCTCAGTGCAGCCCCAGAAGCATGAGGAAGCAGCCGCCTAGTAAATATGCTGCCTGTCTTTATTGCCCTCTTGCAGTCCCAATAAAATGACTCCACCTAACCTTTCTCTTGTGTGGGAACGCTTCCAGAAGTGGACTCTTTTTTTTCTTTCAGGTTTGTTACAGGGAAGGTGCATACTGCCCCTCCTGGTCTGTTCCTGGCTTGACTTCCCTGAAGGTCTTGGCAATATGACCAACCCTAAACATTCAAAAACTGACTTCTTTTAATACCTCATCCCTTGGAATTGTTTTGATTTGCTTTTTGGGTTGTATTTTTAAGCCTTTGGAGAATTTTTTCAAGTTCTTAAAGTTTTTTTTCTACATCCAAGGGGACTAGAAACTTTTTTTATATAAGAAGGCAGAGATTCTGGTGTCTTCAAGTGAGTGTAGGATTTTAAGAGAAGGGCCAGATCATGG
The DNA here is from genome assembly GCF_030867095.1 of Alligator mississippiensis. Lineage (NCBI taxonomy): Eukaryota > Metazoa > Chordata > Crocodylia > Alligatoridae > Alligator > Alligator mississippiensis. The sequence goes on from NC_081827.1 coordinate 163,174,248, forward strand.
GTTGGCAACCTCGCTAGCTCTACCTCTGGCCTCTTGTCACATCTCACTCTGGTCCAGTTACATGCCTTCCCTCCTAGCTTTGCTTTGTCTCTTCGCATTTAATCCTCCTGCTCGCTGTCTATTGGAGCTTTATGATCTGTGGCCTTAGAAAGACCTCTCATTTACAGAGCAGGAAACCCAGTCTTTGTTTGCATGCTGTTGAGTGACTTTTGTCACGCCATTGACAACCAAAGGTGACGGCACACATGCATGCCGCAGCTCTCTGGGGCTATTAGCTTGAGCCTCATATTGGACATCATAAGGAAATTCTCTGAGGGCTCCTTCAGAGGAAGAGACCAAATAGTTGGTTTCCTGGTCTTGAGCCTCTGGTACCCACCATACCCTGTTCCGAGGCTGAGTGAACCTTTTGGAGACTGTTTGTTTGTTCTACTGCAGGTTTGATGTGAAGACTGTGTTGTCCCAGTGCTGCCTTGTGACATTAGGAATTCAACCACCCAGAGCATGCCTCTGCTCTCTGCAGTGCCTCAGTGAGGTGAAGAACAAGATTCAGTTTCCCAATACATTCATGCTACTTGTTCAAAGTACCTGAAGGGCCACTTGGCTACCTTGCTACAGGACGGTGAGCAGCACTGCACAGTGGAACTCTTGACCACCAACTTTTGGGCATGTTGCTGCTACACAAGCTTAGAGTCATCCTTTGTGACTTGAGGTCCTTTTCGACTAGCTTTTTCATATCCAAATTGAGAACTTGGAAAGATGGACTTGCATCTAAGCCTTCTGGATGTCTCTGTGTTGAGTTACAGTATAAGGTCTTCCTGAAATGGCTGATATTTCCTGAGCCGTTAGTCCTGCATAGGTGCACCATGTTTCTGCTGGCTCTCTGACCTGGAACTGTACTTGTCAAAGGCCCACTCAGCTGCCTGATCTCTGCTAGTGACCAAACATATGAAGAAGCTTCTCAAGAAATGAATGCTTGGACCTGTAGCTAAGGAACTGGCTGGCTATCTGCCTGTGAATGAAGGCTGCCAGATGTGTTCAGATGTGTGGCTTTTCATTCAGTTAGGGTGGGTGAGACTCTGGAGGAATCTAGGTCAGGGTACCAACAACCATCTCCACTTATGAGGTTCTTTGTTGGAGTATTTTACTACAGGCACTCATTCATGCAATCAAAAGGCTAAAACCTCATTTCATATCACCAGCACTGCTCTAAACGGCACAAAACCTGCTGCCTCTGTCCCCAGTGAGTTGGGCAGGAGGAGAAGGGTCCATTATCTCTCTTCCCAAGGGAGCTTGCTTAGTCTTCCTAATACTAATTCCTCTCTGAGTAAGCTTGTGGGGAATTCCAGGAAGGCTGCATGATAAACACCGGAGTAGCATCTAGCAGTATACAGTTTCCCCAGCTGTCTCTCTGTCACTCCATCTGCCGTTGCCTTTCAGGGTACTCCTAGCTGAAAGAAGCCAGGAGCTTTTGGGCAGTGGTGACCAGCCTTGGCTCTTGGGTCCTCCACACCCATGCCTCTTTCTCCCTGGAGAATGCAAACCAGAGCTGACTTGTGGCACTCTCGACCTCCGTGTGTGCTGTGTTGCTCTCCTCCCTCTTGTTTCTTAGGGCATAGTTAGACATAAGTGTGTAGCATTTCAAATGACCTTAATGCTACTAAAATGGAGTGGACAGATGATGTACAGTGCTATAAATCTACCCTAAATATACTATATAAGACCCTGGATGAAAGAGGGATAATTGAAGCACTTCACAGGGATGCCTTAGTGGGGGAGGTAGTTGCATATCTGTACCCCCCTGAAGTGGTAAAAATGAAAAGGACTCGAAGCAAAATGTGATATGCTTTGTTTTGGTTATGTCTGCCCGTATCTTTAGCTCTGGGTGCTTTCTCCCCTCATGGGTGTTGGACCATTAGCTATGAAGCTGTTGTGTGGAACAATCCTGAACCTCATGAATGGGTGGAAGAAGGCTGGCACTGTTCATCTGGCCTGACAGCTGACAAGGAGCCTGAGCATCTGGAAGATAGTTGGCAAATCTGCAGGAGTTTACCTGTACTTTATAAGTGGGTACTTCGGGGTTGGAGATGCTATGTGACAGGGGCATTGGCTTGCCCTCTAACTCTCAGAGGCTGGTTAGAAGTAATCGTGTGCAATGACTTGACTTGTCCTTCTGCACAGCCCAAACTTGCCAGATGCAGCTCATTTGAGCATGTAAAACACCCCTGGTGAGTAGCTTGACTAGCTTTTGATGTGTAAGCTTAAATGATTGCCATCTACGGTGGGGAAAACACTAACGTTGGTTCATGAATTATGCAGAGCCATGTGAGCAGTCAGTGCTCCAGCCTAACCCATGGATGCTTGGAAAATTAAGTGTCTGTCAAACTTTAAATTGCAGAGCAGCAGTTACTGTCCACGCATGCACTTGGTCAATGTATAATCAACCCCTCCTGGCAGCGCAGTGCACTCATTAGGTAATGGAGGCAATCGAAGCCGTCTCCTGCTGTACTCCAGCAGTCCCACTTGTACAATGTAGTGCGACCAGGAGCTGACTCTCTTTGCAAAGGCAGGCTGACCAGTTCCTTGCAGGGATGCCCCTTGCACTGGCCCTTAGGTTTTTGGGGTTTTTTTTGGGGGGGGGGGATGGGGGGGGTGTTGTTTTTTCTTCCTTAACTTGAAAATTGCCCCTCTTTAGTCAAGCCTTAATCTCCATGTAAAGTTAATGTGGTGTAGTTGTGACCACACTTATTCATAGTCCTGTGGCTACTGCCAAACCTTGTATCACTCCAGTCTCCAGTTCCCCTCTCTAAGGTCTCAAGTTCCAAGGGCTTGTGTCTTGCTTCCCCATCTCATTAGTAAGGCCCTGGGTTGAGACTCCCAAAGCAGTCAAGGGTGCTTAGACCTCTTCTGTTAATCTTGGCGATAGAGGTGTTTGGTTCCCCTTGACTGCTTTTATGGCTGTCTCTTCTGACCAATCTTCCTTCCTTTAGGAACACTGACTTCTGGGATTTGGATTTGTAGCCCAAGGTGCAGGTTCTCCTTGTAGCTAGTATATCTACTTTGAGATAGTAGCTACTTCTACTAGATAGTAGCTCAAAGTATATCTACTTTGAGATGCTTTACTGTTCCTTTAAGGCATTGACACACTTTGCCTCGCTCATGGGGGTGCAGGTGAAATGCTTTTTTTCAGTTCCCAAGCCCTAGCACTTCCCATCACCTCCTTACCCACTTACTTGCTCATAAGGTGACTTTTTGTCTTTCCGCACCTCAGTCCAAACTCTTGTCTGCAGGTTTAGCTTCAGTTGCCCACAGGACATTAAGTCAGTAAGATGTGAAATGGAGATGGGTCAAGTTTAAAAAAAAAAAAGAAAAAAAAGTAATGCTCTGTCTACCCCACAACTTCTGATCCCTGGCTGCGTGGGGGAGAGCAAGCTTGAGCACTGGGTGCATCAGTTCTGCAGTTGGGCCTGCGAAATACTCTAATGCTGCTGGTGCTGCAAGATGGAGTCCCAAGTCCCAATCCCCCGGGCGAGCACAGTAGGCACCCTTTGGTAATGGGCATTGATTTGAGGGCAAGCTTCCTCTTCTCTGGCCACCTAGTGCCTTGGCTTGAACAGCTACCAGCTGCCACCACTCTGCACCGTGCAGCCTTTGTCTGTGTGTGGCATCATGTGGGAGGTCAGTGAGTTGCAAGCTGACTGCGAAGGGAATTTGTTTTTCTTGAACCTTGGTGCAGTTTTCAGCCCGATACTTGGTGTTTATGTACCCAGTGGTGTGAGCTAGCTGTATTTACAAATGCTAGTGGTGGGGGAGGGATAGTTCCTGAGTCTTATCAAGATCACAATGATGATGAGCTCTGTGCTTGGCTGAAAAAGCTGGTGGGAAGGCTGGAGACTCTTTCTCTCCAGGGCTGAATCATCTGTTGCCTCTGGGGTTTTTCTTTGTAAACTTTTGCTCCTTGTTAACATCTCCCCCTGCCAACTGAATGCTGCCATGTTGGCTGGAGACCACGCAGAATACCCGGACCCAGTGCTGGCACTGTATATTACTTCAGCATTTATTTGTCACTTGCTTGACACTTCCAGTTGCTGCCTTCCCTTCTCAGGTTCTGCATTTCATACAGCTTATCTGTCTCCACCCCTCCCAGCCTACACTGATTTGCGATAAGGAAATAAACAACTTTGAGTTGCTTCCAATAGTGGGTCTGTGTGTCTTTTTTTTGCCTTTTTGTTTTTTACTGCATCATAAACATGCACTGTGGGCAAGCCATTTAAGTCACAATTGTATTTAGCGTGTAGGTTATAACTTCATAGAGCATCACATTTACAGTGTGCTTAGGAAGGTCACGCAGGACAAGGTAGGAAAACAATACACATGCCATTGGTAGGTGTGGCTGGCTTGCTGCAATCTATTGGATATGTGGGTGTCATAAATGAGCCCCACACTTTCCCTGAATGCCATGCTGATCCCCTTCCGCTGCCTGACTGATTGCTCTGCCTCCTGCCCGGTGCTCCCTCCCAATCTGCTGCTCTGCTTTCTGCTCCCTGCCATGTCTGCTACTGTGCTGCTGGTCCCCTCCCTGATTTGCCATATGCTGCACACAGAGGCTGCCTCTGCCACTTGTGGCATGTATGCCCCAGGTTGGCCCCCTCCTCTGTCAGATCTTTCAAAGCACGTAGGTGAGGCGGAGAACCTGTGCTTGCAACATTGGTTGGGAGTTTCTGCCTTTAAACAGGGCAGCGGCTAGCCCCAAGTCAGGTGTATCAAATACAATTTGCTTAGCTACACCAGGCAACACTTCATGTTTCATGTGGCATCTCTGAGCGCATTCCCACATTGGCTTGCCTGGCATGCTTTTTGCTGCCCTGGGTCTGGGTCTTGCGCTGGGCTGTGGGTCCGTGCTGTTCGTTACTGCACGAGGTTCCTTGGGAACAGCCTGCAGCAGTGGGGCTGAGACGAGCTGTGCCAAGCCTGTACAGGTAAAGCTACCGTCTGACTGACTAATACCAGAAGAGTTCCTCGCGCCACCCCAACCTGTCAGCTGGCTCGCTTGCCTCCTGGTCTATGAAATCAGCATCTGGGGCCTCTGCCCAATGCAGTGACTCAGCATGGAGGGGCCAGGTGGCCTGCGGCTATCGTTCTTCTGGCTTTCCCAGGGTCTTGCAAGGAGAAGGGCACCTGACAAATGCATTTGCCTGGCCAGAAAAGGAAGCAGCTTGCTTCCTGCCTGTTTGAGGAACAAAATGGCGTAGGGCTGCTATATTGATCCAGAAAATCCATAGGCATGGGCTCCTCTCACTCTGAAGCCAAGCCCTCCAGACGGTGCTCTCCTGGTCCGATGAATCAGAGTATTGGAGAGGCCTAATTACCACCTCCGCTCTTTGGCAATGCAGTCACTGCCCCTCCCAGCTTCACTGGGCTGGATTTAGAATAGCTGCTCCCTACATCTCTTATCATGTCTGAAACTCTGACTCAGTTCTCTTCCCCCCCCCCCCCCCATTACCCCCACATGTTGTGACTCTGCACCTGGGTCACGTGTTGGAGAGGGAAGCAGCGGGGGCCCTGCTGTCAAAGTGCAGTGCAAGGCTTGTGCAGCGCTTGACATAGCCGTAAAAGGCAGCTCTTCCTTGCTGTATGCATCTGCCTGGGTCACCCCCCTCACAGCCAGTGCTGGCTTGAGCACTGTCCTGATGTGTCTCTCCCCTTAAGTGGCCTAGTAGGAGTCTGGGGAGAATGGCTGGAGGGGTGCAGCAGTGGCTTGCCTGCTGTGGTAAAACCCTGGAGATCTGATAAGTCTCCTGGGACTGAGGGTAGGCAGGGCAGTAGGGGAAGGAGCAGGCTCTGGCCTCTGTTACCTCTCTGGTATGAACCCAGTGCAAGGCTGTTTTCTCTTTCCTGCAATGCATCTTCTGTCTGCAGACCCAGGGGCTCCCATGGTCCCCAGGAAGCAGGGTGGGGTTTGAAAACCTTTGTGTGCAAGGGCTGGCTTTAAGCCCATTATCTTCACACTAATCCCCTGCATTAATAATCCTGATGCCCAGGATGAGCGAGCCCCCCTGTTGTGGGCCAAGCATACGGTACATTAGTGTTGCTGCATGGATGTGGGGAAGTGAGGCACGGTACCCCTCCCTTACCGTTCCTTCTTCCTTGAGCCCACAGCAGGCAGGACTATGTTGCTCTTTGTGCTCCCGCTACACAGCCTTTCTATCCTAGGCCTCCTCTGGCCTGGGTTTATGGGGGGAGCATTTGCAAATCGCTGGCAGCAGTGTACTGCTCTAAGGTTGATGGGAGGGTGTCAACAGCTTGTGTTGGAGACCTCCGATTCTGATGGCAACAGGTTTTCTGAAATCTAGCAAGCTCCTTGCTGTACTTTCAACTCTTTCGCCTAAACTCGTTGAATCATGGGGCCTTTTGCTAGCCGTCTTGTGCCACCTGCTATTGCTGCACTGATGCAATACAATACTGGCAAGCAACACCTGGCTAAGGCAGGGCTTCCACAATGGCTGTTCTTCTGAGGCCAGCTTCTTTCCTAGAGCTAACAGTGTTGGGGAGGGAGGTGGCCCAGGCTTTGTCTAGCTTATTATATCCGAAGCTGGAAGTAGGGATGCTCTGGTTCTGCTAGCCATTCACCTACTGATCTCTAGCTCATGGCTGTAGGTAGAAGCCCAAGCCATGGTAGAAGCTTTTCCTGTTCAAACAAGCTTTTGCAAAGCCTTATTGAAGTGTTTGGTGTCAGCAGCAGGGGTGGGAGGCAAGGGATATTAGTATCCAGGTGTGGTTGTAGTAGAGCAGTAGGGATTTATGAGAAACCTGCCTCCACCGTCAGAAGCCCCTGGCCAATGATGACAGCCCTGGATTGCAGGGACTCCATCACTGAATGCTCCCTGAAAACAAGGCTGCCTGGTCCTATAAATCTGATCTGCTTTTTGGGGTTGGACGGTATTTCCCCCACAACCTGAGAGGCATTCAGGGCAGCTGTCACGATGCCCGCTGTCCATGGCAATATCCCTGCCACGGCTCTGGGATAAGCCAGATGTCACTGCCTCTTGGTGGTCTACCCATGTTCAGCCTGGCAGAGCAGAAATGAATGTCGCCTGGAAGGTGAAGCTTGACATATAAATGCACAAGGGAAAGGAGGGCATGTTCTCTATGAGATGGTAGGCTTGGGCAGTCTCTGCATGTGCTGTTCTTGGCTGCTTGATGATGAGGCTTTTGCTGGCCAGCGGCTTCTGTCTGGCTTTGATTTAATGGGACTGCACTGAAGATAAGGGGGAATTTCATCTTAGTCCAAGCTGAGCCCCTGCCTTTGCATCTCAGGAAGAGCCAAGCAAGGACCCACCAGCTTGCCTTGCTGGATCAAGCAGCTGTCCAGCTCTAAGCTACTAGATTCAGACCCATGAGGAAGAGGGGAAGAACTCTGTAGCCCATTCCCCATCCCCTGAGCTCCTGTGGCAGGCACCTGTGCACATCACTACATAGAGTACCCCCATCCTCATGGATTTTTCCTGGATGTCTGTGACCAGATGTGTGGTATGCAATTGCCAGGAGAGTCCCTCTGACTAGGATTCCTCTACCATGGGAACCGTTGCCTTCTTGTCTGTGCGCACGTGGAGGAACCTGTCCAACAGCCTCCTTGAAGTGTGGGAGGGGGGCAGCTTTTGCAAAGGTTCTGGCACCACCCTGAAGTTTTGGGGTTTTTTTTTTTTTTTCCCTGGCATTCCAGCTCAGGGAGTGTCAGCCCTTCTTGCTGCTCTGCTTTGCCATTAACCCTCTTTTGCACCCTTTCGTAGTGTGGTGCAGAGGCAGCCTGCCAGTTCATGTTGCATGTGCAGTACCCCCCACCCTGGGGTGTGTTCTGGGCAGGGAGGCTGAGGATGAAAGTATCCCTGAGACCTTCCTATCTCCTAGTCCTGAACCTTTGGCATTCTGAGAACCCAGTGAAGCAATGGGGTCCTTCCCCTTTTCTCAGCTGGGTTTGTCACGTTTCTTCCCTACCTCTTAATCTGGGAGCATGGTATCATGACTGGAATCTGGCACACCCTTGTGAGCCTCTCCTTTAATGGGTGTGGGGCGGTGGCTGGTGTCTCCTCCCCTAGCCGTGCAGCAGGCTGGCTGTGCCACCCTCCCAGCTCCGGAAGGAGACGGGTTCTTCTGAATGGCAGTGGAGAGCGACTGTTCCTGCTCTTCTCCAGTTGCTGGAGGTGCAGCTGATTTTGCTGTGAAGTTCTGAGACCTTACTTAGTGAATCCTAGGTAAGTGCCTGCCCCTGCGGTAGCACTGCCTGCTCTCTGTATGCTTGCTCTGGCAGGCGTACGTTGCTGTTTAAAGAGCAAGGCTCTGCCCTAGGTTGGGCACTGGGCAGCAGGGCATTTGTATGAGGAAGTGCAAGGCTTGATCTCTCTTGCTTTTAAGACATTTGGAGGATATCCTAGGAGACAGTGTATGAGGTTCTGTTTTATGCTAAGAACTGAAACCCTTGCGGCTGGTTTCAATGTTCATCTCTCTCTGGAAACTGGTCTTGAAAAAGCTCCTCTGTGCTACCCACAATAGCTGGGGCCCTGCCCTACTCTGTCCTTCTGCCCAGGAGCATCCTACGTGGCCTTCAGTGAGCAAGAGTTTCTCTTGCAGCAAGTCCTGGCTGCTGCGAGTGGTAGTTCCAGTTGCAGACTCCTTTCGTGTCTCAACACGTGTGGTGAAGTGCTGAGCAGTGGGGTTCGTTAGTTTGCCTCATCTTTTCATCTTCTTAATAAGGCTGTGCAGCAGGACTCCTTTCTGGGTGAGTGGGAGGGCTGCGGGTAAAGTGACGCTGAGCTACACGTGGTGCATTCACCTGGGTTTGGAGCAGTCGGGTGGGTGTGGAGGGACAAGACAGAGGCCATCTTTATGGTGATCCTAGTAGAAAAGGGAGGATTGGTTCCAGCTTGGTTTCTGGCTGTGTTTTGCCAGTTTACTGGACAGAGGATGTGACCTTCCCTTCCTCCTCTCTGCAGAACAGCCATGGAGGTGATGAACATGATGGAGCAGCCTATCAAGGTGACAGAGTGGCAGCAAACATACACCTATGACTCGGGCATCCACTCGGGGGTGAACACCCAGGTACCGTCTGTCAGCAGCAAGTGCATCGTGGATGATGATGACCTCTATGGCAAACAGTACACCATCAAGAAGACCACCACCACCACCTACAACCAGGGAGGGGGCCAAGGACAAGGTAGGGGGACACAGTTGATGGGTGAACCAGATGTGCATGTGTGTACATGCAAATTGAGCTATTTTGTCCCTGCCCTCCTTCCACCTCCTCCACCAAATTTCTTGTGGCCTATACTTAAGTCTGCATATTTCCTTTTTCCATGAATTCCTCCTTCTCCAGTGACTTGGGAGTTCATATGGCTTAAAATATCCCCCCAGCCCTGCTGAACGGTTTGGCAGCAGGTCATGGCCTGGGAAGGATCTTGCACAGAGGCACAGCCAGCTCTGATGCAGAGTTTGATTTCCCTGTTTGTCTCCAAGGTGCTCTAATCTGTACACTCAAGCTAGGAACTGGCTGATCCCAGCCTGGTGATCAGCCATCTGTGCCACTCAATTACCTGGCCGCTCCAGGGGTGGGAACTGTGTTTGTGAAGCAGTTTGCATTGCAAAGTGGGTGCCTGCACAGATGAAGCAGCTGGCGATGGTGCTACTTCAGATTTCTGGAAAGGGGAGAGGGAGGAGAAACACACCCAGGATAACCTGCTCCCTGATTGCCTCCATACAACTAGCATTGCTCCCCGTCAGCAGAGTTTAGTGTGCCTGAATGTTGTTGGGCAGCAAAAATGCCCCACCTATGCTGGGATGAGGCAGGGTGGGGCAGCATCTGTAACGCTGGGATTTTTGCTCTGTTTTTCCTTTACAAGAGAGTGAGTCACTGTAATTCTTGCCTGCCAAAGCAGGACCCAGCTCAACTGGTGGTCTCTTTTGTATTGACTCCTTAGGAAAAGGGCATTTAAGCTTCCAGGAATACTAATCCACTCCCTTTTCTAATGTCTGGGCACAGGGAGGATAGGGAAGCTTGCAGAGCCCAGCTCCAAGCCCAACCTTGGTACTCCAGCATCGTTCTTTGGGTTCACAATGGGAGCTGTGGATGTTTTTATTGTTTGCTAAGAGCTGAACATAGCCAGGTTACTGAAAAGAGCATCTCCCCTGGGCTGAGCTTCATTTGCCCCAGTAACATTGAGGTGAAAGGCTGTCATATCCCTTTCCTGGTCCCCAAAGCCAGCTGGTCCCAACTCAGATACCCTTAATTTTTTAATTAACAGGCCTTGTGTGACAATGGCCTAATCATGCTGCCTAATTAAGTGTTCTCTTATCTCTGCACTGCCGTATCTGTTTACGCTTTGAAGCACCAGCTCCTTGTGGAGCATGCTGGTACTGCTGACATTTCTGGTGTCATTTCGTTAAGCTCTTGCTCAGCTAATTGAAATCTGGATGCCTGGCTGGGAACTCTGTGCAGAGTCTCAAGGCTAATGATCCCTCCCCATCTTGTTCTTTTCCTCTGCAGCTGACATGGAGGCTCAGCTGGCCATGACGCGGGCCCAGCGTGTCCGGGCTGCCATGTACCCGGAGACCTTGGAGGACCGCTCCTTGCTCATAACCACACAAATGGAGGGCCAGCAGACCAATGTGCAGAGGCTGGCCGAGCCCTCACAGATGCTGAAATCGGCCATTGTGCACCTGATCAACTACCAGGATGATGCAGAACTGGCCACCCGTGCTATCCCGGAGCTCACCAAGCTGCTGAACGATGAAGATCCGGTAAGGAAGTGAGCACTTCCCAGTGCAGACTTTTTCATTGGCAGAAGGCCTTGAGGGTGGGCTCTGGGGCTAGGTGTAAGGTGAGGCAGTTGGTTGCCATCTCTAGCGTGCTTTATCCTTGGCTTCACCTGCCTCTTGCCCAGTGTCTCTGCTTTGCCAGTGCTCCTGGTTCTGACTCTGTGCAGTCCCTCTCCTTCCCCACCCATCTGTTGTGCCAGCCTCCCTCAGCCCTCAGTATGGCACTTGCTGCTGTTGCTGATCACGATGTAGTTGGCTTGTTCCCGGAGCAACAAGATGGTTAAAAATAGCAGTCCTCGGATGTGTGTGCTGTGCAGGCTCTCACCTCAGGATGGCCCAGCCTGTCAGCTGTGGGAGCAATACAGTTAAATAAATGGCTCCCATGTGCTGGGCCCTCTATTTGAGAGGTAGGGACTTGCCTTCTGGTCGCATTAGTGGGAGGCGTGTCCCATGCCTCGGTAGCAAGTGGCTTTGCCTGGGTGTGTGGATCAGGGTGTTGGTTGGGCTTTTTCTTCTATTGGCAGCTTCTCTCACCCCTAGGTTGTCGTCAGCAAAGCAGCCATGATAGTGAATCAGCTCTCCAAGAAAGAGGCCTCGCGCCGGGCCCTGATGCAGTCCCCGCAGATCGTGGCTGCTGTGGTGCGCACCATGCAGAACACCAGTGACTTGGACACTGCCCGCTGCACCACCAGCATCCTGCACAACCTCTCCCACCACCGTGAGGGGTTGCTCTCCATCTTCAAATCTGGAGGCATCCCAGCTCTCGTGAGGATGCTCAGGTATCTGGGTGCCTGATGTGTGGGGGTTGGCTGGCATTCGGCCTCCAAGCTACCCCTTTATGTTGACTGCCAAAGCCATGCTGAGTTTGGCAGGACAACCTCTGTTGCCAGGAAGTGAGAGGAGAGGAGGGGAAAGACTCGTGGTGCACTGTGTGGGTACAGCACCTTGTCTGAGTCCCTCTGGCAACTGCTGTGGGGTCTGTTCAGTAGGTTCCAGGCTTAGCTGAAATCTGTTCCTCACCAAAGAGGAACGACTGCATCAGCATCTGCCACTCCTTGGATCCTTCCCAAGAAAGCTGGCTATGGAGCCTCCTAGGGTTTGTTCAGAGTGGTGCTTGGCCAAGCTCTGGATCTCTCTGATTCACAGCATGAGGACAGTCACCGTCATTACTTCCAACCTGTGTTAAGCAGGTTTAAGCTATTCCCAACCCCGGCACATCCCAGGGCATCCAAATTGTGCCAGGCCCAGAGCCTGTATCCACTGCCAGGGGTCTTGCCCAGCTGCCACAAAATGGAGTAGACTTCTGCAGCCCTCCTCCTTCCTCATACCTTCATTAATAGAGTGAATGACCTGCCTTTCACTGCAGGGTTCAGTTCCCTGGTAGGTAACAGCACTAGGGGGAAGGGATAGGCCAGAGTTTAAGGCCCTAGGTTACGTTCAAGAGACCTGGGTTTAAGTCATTGATCTGCCACACACTTCTTGTGTGGTGCTAGGCAAGTCACTTAGTCTGTCAGTCCTGATCCCTGGCCCCCGGCCTTCCCTCTCACAATTTCTGGTAACTAGTATTTCCCTCCTTCAGAAAAGTGTTTTAATTCATTGGATTTGGGATGATGGGTGACATAACCATGATAAACAGATGGTGGTATCATCTATCACAACTAAGTCCCCTCATGCAACACTCAATACTAGGAACATTGGACTGGAAAGGTCTGCCTGACCATGTCCTGATCTTGAATGCATCATGTTGCTTCATCCTTCTCATGCACTTACCATCCTCTCTCTTAAATCCACCCCGCCTGAATTTATTTGGGGCTAGTGCATATCTGTTGTTCTTGCAGCATTGTTGGACTTAAGTCTAAACAGCTCTCTTCCTTGGTCTTTATATGCTATTACCTGCAGTTCATGTGGACTGTACTCCCTGTAATCGATAGGAGAATCTTCACTTCTGTTCCCCTTTGGTCCCCGCTGTCTCTGACTCCACCTCCCTGTGCTTTCTTGTCTGTAGCTCTCCAGTTGAGTCAGTTTTGTTCTATGCCATCACCACCCTGCACAACCTGCTGCTGTATCAAGAGGGTGCTAAAATGGCTGTGCGTCTGGCTGATGGCCTCCAGAAGATGGTTCCTCTGCTGAACAAGAACAACCCTAAATTCCTCGCTATCACCACTGACTGCCTTCAGCTCCTAGCCTATGGGAACCAAGAGAGCAAGGTGAGGTGGCTGGTTGCCTTAGGTCTTCCTTCAGCTTACTGGTAGTACTTACCCTGTGGTAGCTGGGATCCAGGCATGGGGTGAGGAAGCCACTCTGGGTGGAGGTTGCTGTCACTAGACAATGGGCATTTTTGGTCAGTTTGCCCATGAGCTAGAAGCTGGGCATGCCCCAAGCTAAGAACAAGCATGAACATTTCATACACTGCTTGGCTGTGCTGCACTTTCCCTTGCTCCTGCAGGGCTCAGTAACTTAACAATCGTACCTGACCATCTGCAGTGTTGTTGTTGTAGCACTTGGCTCAATCAGGCAAATTGTTGGTTGCTCATAATGAGTGCAAAATGCCCAGTCCACCCCCTTCCAAATGCAAAGTCCAGCTTTTCTGCTGGATTTCTCTGCACTGCCATTTCAGGCTGGACAGATATTTTTATTCTCAAAGCAAGACCATCTCCTTCCTCCTACACCATAATTATATAAACACACTCCCAGCATAGCCGTCATGTTTCTGTGCTATTTGGGGCAGTAGAATTTCAGCTCCAGCAGCTCCTTTCTCTGCTGCCCGTGCAGGGAAAAGTGTTTGTTACAAAAATCAGAATTGTTGCACTTAACTCATAAGCAAGGCTGCAGGATGCTACTGATGCCCCCTTCTTCCCTGGTCTAACAAGACTGTTGGAGGCTCTTAGAGTGAAGGGTAGTATGGGTAGGAAGACATGCTAAGGTCATTGGTCCATGCTCTGTGGTTGTAGCTAATCCCAGATGCTTTAGAGTCTGATTTTAGGTGCATGTAGGGGACCTGCATCTGGATTTTATGCCTCACTTACACTGGAGGAATTGGGGGAAAAAAGGTTTTGAACTGTCTAGGACTTCTGCAGTGGGAACAAGTGGGTCTCCTACTGTCAGAGGACATGGTGTCCTTCATGGAAGGATCTGAATGACTTGAGTCAGGAAAGCAGAGCAGATGCCTCAGGGGTTGGAGCAGGTTGTGTGGGGTTGGTGCTGGGTAATGAGGCCTTGGTGATGTTGTATATTTGCTGCTGTGGCAGAGGCCTAACGCTGCTCTTCATCTTGCAGTTGATTATTTTGGCCAATGGGGGGCCCCAAGCCTTGGTGCAAATCATGCGCAGCTACACCTATGAGAAGCTGCTCTGGACCACGAGCCGGGTGCTCAAGGTGCTGTCGGTGTGTCCCAGCAACAAGCCTGCCATTGTTGAGGCTGGTGAGTGAGGCTCCTGCACTAGAGAAAGTGGTTTGTGAGGTAGAGGTGTCTGGTTCTGACTTGGAAGCTGAAGCTAAATGATGCATGGTCCTTTCCAGGCCCTATTGGGTGTCTCTTCTCCAAGGCAGAGGGCACAATGCCAAGTGAGGAGTTGAGCCCCATTGGGTTTGACTGGGAAACAGGGAAGAACCAGGGCCTGGCTCCTGTTCTGGTGCTGGCTAAGGCTTAATCAAGAAGCCTCTGAATTCTTCTGTAATGGAAATCAGCTGGTGCTGTCCTCCAAGGGCTGATAACAAATGCATGCATCGTTGGTGAGATGGGAAATAGATTTAATTTCTATTTGACACTTCACTTTGCTTCCAGCTGTGCTGTCTGTTGCTCATAATGGGCCCTTCATCTGAGACACTGCAAGATGACAGTCTTAATTGTATCATCTCAACACTTACCCTTGTTAAGGATACTGACTCTGCAGTCCTCTTCCATTGTGATGAACACATCGTGTCTCCCTAAAGAGTGCTAAGACGAGCACTTGCCCTTTGTCCTATCTGTCCTCCATCAATGGTATCTCCAGCCTTGTCTGACCTTCTGTCTTGGTCAGACAGTTCTGATGGGGAAGGGGGAGCTCTAGGGTTTTCACTAATGACATTCTGTTTCTATCACCAAGACTCCCACTGGCCTGAAGCCCGCACTTCCATCCACTCCAATATCACGTATTCTTTTGGTGTTTCCTTGGCCACATTGTCTGGATCTCCACTCCTGTGGTCTCCTGTCCTAACTTGTAGTCGGAGCTTTGAGGGTGGGGGGTGGTGCTGAGACCATTCCCAGAGGCCAGAGGGAATGGCTTCCCTGGGCACACACCAGTGCCTCTCTGTGGTGGGCCTGGTGTAGGTCTGTACTTGACTTGTTGGGGAACTCTCTTCTGGAAGCAGACAATCCAGGTGGAGAATTGGCTAATTCATGCCCTGCATGTGCTACTCCAACCTTGCCCGGAGTTCAGGCACTTGTACTTCTTGGATTCTTGCACAGAGCAGCCAAACCTCCTCTTGTGCCAGCTGCAGGTCTTTTATTTGGGTGACCTGGCCAGGTGCTAATTTCTGGCACAGGGTGAAGGGGCAGAATGTGTGTGAGCAGGTCCCTGTTGGCCTGCTATGAAGGTTGTCCCTCTTCATCATATTTTTTGCCAATTATCTGCTCTGGCATCACTCTTTAATATGGCACAGCACTGTATGAAAGCATCTAACCCGTATGACACATTGTGAAGGCACCACTAGTATTGTGCGTCTGGGGCTGTGTGTGGGGAAGCCGGGGCTGTTTGGGATATTTATGGATGGGCTGTATGTTTTTGTTCCTCTCTGGCAGGTGGTATGCAGGCTCTGGGGAAACATCTGACTAGCTCCAGCCCGAGACTCGTGCAGAACTGTCTCTGGACCTTGAGGAACCTCTCTGATGTGGCCACCAAGCAGGTGAGACTGCAGGACTAGGACAGTTAGAAAACCCCCAACACCCTTGCAGAGAAGTGTTCCTGAACAGAACTGGAGAGTGCATATTGCTCCAGGCAGGCACTAGATTTTGGACTGTTTGGCATGGGTCTTTAGGGCCCAATGAAGTGCTGTGCAATGATACTCAAGCTAGCTCATTCACTGAAATCAAGATAGTCCATTAACATGGCAGCTAGCCCAGACTAATAGCCATGCAGAAAAGCTAGGTATAATTATCCCAGGCAGGGTGCCATGCTAATATGGCCAGGTTGCTTCTTGCTTGGGTGTCCTGTCCTGGCCTGGCACTGTTGTGTTGTGCAGACAAGAACACAGATCTGTGGTCAGGGGTCAGTGGTGTCCTAGCCCAGCTCCCCATCCCTGGGGCCAGCTCCCCATATCAGCTGTGTGTCAATGGCATGATTGCTAGGAGGCAGTGGAGATATTGCCTTCCAGGGCAAATCCTGGTGGGTCATTGCTATAGGGATTGCAGTCTCGCCCTCTAGATACAGAGTTTGTCTGACATCTGTACCATGGAGGTGGGGGCAAAGCCTCCCCCTTGTGGCAGATTTAGCAGTGCTTGCCTCCTTGTATGGCTAGTGCATGTGCCCCATCACACCCTGGGGCCGCTGGGTTCAGAGCTATGGCAGCAGCAGAAGCAGCCCTGTCAGCACCCTAGGGAAGGGCCTCTTGTTCCAGAGCTGGTGCTGGTGACTCACAGGAGCTTGTGCCAGACTGTTCTGGCAGCACACCCAGCCCACTGACCGTCCCCCCCCCGCCCCCACCCCTAGCAAGGGGATTATTGTTCATGATGCTGATGCAGTGGTTTCCATGGAAGCAGAGTGGGAGTCTGCACTGGGAGGATCTTTAGCCAGGACCAGGGATGGAAGCGCCAGTGTCCACAACTCCCTGTGGGATGCCCGTGAGTGTTCCCCCAGCTGCGGGCACTGACACCGGGAGTTCTGCTTCAGCACCTGCCACCGCACTCTTCCTCCCCCACCCTTCCCAGCGCTCCCTGATCTGTTCCCCATGTGGCGCTCGGCCGCATCTCCACATGGATTAGTATCTGATGCAGCACGGAAACTATTTGGGATCATGTTGGAAAGCATCTAACTTGGTCCCCGGCGAGATGAACGAATGAAACCATTTGGTAGGCTGGCTCTGCTGAGCAGAAAGTAGTGGAATGCTGCTTTGTCTCCAGATTTCCAGATTTAACTCCTTCCTGTTCTCTGACTGGGCCCAGGACACCCCCTCTTACAATTCCTTCCCCCCCTCAAGCTCCATGCACCTTCTAGTTAATCTTAAATCCCTTGATCCCCTTGGTTTGCAATGACCCTGAGATCATCCAGAGAGCGTGCTGGCTTTTCAGCCCACTCAGAACAGCTGGGGATTGTATTGTTCACATGTTTCCAGCAGGAGGAACCTGGCGGAGATACTAAACTCCTTTGTAGAGCTACGCATGTCTGGAGCGTCTGTCACTCGTGCTGTCCAAACAGCACAGAGAAATATCCATGGTTATATGAGCCCAGAGGCATGGGATTCTTGTTCTGTAAAACGCAGCAATGAGCAAGGCTCCCAGTGCAATTAGAAACCCTGCTTGGGACCTGAGAACAATAATTAGCCTCTGGCATGGGGAAGGGGCCAGCTACAGACTGTCAGATTGTGTGAGTTCCTGGGCTTGCTGCAGTCTGTCAGGCTGTAGACCTGAGTGGCAATGTCCTGGGCTCCAGAGGGAGCTTAGTTCCCAGGGAAAGGTCAGCAGCTGAATGGCATGCTGTCATTGTGACTCTGAGGGCTGAGATGGATAGATTTCCATGCAGTGTGGCCGGATACAGGCACTAGCTACCGTTTCCTGCTCCCGAGTTAGGCAGGGGTTGAGGGGAAGCAGTGCAGTGCGAGGGCAGGGTGGTGGTTCTGTCCTCCTCTTGGACCAGCCATCAGGGGTGACATTCCCACCAACCCAGGCTTTGATCTTTCTCTGGGGCCCTGGGCATGCTGTTCCCTGAACAAGGGCTGCATGTACTGACTGCTGATTTCCATGGCTCCTGGGTAAGCTGCCTAGACTGGCAATGAATGGTGTTAGCCAGAGCAATGTGAGGTTTTCATGAGCTACTGGTCTTCTGCATGTTGTTCCACATTCTCTTTACTGAAGCAGTTGGGCTTGGAGAAGGATTCAGGGGGTTCCTGGGCCACATCTGGGAAACACCCATTTCTGACAAGCATGCATGGATGGGGTAAGGGATTTTCCTGCCTGGCTCATAGCAGAGGGGCTTGGCTCTGGGGTCTGGATGTTGTGTTCCCTTGTGCCATAACAGGCCCCTCCTACTTCAGGAGGAGAGTGTGTGTGTGTGCTGTAGTAAAGAGGGTGGCCAGCCTGCAACGTGTGTTTTACACATGGCACGGACAGTCTGTGTGTGTGGTATGCAGCAGATCAGGGAGGGGACAAGAGGCACAGTGGCAGGTAGGGCAGAAAGCAGAGGAGCAGATTGGGCAGGGGAAGGGGATCAGAGTGACAGCTGAGGAGGGTACAGGGCCAAGTTTTGGCAAATCTGTCAAAGAGGTTGGCTCTACTGCTGCATCACAGCCACCTCTGCAGTGATGCCCTTGGCCTGGTGGAGGTGGCATCCTTCTGTAAATGATCAGGGTGTTGGACTGTGGATGTCAGCATATGCTTGTAGGAGAGGCCCCATGGTCCCTCCCCCTGCTGTGCTCTAGCTATATGTTGGCATTAGGGAGCGCTTGACTGTGGAATAGTCCTTATCTATTTCTGACCTGACACTGGTGTGGCTTAGCAAATTCTGTAATGCCCGCACTGCTGCCTCCCTGAAACCAGTTCCTTTGGCTTCAGGTGAGATGAGCAACATTCTTGTGACATGCTAGACTGGCAGCCCCTCTGCCCAAAGCTCCCTGGCAAATGTAGATCCTGAGCCTACTTGGAGTGCAGCTTGCCAGTTTCTATACAGCAACTGCATAGCATGTGGAGCTCGTTATAGGATTTGCCCACCCAAAGCACTGGTGCTGATCCATGTGGGAGTTGCAAGGGCAGGTCCCAGGGGAGCTGAGTCCCAGTGGACTGTGAGGCAGGCACAGATGGGAGGGTAGGGGTGGTGCTGGCTGGCATAGGATTTGCTGTGGGCAGGAAGTGGCTTTCCGGGCAGGAGAGGAGCTCTAATCCTCGGAGGCAGGGCAGCTCAGCTGTGCCAATGTACAAGCTGCTCGGATGTGACCTTGGGAAGCTGTCAGAGCCTCAGGGAGGGAGCAGAGGCTATTTTGAGAGGCAAATTGCAGCTTTGGGAGAGGGCAGTTGTGTCCGTGACAGCTTGGGTCAGTCAGCGTGTGGGAGGGGGAAGGGAACAGATCCTGACTACTCACCCCTCCTGTCCCTTCACCTCTGGTCCTGTAGGAGGGTCTAGATGGAGTCCTCAAGATCCTGGTTAACCAGCTGAGCTCTGATGATGTGAACGTGCTGACCTGTGCCACTGGCACCCTCTCCAACCTGACCTGCAACAACAGTAAGAACAAGACACTGGTCACACAGTCCAATGGGGTGGAGGCCCTGATCCACACTATCCTGAGAGCAGGTGACAAGGAGGATATCACCGAACCAGCTGTCTGCGCCCTCCGGCACCTCACCAGCCGGCACCCTGAGGCCGAGATGGCCCAGAACTCTGTGCGCCTCAACTATGGCATCGCAGCAATCGTCAAGCTGCTCAACCAGCCTAACCAGTGGCCACTGGTCAAGGTAGCATGGCAGGAGAGGCTCTGGGGATGTTGGGGGCTGGGTGCAAAGCCATTGGATGCTAGTGGGGCTTGATATGATGCCTCTTGAATCTTGACATGGGAGGGTGGGCGCTGGCTTAATGCACATGAGCTTCTGTTGTTGCCACACTGCCTCGGCTGGGTTTGGAAGCAAGCCCTGGAGCACAAGGCAGCCTGGCTCCCTGCTGTTTCCTTGCCTGTGCCGTGCAGGCAATGGGAGGAAGTGGTTCCTGCCCTCAGTTCTCATTGAATCAATATTTGTCCTGCCCATTCCTGCCAGCAACGGAGGGGGTGGATCCCTGCATGGCAAATCAGCAGGCTGACAAAAGACTTTAAAAGCTGCCACCTGCTGTGTTAGCGGGGCAGAGGCCTGGACTAGCAATGGATTCTGCCTAGGAAGGATGCAGCTGGATTCTGGCAGGTAGTTGCTGCCTCTGATGAGCTGTGTGTTGGGGTGGCTACTGGCTCTGAACCCCTGCCAGGTGCACGTGACGCTGGCATTAACACCAGGGCCCCTGCAAGGTGGACAGAAGGTTAAATGAACCGCCTGACCCCCTGGCCTGTGCCAGACTACTGTCATGAACAGATGAGGCCAGATAGCATGCAGCTGCTGCATCCACCTGCCTCCCATCCAACGGCCCCTTCCTCCTCCTCCCTGGCAGGCTACTATAGGGCTGATCCGCAACCTGGCCCTGTGCCCAGCGAACCATGCCCCGCTGCAGGAGGCTGCTGTGATCCCTCGCCTGGTCCAGCTGCTAGTGAAGGCTCACCAAGATGCCCAGCGCCATGTGGCAGCTGGCACGCAGCAGCCATACACAGTGAGTATAGCATTGGAGAAGGCTTGGAGGTTGGCCAGGGGAGGGGGGAAGCTGAATGCTGGGTGGAGGGTCTTTGTGTCATTCCTTAAGGGCATAGCTCAGCTAACCCTGCATTGTACCTTGTCTAATGACCCCTCCTGGGTGAAGCTGGTCAGCCTGCACTGGACCCCTAGGTGCCAGCTAGGTGTCTATCTACTTGGTGTTCCTACTGCTGTGACTGCCGTGGGTGTACTTTGATCCTAGAGGGATTGCTCTTCCCTTCATGCCCTGCCCTCGCAGGCCTTGATAGCAACTCAGCCTGCCATATCTGCTCGAAAACAGCCAACAGTGCAGTTTGGCAAGGGAGAAACATCAAAAAACAAATACCTGCCATGAGTCAATGAGGAGGCCTCCCCTGCAGTTGTGGGTAAAGTTTGTGCCTGGCCTCTAGAACTACTCCATGTGAGAGCTACTCTCCAAGTGTCATCCCTGTGACATGACCCATCCCCACTGCTGGGAAGTCCCTGGAAGAAGAAACTCCTCTCATTAGCACTGCTGCAGGGATGAGAGTTATTAGCACCCCCCCCCCGATTTGCCCTGAGTGCTCGAGGGGGGGTGAGGTGGAATCTCTTGATACTGAGCACTTGCCCCTTTGCAGGATGGAGTCAAGATGGAAGAGATAGTGGAGGGCTGCACAGGAGCCCTGCACATCCTGGCCCGGGACCCCATGAATCGCATGGAAATCTTCCGACTCAACACAATTCCTCTCTTCGTACAGGTCAGGGGCTGGAACCGGCCACCAGGAGGGCAGCATGGGGATGCGGGAATAAGAGAAACTTGCTGCAGGACAAGGACATAGTCATGGAGAGCGCTCTGCTCCTTGATGGCTTGTGTGTCTTGTGGGGTCCACATGCATTTGCTTAGCATGTAGAGGATTTGCCATCCAGCTCCAGAACTACAGGGCATGGGATGGTGCAAGTCAGAGAAGGCATCTGCTCAGCTGCTGGTGCAAGTGGTGTGGTGGGTCAGGAGTTAAGAGTCCGTTGCTCTTGTGTGATGCTCCTGTTGCTACACATTGCTCCCGGTATCTCCCAACAGCTCCTTTATTCCCCGGTGGAGAACATTCAGCGTGTTGCAGCTGGAGTGCTGTGCGAACTGGCCCAGGATAAGGAAGCAGCTGATGCCATTGATGCCGAAGGAGCCTCAGCTCCTCTGATGGAGCTTCTGCACTCCAGGAATGAAGGCACAGGTGAGCCTAGCTGGTTGGGTCTGCCCTCTTGCAGGTGGGTGGGAGCAGAGCTACCTGAGGTTGCCTTATGCTTGGTTCTGTCTTTTCCTTGTTTCCCCTCCTCCCCTGCAGTCTGTCAGGGTCCCTGCCTTAGGGTCAGCTTAGTGTCCTTTTGCCAGGCCACAGCAAGTGCTGTAGTATTATACCCTTCCTGGAGGCATAGGGTTGCCTTGATGGTACCCCAAGCCAGCTGGCTGGTTAGGAGAGTCCCCATTATGCAGGGTCCCTTCATCATCCCATCATTTCCCTGAAGCCCTGCTTTTAGCTGGGCTCCACTTCTGACATAGAGGGGCACTTACAAAAGAATGGCAGCCTGTAGCCACGTCTTGGAGACGTGGTGCCGGCACACCGGGGCCGCTTTGTCTTCGGGGCTTTCAGGAGTGTTTGGGCAGATTGGTTGTGACAGTCCCACAGTAATGTGCAAGGTAATTAAATGCAGCGCAGCTTGTTGGAGTGGAAATGATTTGGCCATCTGCAGAGAGGGGAGTGAGTCTCCCTGTACCATTTCCTGGCATTCAGAGGCTTCCTCTTTTCAATGTTCTCCCTTCTCTCCCTTCTTCCTCCACCTTCAGCCACCTACGCGGCAGCTGTGCTGTTCCGCATCTCCGAGGACAAGAACCCTGACTATAGGAAGCGTGTCTCTGTCGAGCTCACCAACTCACTCTTCAAGCACGACCCTGCTGCCTGGGAAGCAGTAAGTGCCCAGTAACTCCAGGGACTGGCTGCTGGCTCAGGGCAGTCTGTGGGTGGGATGGGGTGGCACACTGTCCCTGGGAGCTCCTTCCTCCTTCCAGAGCAGTCCAGGGCCCCCTCTGGCCAGCTCATGGCCCTGAGTGGTGACACAAGGGCTCCTATCCAGAGCTGAGCTCTGCCTTGTTGAGGGGCTAAGGTCCTTCAGAAAACTCCTGCCTCCACCATGAAGGGGGCTTATGCAGGGGATCTGAGTCAGTAAGTCATGTTTCTGTCATCCACTTAAATACCTCTGCAGATCCTCCACTGCTCAAAGGCTTTGAGGGAACAGATCCCCCCCTCACCCCCACAGCTAATAAAGAGGCTTCTTGCCAAAATGTGTCTGAAGGAGAAATTGGGTTTGGATAAAACAGGAGCAACACTCTGTTAGCCTCTGCTTTCATGACCATATGCTGCATTCTGGGGGGAGATGGGAGAGGGTGGGGGTTGTTTTCTGTTTCTAGATGCAAAACCATCTAATAAAAGAGGTCTTAATGCTTGTATTAGAGATCAGGCCTGGGACATAAAAACTCCACTTAAGAATGGATCCAACATGCTCCTGCTTCAACCTTGAGATCTCAGGGAGATGTGTGGTCCTCACACTTGGAACAGTGGGTGAAGGGAGCTTAATGGAGGGGCGGGGGGAGAAGTGGGGGTTCCTGTGACTGCAGGTATCTTGCATTGGCTCACCCTCCCCCCCTTTCTTTCTTCGACCTGGGGTTCTCCCATAAACCACCTCTTGGCTTTGGCCTGACCCAGAGGCTGCAGAACTCTGTTCTCTAAACTAGTGATGTGGCCTGATGGGAGCCTTGGCTGCCCTGCAGTACACTGTCCTGTGGCCTTAGCTGCAGGCGTAGCCAATCCTTGGCTCAAGCGCATTTCAGGCACTGTCTGGGCAGCTTTTGTGTATGTGTGCATACTCCCTCAGACCCTGTTGTGTTCCTTCTCCCTAGGCCCAGAGCATGATCCAAATCAATGAGCCCTACACAGATGGTAAGTACAATGAACATGCCCAGATCATTGCAGTCAGGCCCTGTCTCTCTTGGTCTCTTTGGTTTTCCAATGATGCATTTGACTTGAGGGACATTTGGGGCCATTGCACTGGGGGGTGGTGGTGGTGAGGGAACATTAGTCAAGGCACTACAGCCCTCTGCCACCCAGACCCCCAGTATGACATCCTTACAGGTCTGGGATGCTAGGGCTGAAGTTCTTCAGTAACTTGTGTGTGTGTGTGTGCACATGTGTACATGTCTAGTCCACCAGCCTTTAGCATCTGGGGCCATTTGGGGACAGGCAGAAGAAGCACGCTGCGCTAAAAATAAGCCCAGGCACCAGGTGACTCACTGAGTGCCTTTCTGTAGGCTGGCTCGACTCTCCCCTTCCTGAGCCCCAGCCGTGTTCACGTCTGCTCTTACCATCTGCTTACATTTGGAGCACGGCTAGCTCAACCCTCAGAGCTCTTTCCAGAACTGCAGGAGAGTGCACTGCTGCCCACACACGCTGCTTTGGAACCTTTGCTGTTCTCCCAGCTCAAGCGAGGAGACATCCCCTTTTCTCCAAAAAGGTTTCCATAGAGAAGAGTGAGAGCAGCTGTCCTCCCTTGCCACAGTGGGCAAGATGCAGGGCAGTGGGTTTAAATGGCAACAAAGCAGATTGAGATTAGATCTGTAAGAGCAGTGGGGCGATACTAATTAGCTGTCCAGGGAGGTCATGGAGTCTCCTTCGTTAGAGGCTTTCAAGATGATGATGCTGGATAAGCATACATCTGGGGTGGATCAGGAGTACTGTGTCCTGCCTTCATGTAGGGGGTTGGAGTAGATGGCCCTTGATCCCTTATAACCCAGTGATTTTATGATCACTTATGAAGGTTTATATTGCTCCTGCTTCCAGGGAAGAGTCAACCTCAGACAGGGTCCCATAGGACAGGCTGATCCTATTAGGTACGTTTTGTAACATTGAGTGCTGGGTATTGCCAGATGACTAGTTGTCTCCCAAACTAGTTCAGTCTGGCAGTTCAAATGGGCCCTGGGAGCTAGAAGGCTGCAAAGCATGCACTGTTTGCTGTGGGAATAGTGGTGGTGCTGTCTGGCCTGCTGGTGGATGTCTGGCTACAAGCTGATAGGTCCTTTTCCCCTTCCCAATGTAGATCTGGAGCCTGGGTATCGCGCCATGTATTCAAATGACATTCCCCTGGACCCCATTGACATGCACATGGATATGGATGGAGACTACCCCATGGATGCCTACAGTGATGGGGTCCGAGCACCCTTTGCTGACCACATGCTTGCCTAACTGGCTTCTCAGGCACTGAACAAGGTAGGGGCGCTGTGGCTTTGCTTGGGGAAGTGGGAGTGAACACATATGCCTTTTACTGGGCAGCCAGGGTGGCGCTGCCTATTGTGTGTAGCAGAGCTGATTTGCTGAGCACAAAGAAAAGCCAGAGGCCTCTCTGCTCCCTTCGGAGACAGAAGAAGAAGGTCTGAAGAGTGGCTGACTCCCGTGTTGTGTAGTGCATGACACGGGAGGTGTACATTTCCCCGGTCAGCACTTTCTTTCCTTATGGGCAGTATCTGCCTGTTGGCCCAGCTGGAGTTTTGTCCTTTGGTGATGCACCCATTAAAGCACATGGTGTTTTAAAGTTCATGGTGACAGTTCACAGGCCTGGGGTCTCCCCATCACATACCGTTGCCAGGCAAGAGGTCAGGTCAAAAGGTGGCCTGGCCAGGGGCTGCAAGAGCTCAGTGGACCCCCAAGCAATAAAGGAAGTGCCTGGCAGAGTCTAGAGCCCCCGTTACAGTTTCAGGTTTATTCGAAGAACAGGGTGCTGGGATTCTGTAGCTCAGTGATATGCACCCAAGAGCAGAAGACATAGTTCTTCTTGAGAACACCGCAGTAACCTGGTGACCCAGCTCCATCTAACTGCAAGAGCCAGGCACCTCTAACTGAATGCTTTCTGCCCTGTGAAGGTATCCACTCTTCCAGGCTGTGGGGAGCTGGTTTTTATTTCCTTTTCATTCATAATGAGGAAGCAGTGACATGGGAGCTGGTGTCCAGGCTGCTGCCAAGCTGGTAAATCCACCCAAAACTACTTCCCATAGCATATGCTAGAATGTAGTAACATGATGTGGAGCAGGTCACTGGGCTGTTCTCAGTCGGCACCTGGGCATGGGACAGGATTTTTCTTTCCAGTATCACTAGAGGAGAGGAATGGGTGAAGGACAGTGAATGAACCAAGTGCCTGGGATTTTCCTGCTTCTTTAAAAACTGTTCCCCAATCTGGAGATATGTTGCCAACTGCCTGTGACCACTTCCCGCTCCACCTCCCCCCAGTCTCCCTTTGAATCCCCTACTCTGACTCT
This sequence comes from Alligator mississippiensis, assembly GCF_030867095.1. Lineage (NCBI taxonomy): Eukaryota > Metazoa > Chordata > Crocodylia > Alligatoridae > Alligator > Alligator mississippiensis. Next base: position 163,199,882 of record NC_081827.1, read on the forward strand.
CTGTGCTCTCTTCCCCTCCTGTTCCTCTGCAGGTGTTTTCTCTGTACAGAAGAGGGTGGTCCCAGAGCTGAGCATACACAAGAAGGACTTGGGAGACAGAAGTGCCTGAGATGACAAACTTTTCCATTCCCACGAGAGGTTTTATTTTTTAGATTTTTTTCTGCTGTGGGGCTGTGGAAAAGGCCCTTCCCTCCTGGGACTGCTTCAAACACCCTACTGCCAGCATCCAGCCAATCCGAGATACTGTTTCTGAAGCTTTAAAACACCCAAACCTTGCATTGTTATCCAACTCTCATTGGCATAATAGTCTTTTCTATAAATATATATTTCTCTTGTTTTTTTTTTTAATTTTTAATATGGTGCAAATGGCTCTTGCCGTCTGATTCATTTAAGATTGTGCTTTTCTTTTTCTTCCCTCCCCCTCCCTAACGTCCTACTTTTTTGTTTTCTGTGTTAAGTGTTTTTAAAAAGAAACCTTCACATTTTTGGAAAAAGAACCTAAGCCTTTTGTTTTCTACAAACTTTACATTAACCATAGCTCATCTGCTGAGTTTGCTGAAAACAAATGGTGCCATATTCTGTACCCCTGGATTCTTTGTTCTATCCACTGGGGCGTGTCTACTGCTTCATCTTTTTCCAATCAGACATCGGTGAGCAGAAATTCAGTGTAACTGTCCTTACAATAGAGGAGCTGACTCCAGCTGTTAGGAACTGTGTCCTTGTACTGATCAACTATTGCACATCTTAACCTCCTTCCTTTCTTCCTGGTGAGTGGCGTGCCCCCTCCTTTCCCTTCATCTCCCTCCCCCCCCCATGCATTTTTCTAAAAGTGACTCTAGAGCTGATGGTTTATGCTTCGACTGGAAAGGGACAGACATTTCTTGGCATGTGGTTCAGGAATGGAGGATTTTATTATTTCTGTAAGTTTTTTTTTTTTGTATAGACCAAAGCAAAGAATAAAATAACCCATTCCCATGCCCGCGCTACTGTGAACTGCTGCTTCTATTCATGTCTGTATCTGGGGTCAGTAGAGGTTATTTGGAAATAGGATTTTAGTCAGGGGGTTAAAATAAGTGTGTTTTCCTTTCCAGCCAAAGGTTCAAGAGGCTGATTTGCCTTCCAGCTGGGGAGGGCTTTGCTGCTTCCTCTACAAGTGGGTTTGTGGCAGAATGACCTGATGTGACCATCTGCATCTCAGTCTCAAACTCAGAGAATGGAAACAGTCTTCCTCATGGGGCCAGGGTAACTGAGGGGGCATTGGTACATTAGTGTGGCTGGATTTCTGCTGCCAGCCTTGTCCAGGGACTTGTTTCATATGGCTTCCAAAACTTTTGCTGGGCACTTGACAGCAAATGGAACAACAAGGTCCTTTCCCTGTGGAACTGCTAATTTAGGGTAAGACATGATGTGGCTGGAGGGTGGGGGGTGGGTTGAGTACTGGAGAGGGATGTCAGGCAGAAGGTTTCCACACTGTGACCTTGTGGTCTCAGCCTTACTTCACTTGGTGACTCTCCACCCCACCTGTTTGAGAGGAAGAATCCAATAAGCTGATTTAGGTGGTGGAGTAGTGGTCAGGGGGCTATGTGGGCAGAGCTGATTAAAGCCCCTGTTAGGATGGTGCAGAGACTTGGGTGAAAGGGAGGAACAGCTGTTTGTGCTGGAGTCTAGACTTTGCTTTGAATGTTAGCTCTGGGTGAGAGGTTCACAGCATCAGTATCATTGTCCTTCCTGTGCTGGCGCTGGCACATTGGGCAGAAATGAGTCCCTTCTGTTTCTCTCCCTGCAGGTTTAACAGCCAAGCCCTGTTTTTATGATCACTGGCTTATGAGGTTAGGGGTTAACCGTGCTTTTAGCTATCCCCACTTCACCCAGTCTTGGGACCAGCAGCCCCACCAATGTGTTGTGGGAGACGGTTGGGGTAATGGCCTTGCTCATAACTCAGGAGCCCAGCTTAAGTCAGATACTGACTGTCTGAGTACTTATTTTATTCCATTGCCACAGTACCAGTGCAGTGAGTGCTTTTTACCCTCCCAACTCCTCATGGGAGAGCTGTGTATGCATATGTTGGGGAGAGCCATGAGGGTATTGCCCCACTTCTTAGAGGGGAAACCTGAGCCTTCAGGACAGGTTCAGTGATTTGCCCAAGGTCACCCAAAAAATAGTGCTTGAATCAAGAATTGAGCTTGGAAGTCCTGGCCTGGAATTTGAGGGGAGAGGAGGAAATATTTCCATCTGACATGGCTGTCCCAGCCCTGAGTTGCAGTGAGGCTGTACTGGAGTAATACAACTGAGATATAGGTAACCAAGTGCCTGTTGGCCATATTGATGGAGATGTAGCCAGGTGGTACTCCTTGTCTCCCCACTACATGGCCACAGCCCTGCCTGAGGAAAAAGTCTGTGGAGGCTGCTCTCTGCAGCCTGTCACTCTGCATCTTTGCGGCAGAGTCAGTGGCTCACGTGTGCCTAGCAGGTGCTGAGCTTGACCGAGTGCACCTCCCTTAAATGGGAAGGGGCTTAGGGTTACCTGTAGCAAGGCAACCTTGCTGTTCTTCTCCAGCACCCTCCAGATTTCTCTGCATGTCTGGAAATGAAGAATGGGCTAGATAATAGGAGGCATTCATGCTCTGGACAGCTCAGCCCAAGGTCCTTCAATAATGACATTCATGCAGTAAGATACCATGGAGGGGGGAACTTAGCACAGATCTGCCTTTGGCAGTTTAAGGGTTGTCTTGACTGCCTGGTATCTTTCTTCTCTGCTTCTGCTTGGTGTGAGCAGACAGGGCTTCAGGCTGCCTTGTAGACCAGGGGAGCCTTGAGGTGAGCAGGGATGTCTGCAGCCCTTTGGCTGGGTGGGGTGGACTACAGTGCAGTCCCGTAGCTGGTTATGGGCCTGCTGTGTTTCCAAATGGTGGGTCATTAGCATGCCAATGCCATCAGAAGTTCCTTTTCTGCCTATTAAAGTTAGGAGGTAAAAATCATGGTGATTAAAACATCTGTTAATTTGGCAACATCTCTGGCATCTCATCTCTACTGCCATTTTGGAGTTTGCTTTAATGAGCTCTGGGGGATAAACATGCTTAGTTCTGGAGTGAACCTCACTGATTGATAGAATGGAGGCTGGAAGGAGCTATAATAGGCTGGGTTAAGAAATGACTGACTCCAGCTTGTGCTAGCTGCCTTGTTGCAAAGTGCAGCTGTCATTGCAAGAACAGATGGCAAGAGGGCAATGCTCCCATCCTCGGCACTCTTGCTGACAGCTATTCCCTGCCAGTGCAGCGCGCAACAAACCCAGGCACTTGGATGTAGAACCCTGCTGCGGGATTGGAAATGGCTTGTCCATGAAGATGCCTACTAACCAGAAGAGCTGCCCATGTGCTCGGTAGGCTCCAAGCTGATGGCCCATCCCTTGCTGAGCCTGCAGATGGTGTGTTGGTGCCAGCTGCTGGTGGAAGGGTGGCTTGACAGCATGACACCCTGGCATGGGAGTACTACCTGCATGAGGGGCTGGGAGGGGAGAAGTGTCCCAAGGGGGCTATGTCCACTTGAAACCTCATCTGCTTTCGACCAGGTCATCTTGCCCCGAAGAGAAGTAAGGTACCTGCCACCTCTAGGTTTCACACTTGCATCTTCCTCTCCTCTCCTTTGTTGTAGAGTCAAAAAAGGGTCATGCAATAAGGGCATGTGATCTTACCTTGTGGTTCCTGCAGCAAATGTGTCTCTGAATGCTGAGAGCTCAAATTCAGTAGCCCTCTGTCCAGGGTCAATCAGCTGCAAAAAATAGCGTAATCTTTTTGTGTTGAGGCTCTTGCTTGCAACCTGTGGTCATAGCATGGTTCTTCTCACTTTGGTATCCCCCAGTTGGCAGCCCTGCTTTACATGCCACAGCTACCGTGGGAGTTGAGCATTGTGGTAGAAGATGATGCACAGCATTGAAGGGTGAGAGATGATTCAATGCCTTTGCTGTTCTGATGTCTGGTGGAACCACCATAATGAACCCTTGGAGGGACAATGAGGTGATGGGGTTGTAGGCCTCTCTGGGATGTACAGTTCTTTCCAGGCTCCTTGGAAAGGAGCCCCATAGGCTGTTGGCAGTAGTCTGCAGCCTCTTGGGCCCTAGCATCTGTTCAGGCCTGCATACTGGCTCTGGGATTGTGACTCACCAAGCTGCAGCTAAGACATTTTGCAGTTCTTCAGTTGGCAATACTGTTGGAGCTGCCCAGCAGGAGAACTGTGCAAAGGCTGTTGGGGTAGGTGAGGCCTGGCTGCAGGCAAGGTCCTTTTGGCAGCTGGGATTCCTCATCAGTGGGAGTTCCTCATCAAGGGTGTGATGGGTGGCCAAGAGCCTGGCAGATGCTCGCTAGGTCCTAAGCACCTGGCTCTCCTCATGGGGCTGAGCTCTCCCAACTGGACCCCAGCTCCATTCTCTGTGTGACTCCTGTGTCAACCAGTGTAAGAAAATGCTGCAGTGCCACTGTTCTCTCCTCCCTTCATGGTAAGCTTCTCTGTGCAGCATCTGCATAAGCCAATCTACCCTGGATCTCCCCTGAGCCCTGTCCCTGGACTCACAGGGCTGTCACGCTAGCCTTGGTTGTAGAGACTAGAAACGTGGGGCACATCAAATGAGCACCAGACTCTTCACTTTTCTAGTGTCAGCCCTAGCTCTGCACTGTCTTCAGTTATCCTGGACTACACAGCTCTCTTTAATAAATGGACTGATTTCATTACAAACACAGGAGCTGAAAGGCTCATCTAGCCTGTGGTTCCCCTGTACTGAACCCCAGAGTTCCCTGTTTTCTTCTGGTCCAGTCCCTGTGGCCAGACCGCCATCTCTGGGTACTCACTGAGCATCCTTCTATGACATGTGGAATAAGACCTGCGTTGAGGCAGCTGCTCCTGGTTTGGACTCTGGGCCTCATCTTCAGTCCTCTCCGTGAGGCAACACCCTCCTTAATGTGACACTAGCCTTGGAAATCAGCGTGGAGTGGCAGGGAGACTGCATCAGCTTATTTCAGCCACGGGAACAATTTGGAGAGAGGAGGAGAGGTGGTAAATAACACCTATTGCCTGGGGTTGTGTGCGAGGCTGGGGAGCAGCTCTGCCCTGTAAGCAGAGGGAGGTGTGGGGCAGAAACAGGCCATGACAGCAGTGCCCGCTCCAAGCACTGTCTGAGCTCCATCTGCACGGCTCTAGATTTTGTTCCCAGGATCCAGTGGTGATGAGCCTGCTGATGGGGCCTTTGCTGCATTTCAGCCTCATTTTAACTCCTCATTCTCTTGCTCTCCACTCTTCACCATCTCCTTGTCCTTTCTTTGCTGTAGCAAAGCCTGTTTCATGCTGCTGCCAGCAAGATGCTAATCAGTGCAGCACATCTGCTGGTGACATGGGGTGGGAGCCATGATCAAAGGGAATGGGGAACAAAGTCCCAGCCTTCTCCCTCCCCTCTCTCCCTGCTTGCTGTCAACATCAAACCTGCTTGGGCCTGGTGTGTTCTCTTTACCTGCCTAATTGATTTTCCTTTGCTGTCAAACAAAGGCACTGGGTATGGGGCACTGCTGTGCTGGAAGGGGAGATGAGGAGCTGTGGCTTTGTAAGGAAGGGGCTGGTTCCTTGAAGCTGAGGGTGAGATTCTGGGGTCTAGCTGAAGCTTGGGGAGAGGCAGGGACCTGCTGGTTAAGCAGAGGCCTTGGGTGTGGGGTGCCTGAGTTCTGGTCCTGGTCCTGGCTTCTGACCAGTTACTTAGATTTTGGGTGAGAGCAGGGAATACAAGACCAGCCTCATGCTCAGCACGGGCTGGAGTGCTGTGTGCCCATAGCTGGCACTGTCCCATTTATCTAATTTTCTCTCCTCCTATGCTGGTTTGTGCATATCTTTTTACAGCATGTGATGAAGTGACCTTCAACCAATGAAAGCACATGTGTATGATGTGTGCGTGTGTGTGTATACATGTGTGTGTGTGTGTACATACATGTGTGTGTATATGTGCACCTTCTGCAATCCCTCACAGTAGGGGATTATTGTCTTCTGTGTGTCCAAAGATGGCTGATGAGGCCTGTCTGGGACACAGATGCACACACACTTTGGTTAGTCTATAAGGTGTAAATCTACCCTGCCCTCTGTTTGTTCTTCCTCTGGTTTAACTCTTCCACTGATGCTTTGAGCTCCCATCTGGATGATTGCACTAAAATGGCTTCCCTGTCTCTTGCTCCGAGGGCTGTAGCCTAGGGAAGTGACTTCAAGAAGACCCGGACTTCCTTGTCTGTTCTTCCCTATGTACAGGTCCATCCTGCCCATGCTGCTGAATCCTGAATCTTGGAGGGGAATAGTGGTTTTGGCAAGCATTGTTCTCACGGAGTTGGGGTGGTCTGGGATGGAATCTTGAAGCAGGTTATAGGAAAGTCAAACCTGAGGTCATCTAGTCCAGCCCCCTGCTTAAGGCTAAACCATCTCAGCCAAGCATCTGTCTAACCTGCTCTTGAAAATGTCTGGAGATGGAGATTCCATGGTCTCTCCACGTAGCCTGTTCCAGTGCTTGACCACCTTTTGTAGTTAGAAAGTTTTACCCAACTTCCAACCCAAATTTCACCTGGTTCAGCTTGAGGCCATTGCTCCTAGGCTTCTTCCTTAGAGCCACAATAAAAGGCTACCTCCATCCTTTTTATAATCACCCTTCAGGTATTTGAAGACTGTTATCAAATCTCTTCTCAGACTTCTCTTCTTCAGCCTAGATAATCCTAGTTCTTTCACCTTTCCTTTTAAGTCATGCTTAGATTTCATAGATTTCATAGACATTAGGGCTGGAAGGGACCTCGGAAGATCATCGAGTCCAGCCCCCTGCCCGAAGGGCAGGAAGTCAGTTGGGGTCACAGGATTCCAGCAAGATAAGTGTCCAAATTTGCTCTTGAAGGTGTTCAATGTAGGTGCTTGCACAACCTCCGATGGCAGGCTATTCAAGACCTTGGGGGCCGGACAGTGAAGAAATTCTTCCATATGTCCAGCCTGAAACGGTCTTGTAGTAGATTCATAGATTCATAGATGTTAGGGTTGGAAGGGACTTCAATAGATCATCGAGTCCGACCCCCGATGGGCTTCTTGGCCCATCTTCTTTTTTGCTGTTCTCTGCTGGACTATTTCCAATCTACTCACATTTTTCTTGAAGTGTGGGGCCCAAAACTAGGCACAATACTCCAGGCGGGGCGTCACCAGTGCTGAATAGAGCAGCAGAATCAGTTTCCTTGATTTGCAAGAGTTAATTTGTGTTAATACAGCCCAATAAACTCTTGGCTTTTTTTTGCAACCAGATCACACTGTTAGCTCATATTCAACATTTGGTCCACTATAACCCCCAGGTCCTTCTCTGCAGTGCTGCAGCTTACCCAGTCATTCTCCAGTCTGTATGGCACATGCAATTATTCCATCACATGTGCAGGACTTCACACCTGTCCTTTTTGGATTTCATCTGCTTGATTGCAGACCATTGCTAGAGTGTGGATCATTCTGGATCCTAGCCTTACCATCCAGAATGTCTGCAATTCCACCCAACTTGGCGTTATCTGCAAATTTGCTAACTGTGCTGAATCCTATTGTCCAAATCCTTAATGATTATTGTTAAACAGTACCAGACTCAGGAGAGACCCCTGGAAATCCCATTCAATATCTCCTCCCTATTAAATACTGAGATTTTCTTGAGACATGTAGACACTGAGCCTTTCTTTCATGGTACATGTGGCTAGGTGCCCCATCTCTTCCTTCAGGTGTGGTCTATGGCTATGCCCTGAGGCATTTGCTGTGAATACTCCCCAATCTTCAACTACTGTGGGAAGGAGAAGCTGCTTAGGTGACAGGCAGAGTCTTAGGTCTGGCATCAAACACCTCCTATGATTACCCCAGCCCACTTGGAACTGCCCTGGGGGAGATGTGGATTGGCAACATCTCAGGGGGCAGAAACCCTGAGCACCCCAGGCCCCATTTACCCAAGAGGATCAGGACTGCCTACTCCGTAATGTGTTCCCTACATCAAGGGCTCCTCTCATCCCTGCTCTTAGCAGGTCATTGCAAAGCTGCGCTTCTTGTTAGCTATGCTCTGTGTCTCTTGGTACGTAACCAGCTGCATTGCACTTACGTGCGGCAAACCATAGGCTGCAGCCCTGGCCACATGGGTGAGCAGGCAGCAGCCTGCCAAGGGGAAAAGTGGGCTTCTGGCATTTAGCGCAGTTAGTCAGGGGCAGGGTGGCTGTTCCTGCAGCAACCTCTCCCTGGCTTCAGTTTCCACATCCTGTTCAGCTTCTCCAGTGTCACTTGTCCTCTTGTCTCTGTACTGCTGAGGGCTCCTTTCCTGTAGTGCTGGGGGAACAAGGATGCAGCAGGGGCCAAAAAGGTCCCCTCTTGCTAGGGCACCACATGGGACAGCTGCTGGTATGAGGAGAGTTCCTAGCTTTGGTATCCACACATGGCCTGACAAGGAGGCTAGAGCATGTCCCCTGTGGCTCTGGGGAGGAGGGGAGGGAAATTGGTGACCTCAAAGCAAGCAGGCAGCTGTTGAGGGATTTAAGAAGCTGAGCAATGGGCCTGAGCCCCTTGGGGAGGTGGCCCATCTTGGTGTGGGTGGCCATCTTGCTTGGGGAAGAGATGCCATTTGTGCCCAGGGTTAAGTGGGGATGTTAGCAAGAGGGGAGGCAGAACAGCTGCTTCCAGTAGGTTTGTCTGACCTAGGGCTTGCCAGTGCTGCATCTGCCTCTCCCACAAAGAAAGGGTCAGGTGCCTTGTAGACCAGCTGCCCTGGGAGCTTATAGTATCAAGTGCTGTTTTCTTTCTTGAAGTTCAGCCCCTGTATAGTAAGTGGTGCAGGGACTAAGCATCCCAACAACACTCAACCCCAGATCCTGTGTCCTGACAGTAACCAGAGCTATCTCCCCACCCTGCCAGCTGGTCTTGGACCTAAACATGGTAGCTTTGCTCAGCAGAAGTGATTTCCAGTTATAGGAGGTTGAGGCATAGGGTAGAAAACTGGGCAGAGAAGGTGGACCAGGGGTAGGGTTACCATACATCTGGGTTTTCCTGAACATGTCCTCTTTTTGGACCTTCAAATCTCCGTCCGGGCAGTTTTTTTTTAACTATGAACCAATGTCTGGGATTTTGCTCTGCTCTGCTGGTGGGAGCAGGGGGAGGGTGATTGGAGGCAGCGGGCACACATGTGTCTGTCTACACCCATACACACATGTGGCTGGCATGCAGCCAGACAGGGTCATAGAAGCATCCCTAGCAGCAGATGCAGGTAAGTCTATGGGGGGTGGGGGTTCAAGGGCCAGGGCTTGGGGACTATCCAGGGGTTGAAGTATGGGTGTGGGGTGGTGCCTGCCGGCACTGGGGAAAACTGTCTGGGTGCCAGGCCTGCTGCAGGGTAGGAGGGTGGGGGGCAGGTACCTGCCCCTCTAGTGTGGGAAGGGAGCAGGGGAGCCCTTTAAGGGCAGCGGGGAGCTGTGTGGCCAGGCCGGTGGCACTGGAGCTGGTGTCTCTGCTTGCATAGCTGGGCTGGCTGGGAGATGCTGCCCAGATTGGTCTATGGCCAGGCTGCCTGGCACAGCACAGGAGCCTTAGCTCAGGATGGAGGTTGCCACAGGATCCCCACTTCCCACTCTGTACTGGGGCTAGACTCTGTCTGCTGCTGTGCTCTGGCCTGGTTGGGACGGGAGCAGCTGGGGGCCCAATGCAGCAGGGCTGGGGGCAGCAGGGGGCTGCGGGTTGAGAGAGGGGCACCAGCAGGGATGTGGGCTGTGGGTTGGGAGTGGGGGGTACTAGCGAGGCCAGGGGTTTGCGGGTCAGGAGTGAGGGTCAGAAGCAGGGATTGGGGGACTGTGGGTTGGGACTGAGGGGCGCTAGCTTAGCCTGGGGGTGGGGTGAGGGACTGTGGGTTGGGAGTGAGGGGCACCGGCAGGGCCAGGGGTCTACAAGTTGGGAATGAGGGGCACTGGCAGGGCCAAAGGGCTATCTGTGGGGAGTGAGGTGTCCTCCTGACAGGTGTCCTCTTTTTTGGGACTGGAAATGTGGTAACCCTACCCAGAGGAGCTGGCTCAGCCTGGAGCACAGCTGCAGCCTGGCTGGGATGCAGATATGGGGCCTTGTTTTTCCCGTCTCATCCTTTCCCAAGACCAGGAAAGAGCGAAACAACAGCTGGCTTCCTGCAGAGCCGGTGTGAGAGAAGCCTGCCGGGCTTCTGAGCCAAGAGCTTCCTGCAGGGGCTGCCAGAGGGCAAAGCAACCTGGGCAGGTCGTGGCAAACACCACTGTCAGTGAACCCTTGCTTCTAAGGGGAAAGGGCCTGCCTCAGTGCCATGGAGCTGGGCAGGGGCAGAGCCAGTGGGAGAAGGAAACTTGGAATCTCAGTCTCCAGTTTGGTTTTCTATCCCCTAGACGTTATGTCCTTCCAGGGCTAGGGAGACCCTAGGAGTCCTGGCTCCCTTTACCCCAATCTGACCACTCTCAGGAGTTCCCAAACTTCAATGTAGGGGCTTGATGCTTCATCCATTCACTTCGCAGCAGTGACTAAAGGGGTAGAGATCCATGAGCTCTGCATTGGATCCTGCTTCCCTCTCTGAGTCGGGAACGCAGGAGCCCTGTTTTGTGGCCTCTGTTGTGACCACTAGACCTGTGGGTCAGTACAGAATGTGAGTGCTCTACAACCTCCGTCTCTGCTGGGCTGGGCTACGCTATGATGCCGGGCAGCTGAGAGCTGGGGAGCTCCAGAGGGGGCCACTGGGAGGCCAGGCCAGTGACTTGACTGACTCCTTGGGGGCTTCCCAGCTCCTCAGTTAAGCCTGGAGAGAGTCATGAGCTCAGCTGGTGCTTGCTCTCCTGGTGTGAGATGGGCTAAGGAGGATGCCGGAGCCTGAGGGGTTTGGTAACCACAAAGAAGCCACTTTCCCTTACTGAGGGCACTGTCCTTCCCCTGCAGGCTGGCCTTGCCAAGGGGCCATGATGCCTTTGCTCTGCCCCAGGCAGCCCATTGCATAGAGCTGCTGGAATTTGCCCTGGATTTCTTGCCAGCAAAATATTCCTTTATTTAAAGAGTACATTTATTTAGAGAATTAAACCTCTATTTATGGAAAGGGATGGGAGGATTTCTGTCACTTGCAACCAGTGTCCTGTGCCTGCTGGAGGAGGTGACTCATGCCAGGACCATGCTTAATAGCAGCCTTCAGCTACCTGAAGGAGGGTCGGAAAGAGGATAGAGCTAGACTGTTCACAGTGGTGGCAGGTGATGGAACAAGGAGCAACGGGCTCAAGTTACAGCAAGGGAAGTGTAGATTAGATATTAGAAAAAAATTTCTCACTAGGAGGGTAGTAAAGCACTGGAACAGGTTTTCAAAATCTGGCTTGACAAAGCTTGGGCTGGGATGATCTAGTTGGGGCTGGTCCTGCTTTGAGCAGGAGGTTGGACTAGATGCCCTCCTGAAGTCCCTTCCAGCCCTAACTTCCTATGATTCTATGACCAGGGCCCTGGGGCACCTGCTACAACTTAGGCCAGTGGTTTTCAACCTGTGGTCCGTGGACCCTTTAGGTGAGGGAGGTCCCAGACTATGTCTAAGGGGTTTGCAAAAGATAACTATGATCAATCAAAAGTATATGAATACCCGCACTTACAATTCAAAGGGGTCCACATATCCTTTCGAAACTTTTTAGGGGTCCACAAACTAAATAAAGGTTGAAAACCACTGATTTTGGCTGTCCCTGGAAAATTTGTCCCTGTGCCACTAGCCCTCTAGGCTGAGCAGGCTCCAACAATATTCTTTAGCCTTTTGCTGCCTCCTAGTGGAAGTATGCCTGCATCACAGGACCTGGCACCGGTGGGCAGGTGTCAGTGTGGAGGGCGCTGGGGGAGAGGCAGGCCCTGAACTCTAAACTCTTTGACCATAATTGTGCAGGGACTCTATGGCTTATTCAGAGGGCAATATAAAATGCCACTGGGTCGAGGCAGCTTGGCTGGAAGGGGCTGGCTTGTTCATTGTCTGGGTAGGAGGGATGGGGGAGGGGCCTGAATTCTGCACTGTGCCATGAATGTCTTTGTGTGACCTTGGGCAAGACGCTTGAAGTCTCTATGTCACTATACACCCTCTGTAGAGCAGAAACAAGGACACAGCCGTGCCCTCCATGGTAGATCAAGGAGGATAGGTCAAGGAGTGCACAGCAGTTGGGGACTGGACAAGAGACCAACTCTGTAAAGTTTGAGTTGCACAGTTTGTGACTGGTCCCAGATGCTCCAAACATCTCTGGAACCAGTGGTCACATCTGCCTTATTCCTGGCACTGGTTAGGACAACCACCATAGGGCAACAGGGTAATAGAGCTAATTCTCTCTGTGATGGCACTGCTCCAGTTTAGGTGCTTTGTCTCTGCAGGCACATCAGGAGGTTTTCTGGAGCTGCTGTGGGGTTGGGGAGCTTAGCCAAGCAGGAGCTGAGTCTTGCAACTACGCAGTCCTTGACACTTCTTCTGAACCTCACCTCCAGGAGCTGGTTTCCGTCATGCTTCCAGTTCACTTGCTTTTCCCACCAGCAAGTAGAGCAAGAGTCATCAACTACCTTGTCCTCAGGGTTGATTGTAGGTCAGACAAAGACTTGTCTGGGATGGTTTGGATGTAGGGATCATCCTGCCTCTGCAGTGGGCTGGACTAGATGACCTCCGGAAATCCCTTCCATCCTGCTTTTCTATGATTTTATGAGGCATGGGGCAGCTGTAGGATGGTAGCCATGTGCAGGATGCAAGGATGGGGACAGGCTTTGTGGGTTTCCTATTGTGGCTACTGTTTACATATCGCTACAAAGTTGCTAAGGAAGGGATAAGTTAAAGGTTCTCTCCAGCTGGTTCTTGGCCTGCTGGGTTGTATAGAAGGACCTGCCTTGGGCTTGATTCTTCTGGCAGATCTGAACCCCTGTGACTGCTCTGACCCCAGTGGCTTGCTCCTGCTGTATCCTGCTGCACAGCCAGGAAAAGGAGCGCCAGTCGGAGTGGGCCCCAGTGTCTTGTGATGCTTCTCTGTGGCCGCTGGGTGTCACTATGGCACCTTTTGGTGATGGTGGGTTGCTATGGGGATGAAAGGTAGCTGAAATGGAGCTTGGCTAGACAGCTTTTGCTGGGCTGGTCCCTGCATGCTTTACCCCTGCTCCCCCTCACCTTCTAGGGCAGGCTAAAAAGAGCCCTTCCTGTGGAACACGGCGAGGCTGCTGGTCCATATTCTTGCTTGCCTTTGATACACGGGTGCAGCCCTTCTTTCCTTAGAGTTGGGGCTTTGCCCTCAGCATCCATGATGAGGTAGTTCCTTTGGGTGCACTTGGCACCTACATTGGCATAGGGGAATTCTTTTGCCCCCATCCCCCAATGAGGCCTGTGGGTGGCTCCAGCTTGCTGGGAGTCGGGCATGGTAGGTGCGAAGCTAAGGGCCGCTGCCTCTCTTCCACGCTCTATCAACCCCAACCCCTTGGCACTGCTCCTGCCTAGCACTTCCCTGCATCTGCACAGTCTCTGCCCTTGCATATGCCGTGCTGAACCTGGGAGGGTTGAGCCCAACCTGCTGTACCTGCTCCATCTTGTCAAGACCTTTTGGCACCTCAGTCCTAGTCTTGTCTTGGGTCAACGCCATTTCCAGTGTGTTGGGAATACCACACTCCAGTGTCGTCCATGTTTTTCACAGCTCCAGGCTGTCCCCACACCTGGGAGGGGCAGCACTAATCAAAATAGGATTAATCTGAGCAGGAGAAAGGAGTTAGATATCTGCTCCTCTCCCTCCCTCCAGCTGTGGCCTCCACCCTGCTGTCACATGCTTTGGTGCCTTTTCTTTGTACATTGGGCTCCTTTGATCACTCCTTGCCAGCTGGAGGCTGGTTATAGGGGATTCAAGGAATCCCATGGCTTGGGGACTCTGAGAGTGGAACTTGCTCTGTCCCCAGTGTGGGATCATTCCTATTGCATGGCAAACACTATAACTCTAAGATCCAGGTCATATGCAGTGGTGATCTAATTGCAGCTCCCTAGCTAGGCAGGCTGGGGTTGTGGATGGGTGACCCACCCAGGAAGAGCCAGCCATTATAGGCAGCTGTGTAGCCACTGTGCCCCTTCTGGAGAGCAGAGATGTTCATGTAGGTGTCCTGGCTAGGTAATTCTCTCCTTGCTGCCTTCTTATCACCAGGTCCACTGGGGAGAGAGAGAGAGAGAGTGTGCGCACTTTGTTCTGATCCTGTCTGGAGCTGCTGAGCAGTGTTTCTGCCAGTTGTCAGACAGTGACTGTGCCCTGCCCTGGAGATGGCCACTTTTCCCTGCTACCACGGGTCTTGGCGATTGATTGGCCATACGGTGGCTGTCCGTGCTTATGAGGGTGCTGGGCAACTGCCGACTTCCTGTCACATCTCAGGCATGACTGCTGGAGGACAGAGGGATGGCAAGGAGCATGAAGCGCTGTGATGTTTAAAGCCCAGGAAGGGAGGGGTGTGTTGCGGTGAGTGGGCTAGCACAAATGCTTGGTTGCCTGTTCGAGGACCACACTGTCCTCTCGCCCCCAGCTGCATCCCTCCCTCCCAGTGTTACCAGCCAGAGCCAGGGAGGGGGCTGTGGAACAGGATGGACGTATTTGGCCTCCTGGTAATCCAGGGCTGACGTTTCTTTCAGGGGCTCAGCACCCACCGTGGGGGCCTCAATCAGGTGTTCAAGTCTCTAGAAAACATGGTGCTGAATGTCATGCTGGGAGCTGCCGGATGCAAACCTGCCCTGCTTTGGGATCTAAATGGGAGCTCCCTTGCAAGTGGAGCCTGAGGGCCTTGGCAACAGTGCCTCGGGCACCTTCCGTGCTGGGCGCCTCTGTGTTACCCTGGCACAAGTGACAGTGTGTGGTCCATGGCAGCAGGAAATTGGGCTCCTGGGGGCTTTGTGCATCAGTCCTCTCAGAGGAGAAGGGCCTGGAGGAGAAAGATTTTGCCTGGACTTCTCGCTTAGTGTGAAAAAGAGGGTAATTAAAAAGCTCAACACCTGTAGGAGAAAAGGCAGGAGGGCAATGCCCTTCCACACCAGCCAGCCCCCAGCTCCTCTCTTTCTTAGAGCTCCAGTCTTAGTATTAAAGCCTCCGGTCCCATATTTGGAGGCTCTGGAGCTGTGGGCAGAGGCCATCTGGGAGATGTAGTCCTGGCCTGTCTCCAAACAGGCTCCTGGAGGGGGAAATTTTGCTTCCCACCTCACGAGACTACAGCTCCCAGCACGCCGTGCGGCCAGCGCTCTCCCTACCTCCCCACCTGCTCGAGGAGAGGCATTGTTGATCAATGAGTGGGAAGAGAAAGTGGTGTGTAAGTTTTCCTTTGCTTCCTAGTCTGATGCAGCTGGGAGCCGACGGGAGGAGAGAGGCTGCCCTGGGAGAAGCAGTAAGTCAGATCTGATCTTCTGTCCTTCCTCCTGCTTAGGACATTATGTTTTTCCCTTAGCCAAGTGCAGAAGTCAGGGGCTGTGCTCCCAGCCTGCCAGCCGGGCTATGGAGCTGAGTAGAAGCAGAAAGTTGAGCAGCGAGAGTTGTTTTGTCTTTGGCTAACTTGGGCTCCTCTTGAATCCTGGGCTCAGTCGGGTTGGGACAGTGAGCCCAGGAGGCAACAGGGTGCTCGCTGTGCTTGGCTTGCTGAACCCTGGCAGGACTTTCTGTGGCCAAGGCAGGGGCAGTGGCAGTGTCATAAATGGTGTGCACCGTTTTTGTTTGCTCTGTTACAAACAAGCCAGAGTTCACCCCAGGGTACTTACCCTCTGGATAAATAAGGAGATTTTCCTGGTAAAGAACTGCAACCTTATTCCAAGCGGCCGTCTTGGCAATGAAACGGAGCTGCAGGGAGAGCCCCTTGGTGACCCTAGCAGGCCAGGAATGGGGGATATTGTCTCCAGCGAGGCAGTTGCAACAACGAGGGCTCTGATCTGCGCTGTCTTTGTGCCCGGCTCTGTCTTGAAGGCTTTGCCTTTTTTTTCCCTTTTGGAAAATCAGGTTCTTTTTCACTTTCCCTCCAGGCAACCTGCTAGTGGCTTGATTAGCTTGAATGTACTTAATAAGTTTTCATGCTTCACTACCAGAGTTAATACTGCTCCTGCTGAAATATAAGTGCACTCATGTGCCAGGGATGTATTTTTCCACTGCCTTGGTGATGAGGCATTTATAGCTGGGATTTCCTAAATGTGCCCAAGGGAGCTGGGCACTTGGTACCCATTAACTTTAAGCATCCCATTGAAAAACTCAACCTGCAGGTACCTCTTGTTCTGGAAAATGAGCAAGTGTGGGGCATCCTGCTTCCTTGTAGGGGAAGGCACTGACTGGAAGAGTTTATCTGCTTTACAGTTTGTGATTCTTGGGCTGATAAAGAGGGGAGAAAGTTCAGGGCACACGATATTGGTGAGACGGATACTGGAATACAGGTTGCACAGGGCTGGTGCCCACATTTTGAAGAGGAAGCTGAAAAAGTAAAGAAAAAAGCTGTGGGAATGTTCTGAGGGCTGGAGTGAGAGAGTTAAGGAGCTTGACCTTTAGCATATTAAAACAGAACTTGAGAGGACTGGGACACAGTGAACAAGTACCTTTCTCAAGGGGGAGGCTCTGGTGCAACAAGGAGATGGCTGGGCTAGAAGCAGTGGCTGGAGGCAGGAACCAGACACATCCAGAGTAGAGACAAGTGTCCACAGAGGGAGGGTGACGAACTGCTGGCACTAATTCCCAAGAAAAGGGCTGGCTTCTGCACTCCATGATGTCTTCAAATCCAGGCTGGAGATGCCTGGATTCTTGCAAAATGCTTTACTCAAACACAAGTTACTGGGCTGAGCACAGGGAGGTCAGACTGGATATGTCTACAGAGATACCAAAACAGTGCTAAGCAAGCCAGCTTGGCTCCTAGGAACAATCTCACTCCAGTAGCATGGAGGTCCATGCCGGGAAATTTACCTGGAGGTAAAAGTGTGGTGTAAAAGTAGCCCCGAGGGTCTAATCATCCCATCTGGCCTTATACTTCATGAGTCTGAGAACCTGACAAGTCGGCAGAAACGCCCCCTGGCTGGACAGGGATCCCTTTGTCCCCTTGTCAATGCATCTGTGCCCTGGCAGCGATCGGGTCTGGTATAATGTGACGAGTCTGCCCTAAGTGCCCACCTTATCTCGGTGCAGATAGACTCACAAGCAGAAGAGAAACAGCTCAACGAGAACATCTAGGCTGCAAATCAGCCCTTGGGAGGCAGTTAATGGAGCAGCTTGAAACCATTCTCATGAAAGAAAAAGTTTCCATTGAAAAACACCATTTTGTGGGAGTGGAAAAGTCTGAGGAGGACGGTTCAGTGCCAGCAAATTTCTTTACACCCCAAAAAAGATCACAAATGAGATGAAACGGAAAAGCTTCATCTTTGCTTTCAGTTGAAAGCGGTTAGTTTTGTTTTGGTTTTGGACTTCCAGTGAGGCTTTTTTTTTTAATTTCTCTCCCTCCATCTCTTCACCCATCAATTTAGAAAACCCTTTTTTTTTTCCATTTGGAAAGTGAGGATGTGACTTTAAAAAGGTAGAAAGAAATGTCAGAAATCTGACCTCAGAACCAAGCCAAAAATTGTCTTCACAATACCAAGCTTTATTTATTTATTTATTTATTGTTTTATTTTGGATTTATTATTTTGGATTAAAAAAAAGAGAGAGAATGAAATACAGAGAGAATTCTCATAGAAAATTTTGAATTCTTCTTGTGAGGGGAAATCACTGATATTCCCTCCCGCCCCCATCCTGGTATATGTATAATGTCCTTTGGTTAGTTCATAGGAAGGTGCAGGGCAATGGTGGCTCTGAGCTGTAACGTTGAACTCCCCAGGGTCCCCTGTCACTCTTTGCCTGTCTATCCTCAACCTGGGTATTGCACCACACAGAGCTCCAATGAGCGTCTTTGGTAAAATTTGAACTGACCCGAGGGCAGAATTTGGGTTCCAGGCTTCTCCACTCAAGGTCCACTGCAATAGATGGGTGGGGGTGTGCTGCACTGCTAGGGTCACCCATGTGCATGGATTTCTGTCTCTGTTGCTGAAAGGTGCAGGTTGGGACCGCATGGGTCAGAACCGCCAGCACCTGGCAGGTGACTGAAGCAGGAGGGCTGGCTTGTGGCAGTCACAGGGGGCTGGCATTTAGGAAGGAACTGGGGCTGAGAAATGCATGGGGTGTTGGGCTCCTCTGCCTTGCCACAGGGGACTGGAGTTACTGGTAGCCCTGCTGCTATGGCTACCAGTAACTATTGTTGCTCTTGCAGTAGCAGCTGGAGGAGGCAGGTGGGAGCCAGGCCTAGTGCTGGGAGCTGCACAGACGTTTTGTTAGTTTATAAGGTACATAGCAACTCGCTACATCTCAGTGGGCACCAGTCTTCAGCCTTCATGCTGTGTAGGAGGTTTTTGTCCTTGGTGGATGGCAGCACAGTGGTGCCCCAGCCTGCCAGGACCTGCTTCTTGCAGCCCCACCCATGCCCCAGCCACAGGTACGTGCTGGCATGGGGTGTGAGGCAGCGCCTGGCTTGGGGAGTGGGCAGGCTGGGGCCTGTTGCATCGCTATATGCTGCTCCTGTCCTGGCTTCCACTAGGGTATGGCCATGAGTGCCTAATGCCAGGGCCTCTTTCTGTCTGTCCCACCTTCTTGTTTGCTCTTCTACCTCCCTTCTCTACTCCCAGAGCTGGTAGCTCCTAGTGGGTACAGCCTAGCACTCTGCCTGCATCCTGTGCAAGCCCCTTCAGCTGCTCAGATATGGTTTGCTTTGCCCAGCGCCCCCCACCCAGGGTGAGAGTCCTTCCCAACAGCTGTGGGGAATAAATAGACCTGCAGGCTCCGTCTGCGGGGGAAGCAGCAAGCTCCCCCACCCCTCAGCTGCTAGATCTGGGTGAGAAGCTCTTGCATACACGTCCTTCTAGCCCCTGGCTGCCATGCCGCCCCCCCGCAATTTTCCTGTGAGGAGTTGGAGGTCAGCTGTGCCACTGAGACCCTACCCGTGCTGCTTTCATATCTACTGTAGCCTGGGACTCTGGGGTTTTTCACAGCACATAGCCATCCCTGAAGCTCACTCAGCTGCCTGTCTCCAGCTCTGTGTCCTGGGGGTCACAGAGGGGTTCACCACACAGTCCCCAGCACAGCAGGCAGGGTCGCTGCCCCACTGCTCAGTAGGCACAGAGAGAATGCAGCTTTCTTAAGGCCGTGTGGTGAGCTGTTGTCAGCTGTCAGAAAACCCAGGAGTCTGGAGTTGCAGTCATTTGCCTTCACTCCCCTCCCATACCCAGAAGTAGAATGGAGGAGTCCTGGCCGTCTGTCCCATGATCTAACCCACTAGACCCCACTCCCCAGTGAGAGGAGATCTCACTCTTCAGTTAGCATGCAGTCCCATCTTGCACTGAGCAGCGTCCCATCTATCCCTCTGCATCTACCCTGGTAAAGGAGAGGCCTCCACTCCTTTCCCCAGGGCCCTCTGCGCAGCCAGGATTGTTCTCCAGCCCAGACAACTCCAAGGTGTATTTGTTGTGGGTGTGGCTGGCAAAAAGCCGGGTGGCAGAGAAAGTGTTGAAGGAAGGTGAGAGCAAGGCAAGGCGTGGAGGACAGGGTGTGCGTGGTCATGGGGGGCACTTGGAAGAAACATCCAGCTTGAGTCCCCAGGCCAGTTGTGCTCAACTGCAGTGATGGGGAGCTCCGTTGTTCCCCAGGGTGCTCTGCAGTGCAAATGTACCTGGTCCAGGAATGCCCCATCTTGGTCCCCATGGGCACTGGCTGGCTGGTCACTTCTGTCTGGGTTCAAGGTTGCACTGGCTGAGGTCCTGACTGATGCCTGGGGAGGAGAAAGCATCTGGAGGGAAAGGCTGGAGGCAGCAGTGGGAAAGACCTGCAAATCTGCCTGCTTGGGTACAGTGCCCAGTTGTGGGGTTCCTTGTTTGGCCTCCAGGTGCTCTGGGCATCTCCCTTCTTCTCCCACTCCGAGGTAGCTGAGCAGGGTGCCCTTCCTAGGGAGAGTTAATCTCTATGCAGGAACTGGGCCAAGCAGAGAGATGCATAGCTCAGGCAGCCTGGGCTAAGTGCTGACTCAGACCCATGGCTCCCGGCTCCCAGAGCCAGCTGTGGCGTGGGGAGCCCAGATGGTGCTGCCAGTGGGGAGCCTGGAATCGGTGATCTATGCCCACCGCACGGTTTGTCTCCTTCTTTCTCCTTGGGAAAGCAGCTGCCAGGGGCAACCCTTGGGGGGGGGCTGGGAAAAGGGAAAGGGATGGAGAGACAGAGGAGCGAGAGGGTGAGAGAGGCAGGCAGAAGGACAAGTGATGTTTCCTTCCAGTGGTGTCTCTGCTCCTCAGAGCCCTGAGCCCTGTGCAGGGCTGAGATCCCCTTGGGGCTTGGAGAGGGGGCAGGAAGTGCTGTACCAGCCTGAGGAGTCTGCATCCCGGCAGTACCTCTTCAGTGCGCACTGCACAGCTCTCATGGCACCCTGCCGGGAAAGGGCGTCTTGTGTCTCTCTGCCTTAGGGATGTGTGTGCCATGCCCTCTGCTGAGCATCTAGCCTGCCACAGCACCAGGGTGTTGCAGTGCCACCCACAGCACCACACACTGGCTGTAGGCAAGAGAGCCCCTTCCTGGGTTGGATTCACAAAGGCTCCAGGGGGGGAATGGCATCCTGGAGGTATGATGCGGGTGATGCTAGGAGCAGGTGCCCTGGAGCCTGTGACACCGAATCCTATCAGCTCTCGAGCCTGTGCTGAGAAGCAGCGTGCTCTGGTTTCTGGGGCCAGAACTGGGGTTTGCCTGTTCTGTGGACACTTACCTCTGAGCCACAGATGCTAGAGAAAGAAGTGACTGTCTGTACCCCAGGCCCAATGCTCCAGTCTCCCACTTCTGATTCCACATGCCTGCAGGTTGGGGCTGCCTCCCCTCATTCACTGGGGATGTGATTCCCTCTGCTTTGAGGAAGCTTTTCTCGATGAGTGGAGAACTGAGTGGTGGCATTGGCCAGAGACAGCTAAAGCCAGCATGCCCAGGATTGCACAGAAATAGGAGGCCTTGAGTTACTACCAGCCCCCTGTGCTATTACTCAGACTTGCCTCTCTCAGCACTTGACTCAAGGTTGGTGTGACCCACTGGCATAGCCCGGAAAGGTCAGTGGGAAAGCTGAAGCTGAAGGATTCATCTCTGTGTGGCTAATGCTGCTAAGGTATCTGGGCTCTCCCTCCCTCCTCCAGCTTCTGTTCCCTGCCCCTGTCCCTGGGAACGGGGGTGGAGTAGCAGGCTTCAGGAAGCCTGCTGTCCAAGGACTTGGTGTGGGGGCTCCTACTGTCCTGGGAGTGGGGTAGGGCTGCAGCTCAAGTCATATGCACCTGCAGCCACTCAAGTTGGAGAGTCCTGCTCCAGGGAGCTGAGCACCTGCAGCTGCCATAGATTGTGCAGAGGTTTGTGGGTGCTCAGCTTGGTTGTTGGGTCCTTTCAAGGCTCATCAGACTCTCTGTGCTGTCTTCAAGCTGTGGTCTCTGTGCTATAAAGTATAGGACTGTCCGCTTCGTCTGTTGGCATGTATCTGGACTAGCGCAGTGGGTCAGGGGGTGGGTCCATGTGAGAAGCAACCATCCTGGTTATGATACCTCTAGCCCATCCATAATCAGTCACAAGACAATGGGGGAAATAGAGGGAGGTTTATATCTTCCTGACTTCATCTCGGTAAACATGACAGCAGCTGTGCAGAAGCTGGGCCAGGAGCGTAACATGAATCACGAGGGTGTGCAGGGAAATTGCCCTGTTGTAAACTTGCTGGTACCTGCTCCTTGTTGGGGAACTAAGTCCACCCAGGGATATGCAGGATCTTGTGGGCTCTGCCTGCCCCAGGCTTCTGTGCAGCTAAGCTGGGTCCCTCTCAGGCAGGCACACTGGGAGGAGTTACAGGATGGGTGGGGGGTTGGTGCTTCCCTTGTCAGGGCTCAGGCTCTAGGAGGCTTGTGAGGCCATCCTATCTGGACCCCAGGGGAAGGGAGCCCAGGTGCTCCAGGAGGCTTGTGAAAGGTGCCCTCAGAGCTAGTCTTCCCGGGGTCTCCCCTGCCTGCTCCTGAACCTCCCGCTTGAATGAGGGGAAGCCCTAGGCATGTGGACAGACCCCTGCCCAAGTCAGGTTGAGGGGAGATGGATGGACCGCTTAATAGAGGAGAATCCCATTGGTGGCTGGTGGAGAGCAGGTGGGCAGGGAGCTCTTTATCCCTCCTGCCCCCTCCCTGTCCTGCCCACTGTGGTGAATGGTGCTGGGACCTGGGAACTTTAGCAGGACCGTGCTCAGGCAGAATGGCTCATCCCCCGTAAGGCAGCTGGGTGTGTGGCAGGTAGGAGCAGTGCCAGGGACTGATGTGTGTGGCTTCCTGCTGCGTTAGGGAACCTGTGGGTGACAGAACATGGAGCAGCCCCACCTGGGTGCAGAGTATGCAGTTGATTCAGCTCTATGAGTGCACAAAATCCCCCAAAGAAACTCCTAACACTGGGTCTTTCCCCTGGTGAGCTGATCGCATGCCTGGGCAGTAAGACTTTGGTGCAGGTGTCAGGGAAATGGCTCCTGAGAGTCCCCTGAACCCTGGAGGTTTTCTTCAGGCCCTCAGCGAGGCTCTGAGCTCCCACATTACTCACCCACGGGTAGCCCCCTTGTCCCACGCCTGAGCCACAGTGCCCCTCCAGGCGCTCCTGAGCATGTTCTGGCTGCTGCCAGTAGGGCCTGCTTGGCTATAAATCCTGAGAACCCATTGTTTTAGTGAGGTATTTTTCCTCCTGCTCCTGGCAGGAGGATGGGACAGTCCTTTCCAGCAGGGACCAGCCTGAGCCAGCCAGGATGGTGCAGCCCAAGGGCTTGGTGCAGTTTGAAGCAGAGCTGGCTTTAGCATGTACTCCTGCTGCTGCCGGGGTGTGTGAAGACCTGCCTACTGGGAAATGACTTCACTCCCAAGGGTTTAGCTCGATGGCATCGCACGCAACCCCCCCCTAGAAGCAGTCCCCTCCCAGAAACAAGGGAGTCCTGCGTCTGAGCATCCCTTGCTCTAACCACTGGACTTTCTCCCTTCCTTTTAGCCTTAATAACCTCTCGAGCAGTGGGGGAGCTCTGTGCAGGAGCCTCTTGGTGTCATAGGGGACTCTGTGGAGGGATGTGAGACCCCTAAGAGGAGCAGGCATTGGGGTATGGCATGGCAGCATTGGGGGAGCAGGCAGGCTGAGCCCCACTGCTCCATGCCAAGGCTGACAGTAGCTTCCTGCATGACAGCCCAAGGGCAGGAGCCCAGTAATTTTACTGCCTGTCCCGTGGTGTGTTTATGGTACCAGCTGCTGCTGCTGCAGCTACACGGAAGTGCTGTCGTGTCTCACTTTGGCCTTGCATGATTCCCTAGGTGACACAGCAGGTTCCTGACCCAGACTTACGGGGCCAGCAGGTTGGCAGCACCAAGGAAGGAGGGCATGGAGGGCACAGGCAACTGGACTTCGTTCGCTAGGGTAGAGCTGTAGGGAGTAGGCACAAGCAGGCTGGCTGCAAGCAGTCGTGTCTTGACTTCCTGCTTGCAGCAGGTACTTCACCGGCCAGGCCTCTTGGCGCCAGACCTTCAGCTCTGGCCGCAGCTCCACAGCTTCCACAGGCTCAGGGTTAGAGGCAAGTGTTGGATCTAGGTGTGGGGCCCAGTGGGTAGCAGTGCCATAGCAAGGGGGAGTGGGGACAAGCGAGGCGACTGCCCTGGGCACTGAAGCAGAGGGGTGCCAAGAGGCGGTGCCTAGCTGGGGCGGGACGGAGCTGTGAGTGGCTCATTTGGGGAGTGCGAGGATGGGGAAAGGGCGGGTCCCATTGCTACATGGACACCTGGGCAAGTATGGGGGGGGGTGCCCCCCAGTTCTGTGTGTGAGGCAAGGGCGGGCTGCTGCTTTGGGCTTGGTCTTGTGTGTCAAACTTCACTGCTATGGCACTGGTGGGTAGAGCAGGGGAGTGGGAGCCCAGAGTTTTTCTCTCTGTACTGTGTAACTTTGTGCAAGTTGCTTTTCCTCTCTGTACCTCAGTTTACCCACTGGTTAACTCAGGGTTGCTTCTTGCCTTGGTGAGGAAGGTTTGTTGGTGGAGAGACATAACATAGGGCAGTACATGGAGCCTTTCAGGCACTTTGGCCTCCTTGGGGTATTTCAGACCCTGATGGGCAGGCCAGATCTGGCTTTATTTGGCCCTTGAGGCAAGCAGAGCTGGTAGGGGACAAGCTTGCAACCCTAGGTGTCCAGCTTGGGCTCATTCATGTCCTTTCAAATGATCCCCAACTTTCCTTTCATCTTGTCCAGTCAGTGAGATGCCAAGCCTGGCTCCTGCTTGGAAAGTGGGCACTGAATCTTCACAGCCCCCTGCCCCCTCTTCTACTTGCCCCTGCCATGTCTGTCAGGAGTCGGCCCTAACCCTGACTGCCCCCCACCTGTCTGATCCTGCCTCAGCTTAGTGGTTGAGAAGGCCCAATGTCTGTCCTTCCTGACATGTCCAGCAGGAGCAAGGCCCCTTGTCTTGTCCATGATGGGACAGGTGCAAAGGCAGGGGAAGGGGGTAGGTGGGGCCCTCCAGGATGGCCAGGGGCACTGCCTTCCTTCCTGCTAGTGCACCTGAGGGGCTCCTTGGCATCAGAGTCAGACCTTAGCATGACACTGGTGATGGGGGTTTGCAACCGACTGGGGCCCCCACACCCACCAAGAACTAACCCCACTGGCCTTCTCTTTCCACTCACAGGGCTTTAGTGCCTTTCACCACTTGCCTCAGAAGAATGACCTCAGGTCCTTTGCCCAGGGGTCAGAACGAGGACAGGCTGAGGGGAAATTGCCACTCAGATATCAGGGCCCTGCAGAGTCTGCCCCAGAAAGCAATGCCTGGAGCTTATGTGGAGAAGCTCGAGGGAGTCCAAAGGAGGGCCACGTGCATGATTAGAGTCCTGGAGACCAAGTCATAGGAGGAGAAACTGAAAGACCTGGGACAGTTCAGCTTGGAGAAGAGAAGACTCAGAGGGGACTTGGTGGCAGCCTATAAGTATATCAGGGGAGTACATCAGGGCCTGGAGGAGCAACTATTCACCAAGGTCCCTCAGAGGGGACTAGAAATAATGGGTGCAAGCTGATTGAAGATTGCTTCAGACTAGATGTAAGAAAAAACTTTACAAATTGGGTACCAAGGGTTTGGAACAGGCTCCCCCCAGTGGTGGTACAGTCACCTACCTTGGCGATCTTCAAAA
This sequence comes from Alligator mississippiensis, assembly GCF_030867095.1. Lineage (NCBI taxonomy): Eukaryota > Metazoa > Chordata > Crocodylia > Alligatoridae > Alligator > Alligator mississippiensis. The sequence goes on from NC_081827.1 coordinate 163,225,128, forward strand.
AGTGTCTTGATGCCCATCTTGCTGGGGTCATCAGATTTCACTGGTCTTTCCTGCCCAAGTACAGGGGGGCTGGACCCAATGATCTGTAAGGTCCCCTCCAGCCCCTAAAAACTATGGAACTATGAAACGTATCCAACAAGAAGGACCCCCATATGGGTATTTGCCCCATATGGGCAAATAAAAACTTACTTTGAAATGATTACTGAGATGCTATTTTTATTCCTTGCAATATTAGAATCCATTAAAAAAAACTAGCAAGGTTTCATAGTTTCATAGTTGGCAGGGTCGGAAGGGACCTGAGCAGATCATCAAGTCCGACCCCCTGCCATGGCAGGAAAGAGTACTGGGGTCAAACGACCCCGGCTAGGTGAATGTCAAGCCTCCTTTCGAAGACCCCCAGGGTAGGAGCGAGCACCACTTCCCTTGGAAGTTGGTTCCAGCTCCTAGCCGCCCTGACAGTGAAGTAGTGCCTCCTGATATCTAGCCTGAATCTACTCTCAGTCACCTTATGGCCGTTATCCCTTGTTACCTCTGGAAGTGCTCGGGGGAACAGGGACTCTCCCACTGCCTGCTGGTCCCCTTGGCCAGTTTATAGATGGCCACCAGATCCTCTCTCAGCCTTCCCTTGTGAAGGCTGAACAGGTTCAGGTCCTGTAGCCTCTCCTCGTAGGGCCTACCCTGCTGCTCCCTGTTCATGCGAGTGGCCCTCCTCTGGACCCTCTCCATGTTGTCCACATCCCTCCTGAAGTGCGGCACCCAGAACTGGACGCAGTACTCCAACTGTGGCCTGACCAGTGTTGCATAGAGGGGGAGGATCACCTCCTTGGACCTGCTCGAGATGCATCTGTGGATGCATGACAAGGTGCCGTTAGCCCTACTGACTGTGTCTCCACATTGGTGGCCCATGTTCATCTTGGAGTCTATAATGACTCCAAGATCCTTTTCTGCCTCTGTGCTGATGAGAAGGGAGTTCCCCAGCCTGTAGGTATGCTGCTGGTTCTTCCTCCCCAGATGCAGTACCTTGCACTTGTCCGTATTGAAACTCATCCTATTCTCATCCGCCCACCCCTGTAACCTGTCCAGATCTAGTTGCAGCCTGTCCCTCTCCTCCAGCGTGCCCACTTCTCCCCACATCTTAGTGTCATAAGGTGGGGTCCCAAGGTGAGGATACATAGTTTGAGCAATAATAAATATCAAAATATAGAATCAAAGAATCACAGAAAATGAGGGTTGATAGGGACCTCAGCAGATTATCTAGTCCAACCCCCTGCTCAAAGCAGGACCAGCCCCAACTAGATCATTGCAGCCAGGGCTTTGTGTACCTGGGTCTTAACCTCCAAGGATGGAGATTCCACCATCTCTCTAGGTAACTTGTTCTTCACCACCCTCCTAGTGAGAGAGTTTTTCCCTAGTATCCAACCTAAACTTCCCTTGCTGCAACTTGAGACCATGGCTTCTTGCTCTGTTATTGGTCACCACAGAGAAGAGTCTTGACGCATCCTTTTTGTAACCTTCATGTAGTTGAAAGCTGCTATCAAATCCCCTCTAAATCTTCTCTTCTCCAGACTAAATAACTACAGTTTCCTCAGCCTCTGCTCATAAGTCATGAGCCCCAGCCCTCTAACCATTTTTGTCATTCTCTACTGGACTCTCTCCAATTTGTCCACATCCTTTCTGTAGCGGGGGTGGTGCAAAACTGGACACAGTACTCTAGATGTGGCCTCACCAGTGCCAAATAGAGGGGAATAATCACTTCCCTTGATCAGCTGGCAGCACTCCTACTAATGTAGACTGGTATGCTGTTATCCTTCCTCACAATAATGGCACACTGTTGGCTTATATTTAGCGTATTGTCTACTGTAACCCCCAGGTCCTTTTCTGCAGAGCTGCTGCTTAGCCAGCTGGTTCCCAGTCTGTACCAGTGCATGGGATTTTTCCATTCTAAGTGCAGGGCTTTGCACTTGTCTTTATTGAACTTCATGAGTTTTCTTTTGGCCCAGTCCTCCAGTTGTCTAGGTCTCTCTGAATCCTAGCCCTACCCTCCAGTGTATCTACTACTTCACCTAGGTTAATGTCATCTGGAAACTTGCTGAGGATGCACTCCATCTCATCTTCCACATCGTTGATGAAGAGATTAAACAAAACTGGCCCCGGGGACCAACCCCTGGGGCACTCCACTTGATACCGGTTGCCAACTAGACATCAAGCCATTGATTACTACCCCTTGAGCCTGATAATCCAGCCAGTTTCCTATCCACCCTACAATCAAACTTCATTTAACCTGTACTTCCTTAGCTTGCTTGCGAAAATGGTATAGGAGACTGTATGAAAATCCTTGCTAAAGTCAAGATATATCATATCCACTGCTTTCTGCAAATCCACAGAGGCAGTTGTCTCATCATAGAAGGCAATCAATTTGGTAAGGAATGACTTGTCCTTGGTGAATCCATGCTGACTGATCCTAAGCACCTCCTTCTCCTCAAAGTGCTTAGAAATGGATTCCTTGAGGATCTGCTACATGATTTTTCCAGCGCCTGAAGTGAAGTTGATCTGTCTGTAGTTCCCTGAATCCTCCTTCTTCCCTTTCTTAGAGATGGGCACTATGTTCACCCTTTTCCAGTTGTCCAGGACTTTCCCAGTTGCCATGAGTTTTCAAAGATAATGGCCAGTGGCTCTGCAATCACATTAGCCAACTCCCTCGGCACCCTCAGGGCCATTGCATCTGGCCCCATGGACTTGTACACATCTAGCTTTTCTAAATAGCCCCTAACATGTTCTTTTGCCAATGTCGGCTGCTCATTTCCTCGCCAAAGTGTGCTTCCAGATGCAGTAGTCTGGGAGCTGACCTTGCCTGTGAAGACTGAGGTGAAAAAGGTATTGAGCACTTCAGCTTTTTCCACATCATCTGGCACTAGGTTGCCTCACCCATGCAGTAAGGGAGCCACACTCCCTGATCATCTTCTTGCTAACATACTTGTAGAAACCCTTTTTGTCACCTTTCCTGTCCCTTGCTAGCTGCAACTCCAATTGCATTTTGGCTTTCCTGATCTCATATGTGCATGCCCAAGCAATACTCGTATACTTCTCGCTTGTTATTTGTAAGATTCCTTTTTTGTATTTTAGCTCATTGAAGAGTTTCCTGCTAAGCCAAATTGGTCTTCTGTCATACTTGCTAGTTTTCCTGCACATTGCTATGATTCATTCATGCATCCTTAGTAAGGTTTCTTTAATGTACAGCCAGCTCTTCTGGACTTTTTTCTCCCTCAGAATGGCCTCTTAGGGGATCCTGCCCATCTGATCCCCGAGCGAGCGGAAGTCTACTTTTCTGAAGTCCAGGGTCCTTACTCTGCTCCTCTCCATCCTTCCTTTTTTCGCTGAAGATCCAGAACGCGATCATCTAATGGCTGCTGATGCCAAAGTTGCTATCCACATCTACATCCCACCCCCCCACCAATTTTTCCTTGTTTGCGAGCAACAGATCAAGAAGAGCGTGGCCCCTAGGCTAGTTGGCCTCTCCAACACTTGTACCAGGAAGTTATCCCCAACACTCTCCAAAAACTTCTTGGATTGTCCTTCCAGAAGATGTCAGGATAGCTGAAGTCCTTCATGAGAACCAGGTTCATCAAATATGAAAATATCCCGAACTCCTGGTGCTACACTGATGAGAATCTTATGAGAAGATCTATTTTATGTGGCAGTGGGCTAGAAATGAACAAAACCCAGCTCGCTCATACTCCTCCACCAATTTTCCTCTTGGAAAGGACAGAATTGATAAAGTAATTGAGAAATGTACACAAATCTTACAGATGATAGGGAAATATTTTCTCACAAAATATTTAACTGGGCATATGTTTTTTCAATAAAGATTTTCCGTAAAAGTTGTTGATCATTCATATCTGAGACAAATGTTTTTAGAACAGTTCTACATCTGAATGACTACATTTTGCCACTTTTGCCTATTCTCAGTGCAAGGCCGTGGATTTAATAATCAGAAGAAAAATACTATTGCATAATATTTTTTGCATCGGCTGTTAACTGAGTTCTTTTAAGTCCAGATGGTGTCTGACACACAGGTCCCTGGACTGTCCTGCTAGGTTGTGCCAACAAGTTCCTGAGGGCTCCTCTCTCCATTGCAGGGACACTGAAGGGTGGGACTGATCCCAAACCTGCCTGCTCTTGTGGGTCCCAGCCTCAGGCCCTAACTCCTGCCCAGTGATGCTGGGGCAAAGGCAGGGCCTGCTGCGCTGCTATGCCCAGGACCTACCTGAAGCTTGTGTCTGGGTGCATCTGGAGGGGCACATCTGGGACCCAGCTGGGGGGGAGGGCAGTTTTCGGCCTTGTACCGAAATCCTGTGTGACAGCCCCTCGCTCTCACCCATGTGACCTTATACCAGGATTGCTTCTGGTTTATATTGGACCTATGGGAGGAAAAGCAGCCCTATTGCTTCCTACAAGGGGAAGATAGTGGCTTTGCCCAAGGATTCAGAAGACTGCCAGCTTGTTGGGCACCCTGGGGAGGGAGGAGGGTGGCATGTCTTGGCTTCAGTCCTCTGACCTGGTGCAGGACCATAGTTTGCTTCAGAGGTGTCCTCCGTGCTGGACTGGGTAGTCCCAGGCTGGCCGTTAGTTGTATGACCCCTTCCCCACATGCACTGCGGCAAGCTCTGAACTTGGAGCCCTCCATATGACTGGAGCTAAGGAGCAGCTCTAGGAGCTGACAGCAGTAGTAGTCTGTTACCTTCTATACCAAACAGCCCCTGTGATGAACGTGACATGCGTTTCACAAACATCTTGTGTTGGGGGGCGCTCAGTAGCTACACGGATTTAACACAGCAGAATCAAGGCTTTTTTTTTTTTTTTTTTGAATGGGCAGGGGATTTGGCTAAATGCAAAAGCAAATTGCGTTTCTCCTCCAACCCTCCACACTTCCGCCCACAAGTAGTTTGGAGAGTGGTTTACCGGGGTTTGTATTTGGACCAGCCCAACCCCAGCTGGTCCCAGGCAGCTCAGTCCAGCCTGAAACCTCTGCCCCCTCCCTCCCAAGCTCCTGGATTTAAACAATAACTGAGGATAGGCCAAGAAGGGTTCCCAGCAGAGCCATCCCTCCCCCTGCCTTGGGCCTGCATTTGTGGCCGGTTGCTAGGATCTGGGCTGAGCGTAAGCTCCATGCTTTAATGATTTGAATAACCATGACAATTAGTTTAACCTCTTCAGGGCCTCGCAGGATGTTGTGTGACTTCATGGGTTCCTCCTCAGTGCTGTTTATGGGGGGAGGGAATGGGACTCTGGGCTCTGATGGGGTCTGCTAGGTCCCAGATCCTGGTATCCTGGTTCTGATACTAATCCCCACGGCAAGCCCAGACCCAATTTGGGCCTTGGCTTCCCCACCTGTAACCCTGGTAGGATGAGAGGGTCCATCTCCTTGTGGGGAGGAGTTTGCTTGTTTGTCACCAAGCGCTGTACAAATGATGAATGATCCTGCAGCATCTCTGGGACTAGCTGATTGCTGCCCCAGTGGCCTTGGCTTCTTAACTGCAGTTTCCCATTTCCACTGCTTTATTTATTTATCCTTCTGAAATTTTGTGTCTCAGCCCAAATTGGTTCTGAATTCTGTCAACTGAGCAGAGGTCAATCATGCAAGCCTGTGTGGTGCTACCACTGGCAAGTACTCTCCCTCCCAGACTTCAGTCTGGGGCTTCAGATATTCCCAAAGCCAAGGCAGGCATCCTACGTACAAGCCCAAAACCCAGAGGCCTTGGAGTTCAGATGCCCCTGTGTCTTGCTTGCTCATAGCTCAAAGTCCAAAGGAGCAAGCTAGGGAGAAATCCCCCATTTCCATAAAATCAAAGTATGTAGCTGAGATCCTCCCACTGTGGGGGCTATAGTAGACTCTCGTAGGGGTGCCTGCATGTAGTGCATTGGACAAATCTCCACCCTTAACTACACAGTGCCGTTCAAGGTGATCTTAGCCCACAAGAGGCTGAGTATTTCCCCTGCCAGGTCCTATCTAAAGTCTCTGCTCCTCCCCACAAGTGCTTGGAGGTTAGTGCAGCCAGGTGTAGATGGGTGACAGGGCATGGTGGAGACACCTTCTCTGGGATATGATGAGGTGAAAGAAACTGGTGGTTTTGTCATAATTAAAAGGAATGAAAACATACAGGACAGAGAAGCCTTGCACATCAGAAGGAAGGGTGGGGTGGGCTAGCTGTGGGCTGGAACTGGGGGGCACTGGCAGAGCTGGGTGAGGGAGAGGCCAGGGCTGGGATAACAGAAGCCTGGGAGTTGGGACAGAGGCACCAGCGAAGCTGGGTTGGTGAGGACCCAAGGGCTGGGATAATAGGGGCTGCAGCTTGAGCCTGAGATTTACCAAGGTGATTAGTAGCCAGGAGCTGGTCACTCTAGGCCTTAAAAAAATCCCGTGATCCCTTGGCACATGTGCCAAGCAGCCTGCGAACCCAGCCCCACAAATGCTGAGCAGGACTCCCCCTGCACCCTCCGGTGGCTGATATTTTTTGGGCCCTGATTGTCATGCCTTGGTTCTCCCTGCACCACCTCCACTCCTCTCACTTACACGCACTGGCTGCCCCACTGTACTAAGAGTGGTGGCAGCGTAGGTCACCCTGTAGTCTCCATAGGGATGAGCCGGCTCCACACTCAGCCTCAACTGGACACCACCAATGTACATCTTGGGCTGGGCGTCCCCAGCCAGGAAAGCTACTCCTTGGGTCTAAAACCCCTTCCTGAGGTTTGGGGATTGACACAGCTTTTTGTGAGAGTTGCCAAGGGTTGTGGAAGCCTTACAGAGACACGGGTGGCCTGGCATCTCAAGCACGGGGTGTGGGGAGCCAGGATTCGGGCTGCGTGCCCAATCCTCGATGGACTGTTCTAATGCCTGGTTCTTTCTCCCCAGGTGTGGGACGAAGAGGGGATCCTGCAACTGCTCAGAGCCCCATCACTGCTTCTGGGTGCAGGGGGGCAGGGCTGTACTCCACACATGGCAGCTGGCTCCCCCTTGTAAACGCCAGCCAAACTGGACACCTCGGGCCCGCGTGAGGCACTCTTTGGCCAGAGCCCACCTGCCCACCACCTCCTCCTCAGCCAGGACTTGCCTGCAGCTACCCTGCTCCATGCCAGCCAGGACCCAAGCGGTTCTTCTGTGGGCAGATGCCACGATGCCACCACCATCACCGGTGGGTAGAGCCGGGATGCAGCAGGGGGTGGGGAGAGCCATGGAGCAAACCTTGGGGTCAGGGTGCTGTTGGGGTGGTTCAGGAGGCTGGATCGTTCAGCGTGTGGGGGAGGGACAGGTGTCTGGGTCAGGAGGGGCTGGGTCCCATGGGACAGTCCTGAATCTTAGGACAGGAGGGTTCCCTCTTCATTGTTCCCTTTGTACTGTGGAGAGGGGGCTGGGTCCTCATGCTGCCATCCCAGTCCCCAGGGAGCCAGGCAGCTGTCAGCGGGTTAGGAGCAGAAAAGCCTGTGTCCTGGCCAGGCTGCTTGGGCTTTGTTTTCCAGCTGCTGTCCTTCTTCCCCATCTCCTTCTTTGGGGTTGTTGGTTGTAGCCGGGTTGGTCTAAGGACATAAGCAGACAAGATTCTTTGGGTAGATGTGATATCTTTTATTAGAACAATTAAACAGTTGGAAAAATTTTTCGTTGCAAACTTTCGGGCACAAACACCCTTCTTCAGGTATAGGGAGAGTCTGCTGGTGTTTGTGTAGTCTCCTGGATGTAATAGAAGCCAACATGCAAAATGCAGGTCTGTGAAAATGCAAATGCCTGGCAGTGAGAATCTGGGGGAATGGGGGACAATAGGTGAGAGACAGGTTGGCAGGAAGAGAAATGTAGATCTGATGACAGAATGCAGCTGGTAAAATGCAGATGGGTTACCTGAGGTTATCAGATGGCAGGCAGGTTATAATGTGCCCATAAGCGGCATTAGAAAATATTATTTGGGGGGGCCTGGGCGGTGCAGAGCGCGCCTGCCTGACCTCACCCTTCCCTCCCGCAGGGCTGTTCTGGGGCCAGCACGTGCTGGTGCTGTGTGCACGGCGGCGGAGGAGCACATGATGGTGGCACTGGGCACAGCGCTGCAGTGGTGGTGGTGCTGGATCCACTGTTATTGGCTCAGTTTGGTGGGGGCTAAGCCCTATTAGTCCTGGCCTTCTACCTCTTATGTGCCATAAATCCAATGTCTATATTAAGTCCATGATTTTTTGTATCCAGCAGATTTATGAAGGGCAGTTTGTAGGATCGTCTACGAAAGGTGTTTTGTAAATTCCCTTTGAGAATTAGAAGTGAGAGATTGGAGAGAGGGGGTGGTTATTTTGAGAGAAGTCTGCACCCACAGATAATTGGGTATTTTTGTCTGATAGATTTTCGGTGTGTGTTCATTCCGGTATGCAGTTGTTGTTTGGTTTCTCCTACATATTTTCCATCAGGGCATTTAGTGCACTGAATGAGATCCTCATACAATTGCAACCCATACTAGAAGAAGACCCAGTTCTCAGAGATTTTTCCAGAACCACGCATCCTAGGCTTTAAACAAGCACCAAACCTCACCAGTGTCATCACCAGAAGCAAACTTCCTGTGGCTCAAAGCACACTAGATCCAGACCATGCTGGGACAAAAATGTAAAACCTGCCAACGCATCTCCACCACTCCCACAATAACTACACCCCACAACAGAACCACCACCATTCCTGGATCTGACATCTGCACCTCCAGAAATCTTATATATCTCAACCAGTACAGTGAATGCCCTGATGGAAAATATGTAGGAGAAACTAAACAACAATTGCATACCGGAATGAATACACACAAAAAAGCTATCAAAGACAAGAATACCCAATTACCTGTGGGTGTCCACTTCTCTCTGTCTCCAATCTCTCAGTTCTAATCCTCAAAGAGAATTAACAAAACACTTTTCATAGAAGAGCCTATAAACTTCACTTCATAAATCTACTGGATTCAAAAAATCATGGACTAAATATAGACATTGGATTTATGGCACATTATAACCTGCCTGCCATCTGATAACCCCAGGTAACCTGTCCACATTTTACCAGCTACACTGCGTCACCACTTTTACATTCCTCCTCCCCCATCACACCTGTCTCTCACCTATTGACCCCCATTCCCTCAGATCCTCACTGCCACATATTTGCATTTTCACAGACCTGCATTTTGCATATTGGCTTCTACTCTACCCAGGAGAGCACACAAACACCAACAAATTCTCCTTATGCCTGAAGAAGGGGGTTTGTGCCCCAAAGCTTGCAAAGAACAATTTTTCCAACTATTTAGTTGGTCTAATAAAAGATATCACATCTACTCAAAGAACCTTGTCTGCCCATCCCCTTCTTGGCACTTTCTCTACCAGTCTGCCTATGTCTGGCCAGTAGGTGGCAGCAGGTTTGTTCGTCCTGGAAGAACCAGGGGAGAAAAGATGGGAAGGAGTAGTGGGTAGGGGTATGTGCTCACATGCAGGGAGGGGAAGGGATATGTGCTCAGGGCCCTGCCCCTGGGGTCGCTCATCTCACATGCACCACAGGGAAGAAAGGCAGAAGCTGGACTGACTCACAAGATGGGGAAGGGGGATATGAGAACCTGTTCCCCCAAGGGGGTGCCAGCTGTGATCTAATGCCTGGGTGGGGGAACCAGCTGGCCCAGGGGAATGGGGCATGGAACCTTTTAAAGGGTGCTAGCTTGGATCTTGCCCCAGGGCAGGGGGCTCACTGGTTCAGGGAGAGAGGGAAATGGGCTCCTCATACTTGCAGCTCTGCCGATACTCCTCCATCTTAATCCACAGGCCCCTGCTGTCCATTCTCTGAGATTCCCCTAAGATGTATTGATGCCCCTCAAAATCTTGACCCAGAGCCCCCCAAACCTGCAGCCCCCTTCTGTGTTAGCCCTGGACTCTCACCAGGCTCTACTGCCAATATCCTGCCCTGCAGCTCCCTGCCATCCCAGAACTGGGCTTCACCACCACAGCTTTGCTGGTGCCCCTCTGTCCTAACCCAGAACCCCTCAAACGCTGCTCCCCCTCCTATTCCAGCCTTCCCTCTCAGCTGCACCCTCACTGACTTGGGTTCCCCCTTGTGCCTCCAGACCTGTGTAACAGCGGCAATATCCCCGAGGTGGAGATCATCAGCTTGCTGGGGGAGCAGCTGCCCCGCTACACATTGCGGGCAGACACGGTATTCGGCTATGACCACGATGACTGGCTGCACGTACCCCTGGTGCCCCCTGAGGTGCCTGCCCACCTGACGCCCCAGCAGATTGAGGAGACCCTTCAGTACTTCCGTGAGTGCCAATGGGGGAGGGACTTGGGGGTCAGCAAAGGGATGTGAGGAGAGCTGGGGATAAGGGGTCCTACTGTGGGATGTAAGGGGCTGTGGGGGGAGATGGAGGTTGGGGGTATTTAGCCAGGTTAGGTGGTGGTGGTCGGGTGCCTGGCCCATGGCCTGTCCTCCCAGCCCACCTGCTGGCCTGTTTTATGGGGCAAGTGTTTTCTGTGTCTGGGATGCATGGGCAGCGTGGGAGCTAATCACGGGTAATGAGCAGCTGGGTGGAGTTCCAGGCCCAGAACATCCCCAGCTAATTCTAGGACAGCTTCTGCTGGGCTGAGCCAGAGCCTCTTATAGCTGCAGGTTCATCATCCTGGAGGGTCCCTCTGCCCTGGATGTTCCCCTCCCACACACACGTATGCACACACACTGCACTTGTGCAGCTTACATGGGCCAGGATCAGGTGCTGCTGAGCCCCAGTCCTGGGGAGGAGAGTTAAGGAAGATGTACCCTGGGAGCTGGGGTTGTGGGGAGTGGGTGGTCACTGTATGTGAACTTCTGGGGAACTCTCTGCTCCCTTTGTCCATACCTTGGCTGGGGGCCAGTGTCCTTTCCCTGCAGATTGGGCCACTCCTCAGAGTGATCCAAGCAGGATACTCCAATATGTGCCAGCTGGTACCAAGTGTGGCTGATAGGGTAGCTGCCGTAGGCAGGGGGAATATGCCAGCCCAGGGCTGCACCCATCCCAGGTGGAGGATTTCTTCTGCCAGGGGTACTCTCTCCTTCCCATGCTCTGCCCCCAGAAATACAAAGGCTTTTGCAATGATGGATGGGGAAGAATTCATATATCCAAGACCCTCAGAAAGCCTTGGGCTGTGTTTGAATTGAGTCCAAAGGAGTCCTGCCCACTTTCCCAGCCGAAGCTGAGCCTGTGCCAGTCAGTGACCTGGATAGGTGTGTGTATCTTCTTCCCATGTGACTAGCTGTTCCCCTGGGAAGGGTCAAATCCAGCCCAAGGAGCATGGTCTCTGATGCACCACACCACTCCCTGCCCCATCAGGGCTGACCATGTGTGTGATGGGACCATTCAGTGGGGATGCTGGGCTTCGCTCCTTGATTGCCTGATCTGGGACTTTAAGCTACCATCAGAAATAGCCCCCTGTGTAATCTGATTGTGGAGAGATGCAGACACCTAAAGCAGGGAGCAAATCCTCTGACCAGGGATTACAGGGAGGCTGCACCTCCTGTCCTGTTGCAAGGAGCATCAGAGCCTCTGTCCTTGGGTACGTGCCAGCCTGGAGTCTGCAGTGGGTTGGACTTGGAGGGCTCCCTTGCCCATCAGGCTGGGGCTAACCTGTGCCCAGCAGGGAAGGCTCACCTGTTGGGAAGGACACTGAAATGTTACCACAGGCTAGACACAGCCAAACCCTGAGATGGTCCAGTGGTTCTGGCAGAGGGACTGGTAGCCAATACTCCTGGGTTCCCCCTTGAGCTCTGGGAACAGGACCTAATAGTTAGAGCAAGCAAGGTTTGGGATGCAGGACTCCTGAGTGCTATACTCAGCTCCGGACTGCAAGTGCAGTGGTTGTCAGGGAGTTGGCACCCGGTCACGGACTCCCTCCATGATGGCAACTAAGCCACTTCGCTTCTCTGTGCCTCAGTTTCCCTTTGGTTCAGTGTTACTTCATGAAGTGGAAGGAATCGACCAGTGGCCAAGAAGAAACATTAGTTGGGGGTTAGGCAGTGCCGATTCCTGTGCTTTCCCCTCCAGCAGAGAAGGGAGGCCAGGAGCCCAGAGGAGGAGGGTACATCTTAGGGAGAGCTGAACCTGCTGCGTGGTGCAGAGACATCACCTGTGTGCGCCTGTCAGAGTCACCCAGTTGGACTCCTGGTTTCTCCCTGCTGCCCTGCCTCTCCCTCCTCCCATCTCCAACTGCTCCAAAGGCTTCAACACATGCTGGCAAAAGCTCTTCTATTATTAAAGTCTTGGTATTAATTATTCAGGCCTCCCCCTCCCTTGGGTCCCCCTTGTTACCTCTGCAGAACTGTGTTTATGGAGAACCTGCCAAAAGAGCCAGACTGACTACAGTTACAGCTGCCGGCCAGCCAGGGACTGTAGGGCACTGCAGTCTAGGCATGTGGGTCTGTGGTGGGGGAGGTGGGGCACTCTGGGTTCTGCATAAGGGTCTGTCTGTGCCTTGCAACACAGCCGATTACCAGCTCTGAAGCAGACCTTCCAGAGCTTGCTAATTCCTTGGTTGCAAGCACCGCCGTGACTTGCTCCCTGCCTCTGGTTATGGCACCCACTCTACCCATTGCTTTGGGCACATCCATGCAGCTAAGGGGATTCCTAAATGAGACATTCTCAGGCGGGGCAGGAGGCCCAGGGCTTATTCTCTCAGTATTGGAGGTTGGGGGGTGTTGCTCAAGGGACGGGCTGAGGTTTGGGCTGCTTTGTTTTCAGTGAGAAGGACTGAATGGGCAGGGGGTCTGGGAGCAGGTAGCCCCTACAGCCCTTCCTGCCCAGGGAGAGCTCTAATCCCCTTCATGCCACCTCCAGATTCGGGGGCAAGAGGCCTGATATCCTCTCCCAGCTTCTTTCTTATGGGCCACAGCCTACAGCCCCTCCTGCATGGCTTGCCCAGTGCACATCATCCTGGATCCAGCCACCTCTTCCTCCTGCTGGGGACCAGAGATCTCCCTCCACACCTCTAATCCCATCAAATGGGGGTTTTCAACCTTTTTTCATTTGCAGACCCCTAAAAAATGTTGCATGGAGGTGCAGACCCCTTTGAATGGCAAGCGTGGGCCTTCCCATGCTTTTGATTGATCACAGTCATCTTTCATGGACCCGAGACCAGTGCTTCGCAAACTTTTCCTCAGCATGACCCCATCTGTGGCCTTATTTCCTCAGTATGGCTGCCCCCCCATCCGCTGATGGGGGGGGGGGGGCCTTGGGAACCACTGCCTTAGCGATAGTCTGGCTCTGGGAAACCACTGCGGTGGCTGCAGACTGGCCTGCTCCCCCTGCGCACCCACACCCCGCAACACCCCCACAGATGACACTTCAGGCCAGGGGTCGGGTGAGGCCAGTGGCAAGGGCGGGTTCTTCCATCAGCCCAGCCTCGGAAGCCCTCCGCACCCCTGCTCTGGGGCAAGGGCAGCTCCTGTCTGCCCTTGCCCCAGCAAGGTCTCACAGGACCACTGCTTAGGAGTGAGCTCCAGAGCAGGGCCGTGCCCCGCCGCCCCCCAGCCGTGCTCTGGAGCGCACTTCCACCCCTGCCGCAATGAGCCGCACTCCGCAGCAGGCGAGGAGCACGGGGAGGCTGGGGGCGGCCAGAGCCGATCCATTGCGCAGCGGAGGGGGGGGGGGCGGCTCCCTCCCCGCGGGCAGAGCCCCTCGCAGAGCTGCGGGCTCCCCCGGCTTGGCCCGCCCCCCTCCCCCCCCGCTCGAATGAGCCCGGCCCAGCCAGGTGCGCCTGCAACCCGGCGACACCGTATAAATAGCGGCGGGCGGTGCGGGCGCTGGCGGTGCTGCGCTGCGTGGAGCCGGGCATGGAGCTGTGGGGCGGCCCGGCCGCGTACGCGCGGGGCAGGGGCAAAGCGGAGCGGCGCGGAGCCGCCGACATCCTGGCCCGGGAGCTGGAGGAGAGTGAGCGCCCGGCGGGGCTGGGGGTGCAGGGGTCCCGCTTGCCCCGGCCCGGAGCAGCCTCGGTGGCTGCAGGGCGGGTGGATATGGCTGGGGGTGCTGCCGCTGCACCCAGGCAAGGCCTGAGGGGTGCCCGCTGCTGGGCACCCTGCTCTTCTCCCCACCCAGGGCTGCCAGCTGCAGGGGGGTAGCCCCTACTTGCAGCCCCAGCTCTCCCGGGAGAGTGTGAGGGGTGCTAAGTGCCCTGGAGGCTGTGGGGTGCTTGGATGTAGCTGGGTTGGTCTAAGGACAGAAGCAGACCAGGTTCTTTGGGTCCATGTGATCCTCCCTTGCTTGTTCCTGCAGCCTTATGGCCGAGGGAAGCAAAATGGGGGCATCCGAACCCCGAGCCTCCGTGCTTGGGCCTTCAGGTAGGATGCCTGCTAAAGGTTTTGGAAATATCTGAAGACCCAGGAGCAGGTGGAGGATGTTTGCTGGTAGTAGGGCCACCTATGGTTCTGGATTCATGGATTTGGGATTAGTTTTGGCTAATTTGGCCTTGGATACAAATAAAAATTAAAAAAAAAAAAAGGGGGGGATCTCTTTTATCAGATTGACTAAATAGCTGGAAGAATTGTTCTTTGCAAGCTTTTGGGGAAGAACACCCTCTTCAGGCATAGGGAGAGTCTGCTGGTGTAATGTGTGCCTTCCTGGGTAGATTAGGAGCCAATATGGAAAATGCAGGTCTATGAAAAATGCAAATGCGTGGCAGTGAGGATCAGCGGGAATGTGATGGAGCTTGCAAAGAGCAATTTTCCCAGCTATTTAGTTGGTCTAATAAAAGAGATCATACCAAAGAACCTTGTCTGGAGGGTGTGGGGCTTTTTTGGGGGCTTCCTTATACAGGTTGGGGGGGTACTTCATTTCTGGGGCTGGTGTGGAAGCTTTGGAGTGCCAGTGTTGATGGAAGCTGGGGTGATGTGTATGTGTAAGTGGTGTCTGTTATGCCATGCTAGCTGCAAGGGTGGTGGCCTGCCCCAGAATGGGTCAGGTCCATGGGTGCCTCAGCTAGGGGTCTGGCACTGCCTCTTACCAGCTCTGGCTGTTTGCATCTCCTTTTTGAAATACCTGGAAAGTGGGGGAGGGTGGCATTGCTTTCTGGAGTGCACAGGGAAGCTCGCAACATGCAGCCCTGGGGTGCAGCGTAGGTAAGCAGAGATGGATATCTGGGTAGGGAGTGTGGGGCAGAGCAGGGGCCTGGCTGCCAGGATGCTTGTTTACTTGACTTGGCCACTGATTTTCCCCCCCCCCCCCCCCCAATGTTTCCTCTTGCAAGCTGGCCCCTCCTTGTACCTCAGTTTTTCCATCCTGAGAATGGGTCCCCTCCTGAATTCTGAAGTGCTCAGAGACCCTGTGATGCTGTAGCAGGGGATAGGTTTGGTGGCCGGCTGGGGAGCAGTAGCCCCAGTTCTCACTCTGGCTCACTGTGAAGGCAAGATGCTGAGGTGGGTGGTAGGGCCTCTGTGCTCTGTGATCTCTGCTGCCCCAGCTTGGTATGGGTGGGACACAGTGTCCAATCTGGCTGGAGTGTGGGCACTGCCTGATGTAGTATTGGCATCATGTGCCAAATCCAGATTCAACAGTGTCAAAGTAGAGCCTCAGTTGCTTCCATTTCTTGCCCTCTTGGCAGGCAAGGTGGGTAGAGGAGCCATGCTGACCCCAGGGATGAAGGGGTGCTTCCTTATTGCTTATGGTACCTCTAGGGTAAGATGATACTTTCCCTATTCCCTTGGTATGGTTGGCTGTGTGGTGTGGCACTGTCTGCCCTGCTCTTGGCTGGGAGGGGCTGTGCTGGCTGCTCAGCAGAAAGACACGGGGCTGAGGTAGGCACTGCTGGGTGCCTCTTTGGGACCTCCCTTTGGGTGCCACTGCCCCTCATTTTGGTAAGTGGGGTGTTGGCCAAGAGCTAGAGGAGCAGCCTGGGGATGAAGAATGTTTACAACTGAGGACAAATGCTTCTTACAGTTCTGGGACCAGGATGGGAGGCCTGGTAGGGCACAGCACGGGGTGGGGTCCATCTCTGGAGATTGTAGTATGGAGTCAGATACTGGTTTGCAGTATGAAGCCCCCCCCCTTTGTTTTCCCCAAGGGTTTGGACCTCCCAATGTCCTGGTTTCTGAAACAAGGCTGTGGGGCAGACACCCACCCTTGTGCCCATCCTACTCTGAAGGGAACAGAAAGGGGGGAGGATGCATGTTTTCTACTCCTGCTTCCTGTGTTTTGCAGGCTGCCAGACCTCAGCTGTCTCCCAAGGGCCTGTCACTCACTCACGCCTTAACGAAGCTCATGCTCTAATTATTTCCAATTACAGTTCAGCTGCCTGATGAGGTGCTGGTGGGGACCCCTGCAGAGACCGAGCCCCTATTGGAGGGGGGAGAGGGTTGATGTCTTGAAGCTGGCCCCGCCTGCCATGTGGACGTGCCAGTTTGCACGCAGTCCTGGCACTGGGAGTGTGGGGTGCATTGTCGGGCTGGGAGGGGGTGGTGGGATTAGCCAGGCTGTTGACAATACAACGGCTGGGCAGAACAGGACAGGAATCTAACAAGGCCAGCAGGGCAAGGGCTTTGGGAGGGGGCAGACCCAGGGCTTCCCTATGGCAATGCACCTGCCATGGCTTAACCCCTGGCTGGGCCAATGTAATGGGATTTGTATGATCTCCAAGCTGCTCCTGCTGATCCATTTCACACCCTGCCCCATGTCTGCATCAGCCCAGGGAGCACAGAGCCAGGGTACAGGGGTAGCCAGGCTTCTCACAGAGGGTAGGACCAAGGAGTCCTCATTCCCTGCACCCTTGCTCTGCCCTGCCCCACCTTATTCCTGGATGGAGCTCCTCCTCGTATTGCCCAGGGCTGGGAGGGACCTCTTATGTTACAGGGTAAAGTCCCTCTCCTATGGCAAGTCCTGCATCATAAGACTCTGCTCCTAACCTGCCTGAGCTCCATCTCTGAATCAGCTTGGTTTCTTGCCCCTGTGTTTTTTCCAGTACCCCCATCAGGTGGGAACAAGGCATGCCTATGCTGGTATCCTCTGTAGAGCCACAGCTTTTGTATCAGAGGTACCCCCCACCTCCTACCCATGTTCTGCCAGTGCCCTTCACTTCCTTTCCCCTTAGGGGACTTCTCTCCTGCTGGAGGATCTGGGTCTCTCTGAGTTCAGGGCTTCTGCTGGGGAAACAGAATATTTGTAGACCTGTTTGCTCCATGTAATGGCAAGCGGCTGCCCGTTGCTTAGGTAACCCTGCCAGGGCTGCCTGTACCCTGGGCAGCTCCAGGGGCTGTTGGCCAGCAAGTCTTGCTACTTTCAGTAACATGTAGATAGGTGTTGGGTGTTGCAGATGCAGAAGGGTGTGGGGCTTCATGGTCAAGTGTAACAGGCAGCAGGAAATGGATGTGGTTTGCAAAAGGGTGGCTTTTTCTTGGAGGGTCCTTCTTTGAGCTGTGAGCTAGCAGGGCTTGGGGGTGGGTGGGGGGAGGGGGGGAGGGAGGGACAGAGCTCCCAGCCTCCAACTTGGTGTAATGTAATAGCAGAAGAGCATCAGGTGATTGATTTGTTGCTAGCCACTAGCTGATAGAGCTACAGTCCCCTGGGATGCAGCACAAATAAGAAAAGAGGTGGGTATGTGAGAATATGGGACAAGCAGAGGACTGCCAGGCAGGACTTGTTTTGCTTGGCTCTGCCACTGATTCCCCCTGCTTCTTTTTGCATGTCAGTCCTACCTCTTGTTCCTCAGTTTCCCCATTGTGATCTGGCCCATGGGGAATGGCCCCTTTTGAACT
The DNA here is from genome assembly GCF_030867095.1 of Alligator mississippiensis. Taxonomy (NCBI): domain Eukaryota; kingdom Metazoa; phylum Chordata; order Crocodylia; family Alligatoridae; genus Alligator; species Alligator mississippiensis. The sequence goes on from NC_081827.1 coordinate 163,242,880, forward strand.
GAGGTGCTCTGAGTCCCTGTAATGCTCTAGCTTAGGTTTAGGTTTTGCTGTGGGCTAGGGAGTAGGACAGGAATATCCCCCTCCCCCCTTTACTATGTTGCATATCTAATGGCAGCAAGCAGACTTCATTACCTGCTTGCCAGAGTTCCTTTGGACTCTGCTCCAGCTCTCATGTTCAAGGGGTCCAGTGTCAGGGCCCAGGAAGACCTTCTACTGAGCCCAGCATGCACTTACAGCTGAAATCCTCCTGAGGGAGGGCAGGTGGGAGTCTTGGCCATGGAAAATGTGAGGAGCATAACCCAGCAGCAGCCGGGCACACAGTCCTTTGTGGGAGCCTCTGCAGGTCCTTTTAACTGTTCTTTCCTTCCAGTACTTAGATTCCTATGGCCAGTGGCAATAAGTTCCTGCCCTGTCATAGGCAACTGTGCAAGGTCTGTGCTCCCCAGTAGGTAACACTGGAGGGGGTGGCAGCTTTTCTACTAGGGCAGGGATTGCAGGGAAACAATCATGCTGGTGCACAAAGGGGTCTGCCAGCTTTCTGTTGCCTCTGCTACAAGCACTTCTTTTTGTCCTAAGTGGAGAGCAGCATTGGAGCTGAGCTGCAGGACCTGGGCTGGCACCTGCTCAAGTTCATAGCACATCTCAGTCGGATCTCAGTGCTGCTAGGTGGAGTCTCCTGGCTGCTCCATCTTGCAGTTCCAAGGATAAATGGAGATTAAGTTGATGCTCTCATGGAGGAGAAGAGGTGGGGGGAGTGAGCAGAGGCCTGAAGACAGATTGGAGGTGACGCCAAAGCTGGGCACCAAGGGCAGTAGAACTGGAGAGGAATAAGTGGAGCTGAGCAGAGCTTTCCAGTCTGGCCCCGTGCTGGAAATGTCACTTTCAATCTCATCACCATGGCCTGGATTTTTCCATTTCCCCTCTCGCAGCCTGACTAGCATTCTGCAAGGTAGACCCAATACCCTGTCATGGTCTGTCAGGGATCACTGGTGAACGTGGGGACTGGTAGCTTCTAGGATGGAGGAGCTGAATAAATCTTGTGCAGCCCCACATGGGGAGGGGGATAGGGGAGCAAAGAATGGATTTGTGGGGGGGCTTGCTGGGTTTTGCTGGTGCTTGCATGGTTTGGTTTAGTTCCTGCGGTGCCCTGTGCGACTGTCTCTTGGGGGATGCATCCTTGTCCACTTGGTTAACGTTTGGCTCATGCCTTAAGAAGACGGTTAATTTCCTACAAGGAATAAGTATGTAATACAGCAGTGGGTGTCCTCAATGGCTACACCCACTGCTGAACCCACATCCCACCCTTGCTTTTTGCTGCTTTGCGACAGTGTGTTTCCTCGGGTGAATTGTGTCCTGCACCAATAAGCAGTCCTTTACTACTTCAGTTAGAGCTGCTTATCCTTGCATTGTACCAGCATAGTTCCCCTTTGCTTCCCTTTGTGTAATCAGGAAGTGCTATTTTACCAGTGGGGAGCCTGAGGCCCTGAGCCAAATGACTTCTCTGTGGTTCCACAGGGAGTCTGTTGCAGAACTAAACCAGAGTCTCCTGGGCCAGAACTCTGAGTGCATCTCTTCCAAGCATGGGCTTCACTGAATGCCCTGGCTATAGGGCTTGCATGGGGGAGTGCCTTGTTCCCCTTGCTTGCTCTCAATACAGGTAGTGACTTCTTGCCTCCCTGGATTCTCTTGCCTCTTTCACTTCCTGTTCTAAATCCCATTGTTTTTTTGGGACTGTGTGGCTTGCTGGCTTTACCCCTTGGGTGGTGGCATGTTGGTGGTGGGTAGAAGTGGTAGGCCCTAACTGCATAGCACTGCTGGGGCAGAATGCCAATGTTCGGTCTCTTCCTTGCAGTTCTCTGCTCTGAGCGGGTCAGCAGGATCACAAAAACCTACCATGATATTGATGCAGTGACTAACCTGCTGGATGAGGTATGTAGAGCTGTTCCCCTCGCTCACTTTCCCCTGCAAGTGAGAGCCAGTGGCTCCTGGTGCCTGGGTTTCTCAAATCTGGTGGGAGGCTCCTGGTTTGGAGCTGGGGTGCTCCCTGGCTGTAAGGGTAGGTTGGGGGGATGAGGGCAGAGGTCAGGCTGGTGATGATTAGGGGTGGATGGTGGGGAGAGGAAGCAGGCAGGCTGGGTGGCAAGGAAAAGAGGGTAAGGCATAGGTGCTAGTTGGCCAAACCCAGTCAGCTACAGATGGCATCCCCTCTGCAGAAAGAGCGGGACCTGGAGCTGGCTGCACGGATTGGGCAGTCTCTGCTGAAGCATAACCAGAGCCTGACGGAGCGCAATGAGCTCTTGGAGGAGCAGCTGGATGTGGCCAAAGAGGAGGTAAAGGGCAAGCGGGTTACTCTGTCCTTGCTCCCGAGCCCATCCCATGTCCCAGCCCCCAGCAGGAGGAAAGAGCAGCTGAGCCTGTTCTCCCTGGACTACCACGCCACTTACCTCTGCAGAGCTCTGTCCCTGGGGCTCATCCCTTCTAGGCTGTTTGGTGGAGGTCTAGGCCCCAGGTAGAACTGCACAAAGATGTACTAAATCTTATGTCCTCCCCTGGCACCCATGGGGTTGAGGTCTGGCTGGGGCCCTGGCCCAGCTGTGGTTACTTGCATTCCCAGTGTCCCATCCTTTGCCTTGCCCACCTGGTGCCCCATCACCCCCACATCCCTGAGGAGCACTGTTTTCTCCCAGATTGCTCAGCTGCGGCATGAGGTCTCTATGCGGGATGACCTGCTTCACATCTACACCAATACTACAGAGGAGTGCGAGCCTGTCTCGGTCGCATCCATGCCGTGAGTGACTCAGATTGGGGGTGAGGGCAGGGGATGGATGCAGGAGGGGTTACCCTTTAGCACACTCAGTGAGGTCTGTTGTGCTTTACACAAAGGAACTTTCAGCTTCTGCCAATGCTGCATCGTATTAAGGCCAGAGCTGGGGAACCCAATTTCCCTATAAGCTCTCTGCCCTGGAGTTCTCTTAGCCAGGGATGATGCCCTTTCATGGGAGATGGCAAATGGGACCAATATTGTGCCGTCCCTGCTAATGACAACAGGCTGGTGCAGGAAGGGGTAGAGGTCTGTTTCACTTCCTTGCCTTGCCTGGTGTCCTGGTCCATCTTTGCCTGCTGTGGCTGTGTGGATGGTGCCTGCTAGGAGCCATGCCTGGCTAGGGGCTCTGGGTTCTAGAGGTGTAGATGTCTCCTCCCTGCCAGAGCCATGGGCTGCCTCAGCATGGGGCTGGACTGGGTGGCTGCTCCCTGTTCCTGTTCCAGTTGCTGTATGCTGTGACTGCTCAAAGACTCTCTGCCCCCAACCCAGGCTGCCCCGCAGGGAGTCCTCACTGTCCCTGCATCAGTATTTCCAGTATGACACCCTGCAGCAGAAGCTCAAGGTCTTGGAGGAGGAGAACCAGAAGCTGCGATTGGAGGTGAGTGGGCTGTGCCTGTGGGGTGGGGTAGGGGCTCCATGCCAAAATCTTGCAACCTACTGCAAGAAAAGCTCAGTGCCCTGGGGTGGAGCTAGTGCCTTAGAACTGACTATACCCCTAGCCCTTCAGGCTGCCCTTGTTTTTTTGTTTTGCTTTTTTTACCCCTTGGAGTTGTGCAGAAGTGTGTGTCTGGGACCTCTAAGGCTAGACAGGAGCAGGGGGCTTGACTCAGTGCTACACGACTACCCTCCTCTTGCACAGCCCATGCTCACAGTCTGCTCTGCTCAATCTTTGTGTCTTCCCTTCTCTCCTAGGCCACCAACATTGCTACAGAAACCTGTCATTATGAGGACCAGGAGCAGCAGCTGATGATTGATTGCGTGGAGCAGTTCTGTATGTTGGCTTCCCTTGCCTTGGTTCTTTTGGGACAGGTTGTCTGTAGGGAATTAGGGTGGCTTCCACTCAGAAACAGTCCCCAACCCTGGCTAGAAACAGGAGACTGGGCTGTGCATATCATGGGGTGGGGGGGAGAGCGCAGCATACCTTTCCATGGGTCTCCGCTGGGCTTCTGGCCCCTATTTCTGTGGTAGTCACTAACCCTGTTCTATCCTCTTGGTAGCTGAAGCCAGCCGGCAGGTGGCATTCCTCTCTGAAGAGCTGGCCCGCAAGGTGGAGGACACTGTGCGACAGCAGGAAGAGATCAGCCAGCTCCTGGCTCAAGTGGTGGATCTCCAGCAGAAGTGTCGTGTGGTGAGTATCAGGACTAGGATGCTCCCTAGACCTGGACCTGGCCTGCTGTGAGCACAACCCCCTGCCTGCTTCCTGGATCCCATCCTCTGTGGGTTCTGGAGGTGACCTCCCAGGCTGCCTGGTCCAAGTACTAGGAGTGGAGTCTGGGTGTGCAGGAGGGGGTGGTGTTGCAGCTGGTTGCCCAGAGGAAGATGGCTATGGACATGCCTCTGATTTAGCCTGTGTTCATTCCCCAGCATGGTACAGAGATGGAAGAGCTGCAGCAGCATCTGGCCACAGCAAAGGAGATTCAGCAGCAGCTCCGTACTGAGGTGAGACCCTGATCAGGGGACGGTAGGGAGAATGGTAGGGCTGCCGTGGTTCTCCTGCCTTGCCGATCCTGTGTTGTGTCAGGGTTGAGGGTAGTCTTTTATACAGGGTTTAGATCAGGGGTGGGTAAAATTTGGCCCATGGGCTGGATTTGGCCTATGGTGGGTCCCTTGACAGTGCCTGGGCCAGGCAGGACCTAGCCTATAGTGAGTCCTGCCACCTCCTGGGCATGCAACAGGGCTGGGGCAGCTCTGCAGCTAGACTGCCTTGATCCTGGCTTGCCTGCCCACTATGGGGAGGGGTGTTGTGTGGAAAAGCAGCCTCTCCCCTTTGTTGCTGCCAGGCCCTTCTTGCTGCAGCTGCCCAGAGCCTGTGGCTGGGCTGCTTTGCAGCTCCTCTGCAGTGCCACTACTGCCTTGCTGAGTGACCTGGAGGCAGTGGCAACAGCAGCAGAGAGGAGCTGCAGGGCAGCCCAGGCCCGGGCTCCAGCTGGCTGCAGCAACAAGGGCTGGCAGCAGTGAGAGGGAGGGGAGGGGATGCCACACGCATGTGACTCCAAGCTGTTGCGGGGGTGGGGGGTGCTGACCAACCTGTGGCAGCTCCCTAGGACTGTCTATGTGGCTCATGGGCCCTTGCCTGCCCCTGATTTCGATTTTATGGTTGTATGGGGTGGTTTGGATCAGGGTGAACCCTGCCTTAGGCAGGGGGTTGGACTCTAGATGACCTCCTGGAGGTCCCTTCCAGCCTGCTTCTCTATGAAATGGTGGGTTTCTCTTGTGCATGACCCTCGCCAACTACTGATTTTTAATCCATAAGTCTTTGAACCTTAGCCTTCAGCTCAAGCCATGGCCCATGGATATCAGGAGCCCCTTCTGGGATGTCTGTAGTAATAGGTTGGGGAGGTAGCTGCTATGATGCAGAAAGCAAGTGAAGCCCACTTGTGCCATGCAGTTGCAGGACCTGCAGGAGAAATACACCGAGTGCGGTGGGATGCTGCACGAAGCTCAGGAGGAGATCAGGAGCCTGCGCAACTGCAGCCTGCCCAACAGCACCATCAACCGCTACAGCTCATGCAGCCTGCTGCCCATGGTGAGCCCTGTCAGCTGTGGGAGGGGCAGGCTGGACTCCCTCTGGACATGTCCTGGGGGTGGGGGCTTGCACCTAGGATGCTGTTTTCCCAACACTTGAGTATTGAAGCTGCCTATGGGATATACCTGCTCCTGGCACAAGAAAGTTTGCTCTAATGAGGTGGATGCAGTGCCCTATGCATGGAGGGGTGGCTGAGGCTCTTGTGTTCTTTAGAGTTCACACCAGGGTGGCACTGGCACAGGCCTCTCCTGCTGCAAGGGGATGTATAAGCCCTGGCACAGTGAGTCATGCTTGTCCCAAACTCCAGGGGTTAGCACTCTTTGGATGCCTTTTTGCCCAGTGGTGTTTATGGCTCTGGGCAGCACCCATGCCATCTCTCTCCTGCCACCCCCACGGAAAGGCCATGTCCTCTCTGCCTTCCAGGACTCACTGGCAGCAGAGATCAAGGGAACGATGAGGAAAGGCAATGACAGCTCATCCTCCTTGGAGTACAAGTGAGTCCTTGCCCCTTTCCTGTAGTGCTGGGTCAGTGGTGGTGGCAGTGGGTTAATGCTCTGTTGGGAAACAGCTAATCTCTGGGGCTTCAATAGTCATGAGCTGTAGTACTTGGGGACCTGTAGCCTCTGTGGCATGAAAGAGGGTCCCAGGCCACATGACCAGGGAGTGCCCAAGTGCTGGGGGGGTGGAGGGTGCAACTCTGCCTTGGGTAGGGGTGGGCTCTGTGGGGCATGGAAGAAGGGTGTGTGTGTGTGTGTGTGTGTGTGTGTGTGTGTTTTTGTTTGTTTTTGTGTTTGTGGTGTTTTGGGGTTGTTTTTTTTTTTTTCTCTTGGTGTTCTGGAGGAGTGGGCAAAGGGGGCCCACCATTAGTTAACCTACTGACAGGCACAGTTCTGACCCTTTCCAGGAGTTACCTGCGGGTATTTGAGACTGTGAAGGCCGCAAACCAGGTGTTCAAAGCCAAGTCGCGCTCGGAGTCCCCTCTGACCCTGTCTGGCTCCAAGCAGTCCTCTGCTGTCCCCTCGATGGGGTGCAGCCATGTCAGCACCCCCCGCACCAGCTGCTATGGTTCAGACAGTGCCAGCCTGGGGCCAGAGGAGCGGGGCCTGGTGCTGGAGAACATGGAGAGTGGACAGTGAGTGCCTATCCCCGGCCCATGGGAGCTAGGAGGGTGTGGTGCAGGCTGGGGGCAGCTTGCTTCATGGACCAGGGTCATAGGGGTTGGTTAAGGCTTCTACTAATAGCCTGAGGCAGGGTGGGGACCAGCTTGGGTGAACCCAGCGGTCATGGGCAGGCTCAGGTCCTCTAGTCCTACTTGAGCCTGTATGGAGAAGTGTTCCTGGGGCTGTTTATTTAGGGCTTCCTTGTTTATCCACGGTGGTTGGGGCCTTAACTTCTGCATAGTATCGGTCACAGGACTGGAGAATGGTGGCCCTGAATACTGGGGTGAGGGCAGGGTTTGGGGTCCAGCCTGTTTGGCTCTGTGGTGCTTCCCAGCCCAGGGGGTTGGTGTTGTGGTACAGATGGTCTGAGATCTGACACTTCACTGCAGAGCCAGGATTGGACACGGCAAGGGGCAGTAATCTGCTGTCCCTTTTAAACTGAACTTTCTCTCCTCTCCTAAGCCAGTTGGGGGTCTTGCACTTACTTGGGGCTTTGGGACCTGACCCTAGGCAGTTGGACCAGGGTGCCATGAGAAGCTCTTACAGGGCTATGGGACTTAATTAAGGGAACTCACTGTAACTGAGCATCTGTTTCCCCATGGCAGAGGTGAAGGGGGTGAGGAGAAGCGCCGGGGTATGCCAGGCACCCCAGGTCGGCATGACCTGGAGGCAGCCCTGCAGCGCCTGTCAGCACGTCAAGAAAACCACACTTCGGAGTGCTCCTTCTTCGAGATGGAGCGGGAGCGCAAACTGAAGAGGCTGAAAGACGCAGAGAGTTCCAGTGGCTTCCTCACCCCCAACGAGAGCATCCTGTCCACCGGCACCAACTACTCTGGCAGCTCAGAGCACACTGGGGGCTCTGGCTTCTCCCTTGGCTCCCTGTCCTACCTGCCTGACAAACTGCAGATAGTTAAGCCCTTGGAAGGTGAGTAAGGAGGAGCTGTGGCACCCAGCAGTCCTCTGGTGCCCTGACTTAAGACAGGGTGCCCCCAGGGTGTGTGTTGCTCAGATAAGTCCAGAAGTCCTGTCACTATGGGGCTAGTAAGAGCAGGTGCTTGTCCCAACAGGTATGAAATCCCAGCAGCCCAAAAGAAATGGTGGCTTCAACACCTGGGTTCCTGAAGGCTTAAGTAGTGTTGGTTGTGGCCATGTTGGTCTAAGGACAAGGCTCTGTGGGTAAATCTGAGATCTTTTATTAGGCCAACTAAAATAGCTGGGAAAAATTCTTTGCAAGCTTTTGGGTACAAATATCCTGTAGGCAGAAGGTCTTTTTCTGAAGAAGCATGTTTGTACCCAAAAGCTTGCAAAAAACCCCTCCCTCTCCCTCTTAACTATTTTAGTTGGTCTAATAAGGTACCAGATTTACCTAAAGAACCTTGTCTGAAGGCTTAAGCTGTCCCTCCCCACACACCCAGCTGCCACAGTGTCTGCTGTATGCTGTGCATGATGCTGCCCTCTGGTGGTCAGATCATGCAGGATGGTATGGGAGCCCTTGAAGCAGTCGCGGGAGCTGCAATGTTTTTGCGCAGAGTGCAAAAAAAAAAAAAAAAAAAAAAAGACCTGCAACCTCAGCTTGTCCGATGTTGGCATGGTGGGGGAGTCATGAGGGGCCCTGTCCTTGTTGTAGCAGTGCAGCCCTGGCCCCTTCCCTGCCATCCATCTCAAGGCGTGCATGCCAAACAGCCTTCCTGTGCCACATACTGGCATGCATGTTATCGGGTTGTCTACTTCTGAGCTAGTCCCTTGTGCCCTGGACTTGTTTTCTGCCTGTCCATAGGGACCTTGGATGGGGAGAGCCTGCATCTATTTCTGATTCTGTGGGACATTTCCCCAGGCAACATGAGAGGGGGGGGCTCTGGCTCTCATAGGGCATGTTTGTAGGGCCTGGGAGACTCTGTGCACCTAGCATCTGTCCATCTGAAGGCCTGTTATAGATGCATACAATAGAACAACAGGGTTGGAAGGGGCCTCAAGTGCCCTGCTCATGTTGAGATCATCCCAGTCTTAACACAAATCCACTGTGTTGGAGAATCTTCATCCTCTCCAAAAGAGCAGGTTAAACAATCGTTTTAGGTGACTGTTCCAGTGTTTAACTGCCCTCAGTTGGTTTTTCCTGATACCCAACTTAAGTCTTGCATTTCACCAAGGGAAAACTGAATTGCTTGTCATGCCCCTTGTGGGGACAGAGTAGTTGAGCCATCCATCTCTTAACCATACTTCAGATATTCAAAGCCTATTCCCTTTACTCTCCAGTCTTCTTTCCTCCAAGTAAAATCCCATTTCTTCCAGCCTTTCCCTGCATATCATTTCTCTAGACCCTATCCCTCCCCAATCACTTGTGCTGCTCTTTGTTGGACTCTTTCCAATTTCACAGCTTGTCCTGAATTGTGGTACCCAAACCTGAATATTGTGCTCCAGGTGATGCCTTGCCAGTGCCCAGAGTGGAAGAATTGCTTCCTGTGACTTGCAGGCAATTGGTTATTTAATATATATTCGTATGGTATTGGTGCTTTTTGCAATGGTAGTACACTGACTCATTCAGTGGTTTGTTTTTTTTTTTTTGTGTTTTGTTGTTTTTTTTTTTTTTTGGTGATCTTCTGTAGCCCCATGTCCTTCTCTGCAGTATGGCAGTTGGGTCAGTTGTTCCCTGGTCTGTATTTATGTGCTTGATCATAATGCCCTGAGTGCTGGACTTTGCACTTCTCTTTTAATGAATTGCATCAGATAATTTCTAATCATGCCCCCAGTTTTATAGAGGTCACTTTGAATCCAAATTCAGTCTGCTGACATGCCTGCTGCCCCATCCAACTCTGGGCTGTATGTTCCTAGGCTCTGTGACACTTCACCACTGGCAGGAGCTGGCCAAGCCGAATCTGGGTGGGATCCTGGACCCCCGCCCTGGTGTGCTCACTAAACACTTCCGGCAGCTGGATGTAGACCTGGAGGAGGTCTACAACCTCAATGACCTTGAGGAGGATGATGTGGACTTGGGTTCCTTCCAGGCGCTTGCTAACTCAACACCTTCTAGAGCCAAGGAACACTCGAACTGTGAGTACAGGTTGGGGGCTGAGGGCCATGGGCTGGAGATGTGTCCTTGGCTTGTTGGGACCCGAAGCTGGGAGTAGAGCCCTCCCCAGACTGGTGCCATGCAGCTGACCTCAGTGGGCCAGGTGCTTCCAGATTTGCTTAGTCTTCCCCTCTCCTCTACTGTGTGTCTATCCATCTCTTGTCTGTGTCTGTCCTCTTGGTCAACCTGTATATGGATGTTGTCTGTCTCTGGCTATCCAGCCTCGAGTAGTAGCTTGAACAGGGCCTCTCCCCAAGTCATCATCTGTCCCACCACCCCCCCATGCCAAAAAAATAAAATAAAATGAAAAAAAGCTTCTCATTACCATCCTACCTTCCTCTAACTTCTTTCCCATCTCCCAGGGCAAATGCCAGGCCCCACTTGGCATGATGTGCCAGGTGCATGTACATTCCAATTGACTGTTTAGTTTAGTCAGCCAAAGGATCCTGGCTGAGTGTTGACCCTAGTCTGTATCCTGCCTCTACATGCCTACTCAGAGCTGTCCAGTCTTCTGAGCTCTGGAGAACCAGGTAGGATCTCTCCTGCCTCAACTTCTGGCGGTGGTTCAATGTAGGCGGTGGTTCAAGCGCCTACATTGAACACCTTCAAGAGCAAACTGGTTGCTTATCTTGCTGGGATCCTATGACCCCAGCTGACTTCCTGCCCTTTGGGCAGGGGGCTGGACTCGATCTTCCGAGGTCCCTTCCAGCCCTGATGTCTGTGAAACTAGCAGCTAGACATAAAATGCACCTTGTTCTTGGGTCATGAAGAGCCTAGCTGTGACCTCTGCTCCCAAGTGGATAGGACCTGTTTTCCTGAGGGCACTTCACATGATGTCAGAGTTTGGAGCCCCATAAGGAACAGGACAGTGAGAGTCAACTTGCCCCCATCCTCCCTTCCTCCAGTTCTAGTCTCTCCTCCAGTATTCAGTGAGGCTACCCTGGGCACATGTCAGTCTGTCAGGGTGGCTGTCCTGTCCTTCCCATGCATTGACCCCGTGTCTCCTGTCTGTTCCAGTGTTCCACTCTGTTAACAACCTCCCCCAGACCCAGTCTACATACACCATCACCACCTGCCACATCCTATACCCCAGCAATGAGATCACCACTGTCACGCCCAGGTAAGGCATGTGGTTACATCCAGCACCTGACCCTTCCATCCTCACCTCCATTACAAAAGGACAATTATGTCATCTCTAACTTATTACCTTTTCTCCCCCCTGTGGTGCCTCTTCCTTTTGGCACCTCGTTCTAGGCAGAAGCAGTCGTGGTGCAGGTCCCTCCTGCAGCCCCTGACACTCTGAGAGGTGCTTGGTGCTAATGTAAGAGTCCCCAACACTTGCTGGTAGAGCTGGGAGGGGTAACCCCACTGACACTCAGTCTGCCTGGGGAATCGCTCAAGCTGGCTAGGTCCTTCTGTTTCCAGGGGGGATGAGTAGACACTTGTTGTTGTGCCCTCAGCATCTTGGGACCTTGCTGAGCAGAGGAGGGGTTGGGGTGGGGTCAGGCACTGTGGGAGACTCCATGCATAGCAGCAGTTCTTGGCTAGCTGTCTTTCCCAGCTAGAGTAGCTCTAGGGCATGAGCCCCCACTGTTTTATTGCATGGATAATGAGCCTGGGTGGGGGAGTCTAGCTGGCTTTAGGGAGGAAATTGCTTCAGTTTAGTTCTCCCCTATCTCTCTTCTTGTGGAAAGAAGAACTTTGAAGTAACCTTCCCCCTTCCTCATCAAAAAAACAACTGTGGGTGGTCTAATGAGACACAAGAAGCTCCCATGTTTGCCCTCTCCATGCAGAGGAACCCTGTAGGCTGTGATGTGTGAGTGGGGTTACCTCTACACTAGAAGGCAAAGGCTGGACTAGGCTGCCCTTCTGTTTGTTTGATCAGCTCCAGCCCAGTTGCCTGGTTGCCCCCTTCCTGCCTGGGAGCTTGGGTCCAGACTGTGTTCAGAGAGTGCTGGAGCTGGCAAATGCTGTCTGCCAGTATGCCAACTCAGTGTCAGAAACCAATGCTCCTGAACTAATGAGCCAGAGTGACTTCTTATGCTGCTGGGCTAATGAGCCTGTCCCAGCCTGAGCATGGCATTGGGGTGAGACTTAAGTTAGCAGTTGGTTTGGGGGCCAAAGGACATCTGCAGTTAGCAGATGCTGAATGCTGGCATGAAGGGTCATGAACCTGAGTTCCTCCAGGAGTGAGACCTCCAGTATACACTGAAACAGTAGCCCACATCCAGGTTCTGGTCATGTATATCATGCCCCTCTGCCATGTGTGTGGGAGGGGAAGCAGCTGGGGTCCAGCCTTTGCCTCTGGAGAGCACCAATTAAACCACTAACCAGGTAGCTGCCTCTGACACTGGTTGTATCATTAACTCACCCCTCCCTTTTTTCTCTTTAGGCCCAAAGAGACTAATGCTGCTGGTATTGGCTTGCAGGGTTGCTCCTGCCTTGAGAAGGGGTGGCCCAGACTTGGGTGGTGGGCACTTGGTGCCTATCATGTGGGACTGAAGCGGCTTGCTGGGGTGGGGAAGTGTTTTGCTAAATGGCAGCATTTAAGGAAACAAGAAATTGGGACCCTGGATTGAGGAATATTTTTAGCCTCTTGTGAGGGAGGGGGTAGTGGGAGGGCATGAGTGAAGAAACTTCTTGAACAGAGACCAGGCTCTCTGCCACTTTTTTTTTTTTTTTTTTTTTTTTCCCTTGATGCAACAAATGCTGAAAGTGGCTGCCAGGCTTCCCTGGCTTTCCCTATTCAAGTCGACACTGGCTGCTTCAGATAAGGGCTGACTTTGGTGTCTGGTCCTTGGCTCTGCTGACAGTTGAGGTCTGAGGTGCGTTCGGGGACTGTAGCTGTTCTGGGAACATGTGATGTGCCTAAGTCCCGAGAGCAAATGGATACCAAGTTTCGTGGAGTAGATTCCAGCTCTGGGCTCCTAGGGTCAGCTCGGGTGATTGGGCAGGACAGTGGGGAGCCTTATAAGGGGCAGTGCCTTAGGTTGAAGGTTTCTCTCTCCAGCAAGCTCTTCCACTGGGACCTATGACCAATGCCTCATGTTTATGGCCTGGACTGACTAGTGTTCTTTCTTTCCCTCCAGTCTTTATAATACAGTGGTATCCTCTTGTGGGCCCGTTGAGAGGCTGATTGCTGCCAGCGCCGTTCCCCAGTGCTGCCCATTGGAACAATCTCCCCGTGTGCTGGAACGCATCCCCCAGGTGCTGCGCGCCCCCCTTGGACTAGTGACCCTCCTCCGGGAGCATGGCATTTCTGCCACTGTGCAGTCTGGGGAAACCCAGCCAGTCTGCCAGGCACCAGAGACCTCTTCTTGGTTGCCCCCCTCCTTAGCCCCTCTGAGACTGCAACGGGACAGCCTTCATCGCAGGTCTCTTCATGGCTTCAGTTTGGCCCAGCCCTTCCTGAGCAACTCTGAGAGGGATGATTGTAGGGCCTCTGGGCTGAGTGGATGCCAAAGCAGGAGCAACATCTTTAGTCTGAACCTGGTGGAGAAGCTGAAAAGGCTTGGGTTGGACAAAGTTGTGGCTAGAGGTGAGGCCTCCTACCGGCAAGGGGCTGAGAGCAAGCAGCCTTCAAAGACTCTGACCACCACAGTCCTGCAGTAGGCTGGTTCGTTGGCTTTGTTTCTATCTGCTGCTGCAGGGACCTTATGAGCTTCAGGGCTGGATATGTCCTATAGGGAGCATTGTGACTTCTTCTGCCTGTCACAGCCACTGCTTCCCTTTGGTCTCCTATGATTAGCCAGAACCCTTTGAAAAGCAAATAGGAGCTGCACATGTGGTATGTGTAGTGAGACGGGGCATAATGGGGAGGTTAATATCTTGGCTGGCCTCACGGGAATGACCTGTCTCACCATTATCCATGTCTTGGAGGTAGGCACAGGTCTTGCAGGTAGGGGTAAGGCTGTTGCTGCTGCTCTCTTGTACTGACTCAAATGCATTAAATGCCACAAGGTTGGTATAATGGGCATCTAAGGCTTTTGCCTGGAGGGTGCTTTCCTCCACAGCAAAGATGCAGGTCTCCTGTGTGGGTTCTGGAAAGATGGGTGATGTTGGAAAAAGTTTCTCTCCTTGTCTAAAGCTAGGCTCTCAGCTGTAGAGCAGAGCCAGACCCGGGGCCTTTGAACCACCCCACCCTCACTTTAGCAGTGGTACCGGTGCCCTCTGCCAACACGAGCAAACACAACATGCACTGTGTCCATAATGGCTCCTGGGGATATTGCTGCTGGTGCTACAGTCCCAGCTCGGGGAAAGCAGATCATTGTACCCTTCCTCTGTTACTCCCAGGACCCTTTTGAGGGAGCTGGTGCCCTGTTACCATGTGGTTGTAATGCAGTGTGTTCTGGTAGAGTTGACCAGTTCGTGCCTGTCTGCTGGGCAGGGAGGGAATAGGGGAGTATTTATGCCCTAAAGGAGTAAGCCAAGCCCTTGCTAATACTGACCACTCACCTCCTCTGAACACCAAACCCTAGGAATGCAGGGCCAGATTGGGCTGCTCTCGTGCCACCCAGCATTGGAGTAGAGCAGACCAGCTCACTTCTGCCACTTGTGGTGCTGGCAACTCTGCTGGCTGTGCCAGCCACATTCTCAGCTCATTCATCATGAAGGCCAGATCCTGCTCTTGCCCAAGTCAAGGGAAGTGTTGACTACTGAGCAGACTCCCAGCCTGAGTGAGAAATGGACCAGGTATTTTTCCCAGTCATGAACAGTGCCATAACTGCGTGAGAACCCATCCTCATCATCCTCTGTCCCTCAGGCCCAGCCTGTTATCTTCAGGTCCCCTTCTCTTCAGCAGTAGGGTAACTTCAAGAATGACTTATCTCCTCACCCTCCCGTGCTGGTTTAACCAAGTTTTTTAATGATAAGGAAGTCCCTGCCAAAGCACTTCTGCACCATGTTTCTGTCACCAGGCTCAGGGCAGGACTCTACTTGAATCTGTGTGGTGTGTGGTTTTTTTTCTTTCCTTCCTCCTGCCTAGCATAGGGCAAGCCTGGGGTGTACAGACAGACCTTGCTGTCTTCTTCTTTTTAATGCCATTTAAAAAAAAAATATCCTCTCTTTTCTGCTACTCAATTACAGGACTGAGTGCCCTTCTGGGAGGGGTGGGGGGGCTGCATGCAGCTGGGGGACTCAGCTCTAGCACTTGTGTGGGTGTGTCTGAATACTTGTTGCTTGCACAGTTGCAACCAAAGTTGTGCTCCTCTTTTTGGATGAGCATGTGCACCATAGGCCATGTTACTCCCCACCTTCTCTCTTCCTCTGCAGTATCCTCTTCTTGTGGAATAAATATGGTATAATGCAAATTGCCTCTAGTCTGATGCTTTTTTGAGATGAGGGGTGGCTTTACAGGCTCTGGGGCACTGTCAAGGCTACAGGTTTGCTTGGCCTTTTGGGGTTGGGGGGAAGGAGGGGGAAGAGAACAGCCTGAGCATCTTACCAGTGGGGCTCACTGAGCCTCCTGACTGCCAGGGTTGCTGGGTGGCTGTAGTTCCTCCTGGTAAAGGTTGCCCAGATGCTATTGGTGAGGCAGGGATGTAGGAGCCAGCTTGTTTTGCTGCTATTCATGTTCCAGATAATTCCTTTCATGAGTCAGGAGTACCTTTTCTCTCTTCTGCAAGATGTAGCAGAAGGCCTAGATCAGAATATGTGCAGACCTTAATCTCTAAAAGACCAGGCTAAAGAGTGGCCTTACCCTACAGACAAGAGTGGGGAAAAATAGCTTCAAGTCCAAGGAGAGGTCCTGGGATAGGAGAGGATCGGTCTAGGTCAAGGACACAATCAAGGTTGATATAGTGAGCCTAGAGTCAGTGCTTTGAGTAAGCACAGACTTGGGGCTCTGATCTGCTCAACTGTTAGGCTGACTAGAAATAGAGACCAGATGAGCTCCGCTACCCTGAGGTATGGATGTCTGCCTACACTGAAGTTCAGTTTGATGGCAGATGATGCTGGCTGCTGGGCCTTGGATGAGACTTAATGTTGGGGAAAGGTTGAATATTTGTCATGACCTTAGCTGATCCTCTTCCCTTTAAGGATGGCATCCACCTGCACTCAAGACAAATAGCCTATCACATAACCCACAGTGGGTGCATCTACATGAGATGTTTACTGTGGAGCTGCTTAATTAGTTCTCCAGTAAGTTCTCCACAGCTACATGTATGGGCTCTATTAGGCTGCAGGAAACTAATTAACTCTGCAGTAGGTTAGTACTTCTAAATACAAGTACTATCCTGCAGTGGCATTCTTTTAATGTGTAGCAATGTGCATGTAGATGCTGGCAGGGCTGCTTGGGGCACAAAGGTGTTTCAGTGTGGGGACCGCTTGCTGGCTAGCCCTGCATTGGAGTGCCTTTGTTTCCCCAGCCAGCCCCCTGCAGAATGTTGAGCTGGGTTGGAGCAGCCTGGGGCTGGCAGGCTTGCTCCCAGGGCCCCTGCCAGCCAGGGTTGTTTCAGTTCAGATCAATAGGCAGTGGTTCTGGGCTCATGTGGAGATACAATGCTAGGGAGCAATACACTCCAGTGTGATAAGAGCTGGAGTTTATTGCTTTGCATTAATTTGGTATAGTGAAGACTGTATATCTACTGCAAGCCTACCTTTGAATTTGACTCCCTCTCCCCACAATCTCAGGAAGGTTCTCATCCTGCAGCCATGGTAGATTTGATCTTAGCTGCCTGCAGTACCAGGCTGAAAACCTGACTTAAAGCTGTAAATGATGTTAGAGACTCAAGGGATTACCCACATAAAAACTGAGACTCAGTTTTACCTTAGATGATTTCCCCTGCTAGGGAAGTCTATCCTTCCAGTGCCCAGGTTGAATCTGACCACAGATGATGCTAGGAAGGCTCTCTCTACTAACACAAACCATGATGTAACTCAGAAGATGCTTTGAAAAGGGGTTTTTATCTACCTTGGAGCTAGACCTTACCAAGGAAGGTCTCCAGCTGCGCTGAACCTAGGGCTGACTTCACAAACCCCTTCCCAAGAGAAGGCAGTACCTTGGCTCTGGGCAAGCTTTGACTTCAGATGCTCTTTAGGGAAGGTATGCAGGCTGGACAGAGGACAGCTTTAACCACAGATGATCTCAGCAGATGGCAGTGCAGTGGCCTGGGTCTAGATCCCCACAAGGGAAGCACTCAGCTTGCATAGAGGCCCTGTTTAACCTTAGTTAGCCCTGAGGAAGGCATTATACCTGTCCTGAGGTTAGTGTAGACCTCAGATAATCCCAGGGGTTGGTTCCAGCTTTCACAGAGGGCAGATATAACCTTGGGTAACTCAACTGTTAGGCAGATTTAACTACGGCTCACCTGCTGAGGAGAGTTTGCAGCCTATCCAGAGGGTAGCTTTGACTGCAGATGACCAAAGTAGAGAGCAGATGACCTCTCCTGCCCCAACCCACCATGGGTAGAATTGTCCTGAAGGCTGTATACCTGCCATGGGGCTCGATTTGTCTTCAGATGCTTTCCCCCCCCAGAGTATCAGACTGAATAGAAGCTAGATTTGACCTTAGATCACCCATCGAAGGCTCTCTGCTCACACCAAAGGCAGATTTTACATTAGGGGCTTGTATACATGTGCAGGGAGTCTGCTCTGACATGCTGTAATTCCAGTGTGTTGGAGCAGGCTTGATTCATCAGATCTGCTGGAGCCTGGAAATTAATGTGCTCCAGCAGCCTCCAGTGTCACATGTATCAGCATCTCCGTGCTGAAAAATGGCAATGGGGCACTTTGAACTAAAACTGGTCAAATGAGCTTTAGTTTAATGTGCCCTGCTGCCATTTTCAAGTGTGGGGTTGCTGATAGACATGATACTCCCAGCATTTTTAATTGGCATGGCTCTTAAAGTGCCTCCCCCCAGCCCCCTAATCCTCCTTGAGCATGTGTATAAATGCCCCAGGTGTCCATCCCTGTCTTAGGCCCTAAATCTAAACCTAGATTTGATCTCAAATGCCTTCCCCAGGAAAGGGTCTCAACCCATATGGAGAACACATAGGATCTCAATTGCTCCCTGGGGATGGCAGTATGCCAGCCATGGAGCAAGATATGATCTCGGTTGCCCCACAGTGCCTGGCAGCCACGTGGTGCATACGTGCTGTACATCAGGGACAGATACCACAGCAGTTATGGTGACAGGTGATGTTTATTGATCAACACAGAAGTGCATTCATGACAAAGTCACATGCAAAATACTTAATGTAATCGTTAATGGTTAACAGGGCAGCGCTAGCTTCTCTTGCTCCATGCCTTCAGGAGGTGTGGGCCAATCGGCACAGGCTGCCTTGGGCACCTGTTCCTTTAAGAGTCCCCCTCCAGGTCCTCAATGCTCCTGCGCCCAAAGTCCATCCAGCCAGGGTAGTCATGGTCATGCAGAGCATCATCCTCCTGCCAGTAGTTCTCCTGATTGGCCAGCTCTGCTGGGAGGAAGCAGGGAATAAGATTAATTCCTTTGCAAGGCCAGCTGGGTTTTACTCCCCAGCAAGCAATAAGGAGACTTCATGGAAAAACCAGCAGCCAAAGGCAATGCATCTGCCATGGAGCTAGATTTGACCTCAGATGATTCCTCCAGGGAAGGGTCCCAGTTGGCAGGGAACCAGTGTTGAGGGCTCTGCAGAGGAATCAGTTCCTCCTGACTTAGGCTGAATTCACCTCACCTAAACCCAAGGAGGGGGCCTGCTTCCATTCTGCCTGTGAGACCCTCTCCTCCCCCTGCTTTCCTAATACTCACCCAGTTAGATCCAATTCTTTTATTCTACCTCTCCCTGCCCCAAATAGCAGTAAGCCTTGTGTTACCATCCTCCCCACGGCCCAAATCCCCAGAGAGGAGGATGGAGTGACCCCTGGTAGCTATTTAGCATCTGGCATCAGGTAACACTGAGAAAGCGTTGGCTGCAATTTCAAGAGGTGGATTCTGGGTGCTACAGTGAATGCATGGGGCCGGCTCACAAAAGCCAAACAGGGGTAGCTCCTACCTCCATAGATGTGAGGCAGGAATTTAGAGATGAGGTGCTTCTGGTCCTGAGACAGGGATGCCAGCCAGTCTCTCCTGACAAGCTTGGCATGTGCTGGGCTGCTTCTATGGGGCATCCCATTCGTGTCTGGTACACTTCCCAGCTGGCGGGCATCAGATGTGGCCCTGGAGAGGCAGGCGGTCACCAGGATGGCAAGCAGCAAGCACATGTACACTTTCCCCTTCATGGCTGCAAGAGAGGAGGGGAGAGCTGGGAAGAGAAGGACCAGTTATCCCATTACCCCCTGCCCATGGCAGGGGACTAGACTTGATGAGCTTACAGTCCCTTCGGGTCCTTGTTTCTATGATTCTATAATATGGTGCCATACCCCACTCAGGGCTGGGCGCCAGGATGGGAGAGAGGGTCCAGCAGCTGCCTGAGTGACCTGGAGCTTCAACCAGCCCAGAGTTGGGTTCAGCTGGAGGCTGCCCCAAGAGTAACAGCTCTTCTCTTTTAGCCAGTGCACTCAAGTGGTAGCCAGAGCTAAATGTAGGAATGGCTCTTCTTTGTGCTAAAGAGCCCAGGATCTGCTGTGGCAACTGGCAGGGCTTGTCTCCTCTGTGGACTGGCACAGCTGGAGGGCTGTAACGCATGTCCCACCAGAGGGTCACAGACTCACAGCAAGAGGTGGCCACCATGCACAGACCAGCTGATGCTGCCCCTCCTCATTTACACCATAGGGGTGAAAGAAGTGTTTTCCTTACCTGGAATTTGCTCCTCAGCTCACTCTGCGCCCCCACTCCCCCCACCTCCCCAACCTGGTCCTGCTGCACCCTGCACCGACCTCCCCTCCCCTCCCCCAACATGTAATTAAATACAATTATTTGCTGCAGAAATTTAATAATGGGCAAATGGAATAATTCCCCTTTTAACCTTAATATGTGATTCTGATGCTGCAAAGAGGATTTTCATTGTTTCACTCCCTGCTAGACCTTGGATATCTTAGGTTCTGCTTTGGCATGGGAATCCTTTGCTGTGACCTTTACACATATGACCACATCTTTAACATGCCTGAATGAATCTGTGTGCAGATGGGAGAAGACAGAGCCAACATAAGGAGGATTGAAGAAAAACTGATGGGATATAATTACTTCCTTTCCAATGCAAGTTTCCAGTAGGACCTCCTAAATGAGCATCTGTGTTATCCATTTCTGCAACTGTCCATCATACATGGGTTGCACATACTATTCTAGTTACTTATCTTACATCTGGCAATGCTACACTGCCCTGTTACATGAAAGGCTAGTGTGGAGACAGAAGAGGGATCAAGCAGGGTGGCTTGAATTGAGGAAGAAAGGCTTATTAGGCTGATGGGCAGGGAAGAACCCAACAGGGGATGTATTTAGTGAGAGTGGTATCACTTGGGCCATTTCAACCTAGATTGGACTAAGGAGCCCAACTTTGATACCTAGAGAATGGGCTGGCAGACCTCTCCCCACACTCCGGCATGTCAACCATTGCAGAGAAATGGTGCTTGTGCCCTTTGCACCCTTGCAAGGCAGGCCCAGATGCCAAACTTGTGACTGCTCTGTGCAGAGCTGGCCGACCCACCTTTAGAAGATATGGAGGGTTTAAGCTCCATCTTGCTACACAGGAAAGTCAGAGCTCAGCTTAGCTACTCTCTTTGCCCCATCACAACCTTTTTACTCCTTGCTTGGTCCAGCCAGACTCAGGGCAATGTATAGGTAAAGAGAAGCCTACTGAGGCACATGTGGCTCAAAGAGGCAGGTATCCTAAAGGGGCCAGAGCTAAAAAAGAAACCACCAGCAAAGAAGCAGACATGCGCAGCTGTCCCCGCACATCACAAACAAGCACCTCCACCCCATCACTGGCCTCCCATGGCATGCAGCGCTATTCTCACCTGCTGGAGTCCTGCGTCTGCAATCAGCTGAGGGCCTCTGTGCTCAGCTTCTGGGCTGTATTTTCACCTCTGTAGCTGCAGGTGCCAAGACCCCTGTTTTTAAAGGTAGTGCACATGGGTAGGCTCCCTCCCATCATGCCATCATGATCCATCAAGCCACGCCTCCAACATTGTACGCCTGGGCTTGTGCAGCTCATTTGTCCTTTCTGAACATCCCTTCCTCTTGTAGGCAGGGTCGTCATTACTTACAGCAGAATAGACCTTAGAGGCCCTAAGTCCCCTTGGAGACTGCATTGTGCTGCAGGTAACCCTGCAAGAGAGTTTCCCTCCCACTGCCCTTCGTCAGTTTTGCCTGTTCCAAGACTGAGGCACAGGGGGATGCTTAGGGTCTCAGTGGCAGAGAGAAGAGAACCCAGGTGTAAAAGTTAATACAAAGTCTCCACTCTGCTGGTACTGAGCCACACTGTGTCAATGTTAGAGGTAATTAAGTTATCTCTGTCAGCACTGGGGGGAAACCACCTGGGCTAAATGACAAATGCTGCCTCAGCAGGAGGCTAGAAGCAGGAGACTGGGATGGGAGCAGCCTGATTCCTGAAGCCTTGCTTTGGTTACAAAGCATGCACACGAGCCTTGAACCTGGCTCACTTGCAGTGACCTCCCATTGTCCTAGGTGAGTTGTAACCCAGAATCTGAAAACTCCCTGCAGCTTTAGCTGGATTCTTCTTCCATTTCCCCACAAAAAAAATGGCCTGTTTTGCTGTGTGCTGTTAACTTGCCTCAGGCCCTACCCCAAAGGTGGCTGTATTTCAGTGCTGCATGCAGAGTCACTTGCAAGCAGGAATCCCACAGGCCACCAATGAAATGCACCCACCTCTGAGGGGCAGAGGTAGGAGGTGAAATACAGAAGCTGGATAGGAACAGGGAGTGATGAAGAGCAATGGTGGGGAGCAAACTGGGTCTGTGTCCTGCACTGAGAGGGGCCCTGCTGCTGCAGAAAGATGCTATGGACCTCTCAGACCCACAGTTTCCATTCTTCCATGCTGCTTGTATCTCTGGGGCAGCTGATCTCTAATGGGACACAGCCCTGTGGCAGCCAGGAGAGAAGGAGAAGCCTATGAACAATGATAACGGAAACACAAGGATCCAGAAATGTGGGTTGTAGCAGGGGGAGAGTGGAGTTGGGCTGAAACCCAAAGCCAAACCCACTGGCCCCTATCTCTAGATGGCCAAAGCTGATAAAGCTCTGGCTCTGGCCCTAAGGATGAGTGCAGTGATGGTGGTACAGGGACAGGATGAGCTTGGATACAGCTGCACACAGCAGGAGCCTGAGAACGGGACTGTGGGTGGGCTGCAGGTTGAGATGCCCTCTCAGACCATGGATGAGTGTTTAGTTTGTGAAGCTGAAAATAGCGGGCAGCACATGCAACCCTCTCCTCCCTTCCCTCCCCCAGGAAGCCCTTTGATGCTCCTGTACTGCCTGCAATCACCGCCAGCTTTCACAGGGGCTCTTCATGACATTCCCCAGGCAGAGAGGTGGGGGCACGCTCCCAGAAATAGGGACAGTTATGCAAGGACAGAGCAAAGTGTGTTCCAGTGCCACGTGGCACTTGTGTGTAGGCATGTTTTCATGCCAAGAACAGGACTAGAAGAGTTGTGAGGGCTCAGAGGGAGTGTTTGGCCAGGAGGGGGGGGTTGGAAACAGCATAACCCCATCCCTCAAGTTCTCCTGTCTTGGCTGGTCTGTGGCCTGAAGACAACTAATAGGGCTGTGTACCCACAAGGCCTGCTCCCTGCCTCACTTCAGGCCTGCGGGCACTGCCTGGGACAGCGGCAGTGAGACTCAGTGGTGCCTGAGCTCTGGAAAATGCTGTGGGAGGTAGGTTCAGTTCAAGTGTCCACCTATTGATCAAAGAAGGTGCATGGAGTTGAACTGGGAAAATGTTGCCACTTCTAGGGCCTTTCCAATATGGCAGTATTTTGTGTGCTAAATCCATTGTCTGCAGCTGCTGAGATGGGGGTCTGCCCTGTTACTAAACCCAGTGTGGGCTGGGCTTGGGGCTGGCTGTGACACTAAGCCTTTTTCCCCTTGCATCTCATTCTGGGCTTCCTCTCTCTCACCAGGACAGAGTGGAGCATTGGAGGAAAAGGGTTGCGTTGGAGGGAAGAGGTTATCCATGTTTTTCCTCTCATAATGAAGCAGAGATTAATGGGGGGGGAGGGGTCAGTATCGCTCACCAACCACAGTCCTCAAGGGCACTTGGCACTAGATGGCTTTTTAATTCCCCAACAACCTTTTCAAATTGTAGTTTTTTTTCTTTTAATGCCTTTCCTTGCACTGTTGACTTTCCTTGTTGACTCTGGCTATCAATACACAGGGAAGACAGAGAGGCAGGTGCTTATGTCCATGCAAATGCTTGGAGATTCAATGAGGAGTGGAGCACCACGATGTTGTTCCCAAGAGGGTGCTAAGAGCCCACTAACCACAGAGCACCTGCTTTGCAGGACATAAACATGCTGCCCTGGCACTTAATCACCATGGGAGCTGCTGGACAGAAGCCCATTGCCTTGCTCAGGTCCATGACTCCACATCACGTGGGCCAGTTTTCCCACCAGCATCCCTCACTGTAGAGTTGGAATGAACCTCAAGGGCTTGTTAAAGATCTGGGACCTGGTCACTGCTTAGCTTCACCGGTGAGGCTGCAGGAAACAGGCCAGCTGAGGAGTGAGTGCCTGTGACATGGATATGGGTGGGGAAGAAAGGGGGAGGGGTTGCACTCTATGTCAATGAGCAATACACATCGACCCTCATCAAGACGGAATCGAAGGATGAGGAAGTAGAAGGATTGTAGGTTAGGTTACATGGGGGGCAAGGAGAAAGGGATTTGGTGGTAGGGGTCTGCTACAGACCCCCACATCAAGGGGAAGAACTAGATTTGGGGCTCCTGAGGCAGCTCTCGGAGACCATAAAAGCTAAAGAGGCGGTAGTCATGGGGGACCTAAACTACCCAGACATCTGCTGGGAGATGCAGACGGCAAAGTCCCACCGTTGTACAGGACCTCCACCTGACACAGGAGGTACACGGTCCCACTAGAGGGAATGCCTTACTGGATCTGGTATTGGCAACAGGGGGATGACATGGTAGGGGACCTACAGATTGGTAGCCATCTGGGGGACAGTGATCACCAAATAATAGAATTCACCATAAGACGGCAAGTGGGTAAGGTAACTAGTAGGGTGAAAGTGCTAGACTTTAGGAAAGCTGATTTCAATGAACTCAGGCGATTAGTCAAGGACACACTGCAGAGTAGGAGTTTTGAAGTGATGGGAGCCCAGGAAGGGTGGCTGTGCCTTAAGGAAATGATCCTTTGGGCACAAAGGGAGACGATCCCGATGCGAGGAAAAAAAGGGAAAGGGGCCAGGAGGCTTCCTTGGCTGACCAGAGAAATCCAGGGCAGCCTAAGGGACAAAAGGGGAGCACATAAAAAGTGGAAACAGGGAGAGATCACCAAAGACGAATATACCTCCTCTGCTCGTGCTTGTAGGGAGGCAGTTAGACGGGCCAAAGCTACCATGGAGCTGAGGATGGCATCCCAAGTAAAGGACAACAAGAAATTGTTTTTTAGATATATAGGGAGTAAAAGGAAGGCCCAGGGAGGACTAGGACCCCTGCTAAATGGGCAGAAGCAGTTGGTGACAGACAGGGGGGACAAGGCTGAACTCCTCAATGAGTTCTTCGCCTCAGTGTTCCTAAGAGAGGGGCGCGACAAGTCTCTCACTGGGGTTGTAGAGAGGCAGCAGCAAGGTGCCAGACTACTATGCGTAGACCCTGAGATGGTGCAGAGTCTCTTGGAAGAACTGGATGCATTGAAGTTGGCAGGCCCGGATGAGCTCCATCCAAGGGTGCTGAAGGCACTGGCCGACATCATTGCACAGCCACTGGCGGGAATATTTGAACACTCGTGGTGCATGGGCCAAGTCCCGGAGGACTGGAAAAGGGCTAACGTGGTCCCCATTTTCAAGAAGGGGAGGAAGGAGGACCCGGGCAACTATAGGCCAGTCAGTCTCACCTTCATCCTTGGCAAAGTCTTTGAAAAAATTATCAAGGCTCACATATGCGAGAGCCCGGCAGGACAAATTATGCTGAGGGGAAACCAGCACGGGTTCGTGGCAGGCAGATCGTGCCTGACTAATCTAGTCTCTTTTTATGACCAGGTTACGAAATGCCTGGACACAGGAGGAGGGGTGGATGTCGTATACTTAGACTTCAGGAAGGCCTTCGATACGGTATGCCACCCCATACTGGTGAACAAGTTAAGAGGCTGTGACATGGATGACTACACAGTCCGGTGGGTGGCGAATTGGCTAGAGGGTCGCACCCAGAGAGTTGTGGTAGATGGGTCGGTTTCGACCTGGAAGGGTGTGGGCAGTGGGGTCCCGCAGGGCTCGGTCCTTGGACCGATACTCTTTAATGTCTTCATCAGCGACTTGGACGAGGGAGTGAAGTGTACTCTGTCCAAGTTTGCGGATGACACAAAGCTATGGGGAGAAGTGGACACACTGGAGGGCAGGGAACAGCTGCAAGCAGACCTGGATAGGTTGGACAAGTGGGCAGAAAACAACAGGATGCAGTTCAAAAAGGAGAAATGCAAAGTGCTGCACCTTGGGAGGAAAAATGTCCAGTACACCTACAGCCTAGGGAATGACCTGCTGGGCGGCATGGAAGTGGAAAGGGATCTTGAAGTCCTAGTGGACTCCAAGATGAACATGAGTCGGCAATGTGACAAAGCCATCAGAAAAGACAATGGCACTTTATCGTGCATCAGCAGATGCATGATGAATAGATCCAAAGAGGTGATACTTCCCCTCTATCGGGCGCTGGTCAGACTGCAGTTGGAGTACTGTGTGCAATTCTGGGCACTGCAATTCAAGAGGGATGTGGATAACCTGGAGAGGGTCCAGAGAAGGGCCACTTGTATGGTTAAGGGCTTACAGGCCAAGCCCTACGAGGAGAGACTGGGGCACCTGGACCTCTTCAGCCTCTGCAAGAGAAGGTTGAGAGGTGACCTTGTGGCTGCCTATAAGTTCATCACGGGGGCACAGAAGGGAATTGGTGAGGCTTTACTCACCAAGGCACCCCCGGGGGATACAAGAAATAATGGCCACAAGCTAGCAGAGAGCAGATTTAGACTGGACATTAGGAAGAACTTCTTCACAGTTAGAGTGGCCAAAGTCTGGAATGGGCTCCCAAGGGAGGTGGTGCTCAACCCTACCCTGGGGGTCTTCAAGAGGAGGTTGGATATGCATCTAGCTGGGGTCTTCTAGACCCAGCACTCTTTCCTGCCTATGCAGGGGGTCGGACTCGATGATCTATTGAGGTCCCTTCTGACCCTAACATCTATGAATCTATGAATCTTTCCCATGAGGGGATGGGCAGAGACCTCTTACTGCCCATGCAGGCCTCCAAGTAGCTGTCAGGTAGGAATGAGCTGTCTTCATTGTTGACCTATAGTTGAATCAGGCTAAAGAGAGTGTGAGCCCCTCTCTTTTCCATCCACTCTGTCCAAGACCCAGTCAGTGTTTCGTTCTGCACAGCAGCCTTCAGGTGCCGCAGTTCCAAGGGTTATGCAATTTGTTCTCAAGCAACACAATCAGGGGGTGTCTACAGGGTTACAAAGCCACATAATCCACTTCACCCATGCAGGGTTGCTGCTCCCCCCCACTCATATGGACACATTAACCCAGGTGAGGAGTCTTCTAGGCAGTAGTGTAACTAGTGGGGTGTGATGGGGCACCCTCCCTGAGCATCACCTAGGCTTAGCACCTGTGAATAATAACTTACTGCAGTAGCATAACTAGGGGTGCATAAGGGAAGCACCAACCCTGGGTGTTTGAATGGCTGCTCCTGGGGAGCCTGCACCACAGCAGTAGCAGCTTGTATCATGGCAGCAGTGGCCAGTGTGTGATGTAAGCCTCTTCATCTCCAGCCAACCCCTCCTGGTTATGTCTGGCTTACTGTTTCCAACCACACTGCAAAATGGTGATATGCCAAACCCCAGAACACACAGTTTGAGCCAAGGAGCTACACAGGGAGAGGAAACTGCAAACCAAACTGAACCTGACAGGGTCTCACCTGACCCTCCTCAGCTACTTTTCTCCTGCATCTCCCCAGCTAGGATAGGTGAAAATTCGTAGCTAACTAGGCATTGAAATAAGTACGTATTCTTGAGCTCTTGGGGTGTAACAATAAAAAGTCAGGCTGGCTCTTGCCTCTTTTTTTGACCTGGGTGGTGATAATTAGAAGTCTAACTGGGCTTGTCTATGTATGCAAATACTGTAGGGTGGGTTTAATTTAGAGTAAATTACTTTAAAGTAAACCAACCCTGGGGAGCCATCTACAGGTGTGGGGATGCAGGAGCAGATTTGCTGCTTCTGGCAACAGTCAGCTCCTGCCCCCTCCAGCCCTGCACTGGCCCCCTGAGGCAGCCATGGGGAGCCCTAGGCTCCCCCTGTGTGCTAGCCCAGGGGCCAGAGCACAGGGCCAGGAGACAGCTGTTTCTTGGTAGGGGCTGGAAGCATGAATGACGCATGCCCCTGGAGGCTGGGGCGGGCATGGTGACCACCTGCAGGTGGTGGCGGTGGTGGTGGCTGCAGGGCCATGGCGGTGGCGAGCGGAGAGCTTTCACAGGTAGCCACGATGGTGTTGGCAGCAGGGGTGGGAGGGAGTGGTGAGCACCCACTAGCGGTCAGTGAGCACCTGCAGACGCCACCAGCAGTGTTGGCAGTGGCCAGTGGTGATCACTGGTGGTGGAGGTGAGCAGTCACCTGCAGGTGCTGCCGGCAGCATTAGCAGTGCTTCTTTCAGGGGGTGCACTGCCAATCTCAGGGGGTGCACTTGCACCTGCATGTACCCGCTATGCATCACCAATGGCTGGAAGATTGGTCCCCACCCCTGGGAGCTGCTTGCAGTTGGGGCAGGCTCTGCCACTGGAGCCTGGGTGGGCATAATGTCCCCATGCCCTGGCAGCAGAGAGCTCCTGGCCCTGGCTCTCCAGTCAGGGGCAGGGGCTTGGAAAGAGCTGCAAGGGAGGGGCAGGTCCCAGCCTCCTGCTCTGATCCACCAGTGGGGCAGCTAGCAGCAAGCCCCTGCCTGGGTGGGGATTCCCTGCTCAGTCAGGCACTTACTGCTAGCTGCTCCGCTGGCAGATTGGGGCAGGGGGCTGGGACTTGCCCCTCCCCTGCAGCTCTTTCCAAGCCCCACACCTCAATTGCTGGATCAGGGCATGGGGCTGGGACCTGCCTCTGACCAGGGCAGGTCCTGGCCAGCCCTGGGCTGCACGGGGAAGTCTGCATGGCAGCCCGGAGCTGGCTGGAACTGCCTGAAATGGGACAGTCCCCAGCCACCTTCAGGCTGCATGTGCAGACTTCCCCACACAGCCCTGGGCTGGATGGGACCTGTCTTGGTCAGGGGCAGGTCCCAGCCAGCTCCAGGCTGGGTGAGGAACTCTCTCCATGCAGGGAGCTCCCAGCCCCACTCAGCAGTGGTGATCACCAAGTTGGTGCTGGGAACAGGCTGGAAGATTGTTTCAAGCCCCAGCTTTGCTGGGGCAGGGGGACATTGTCCCCACTTGGGATCCAGTGGCAGAGCCTGCCCCTGCAACAGGTTTACTCCCAGTCAGCTGTCTACACATATTGTACTGTGCAGTAACGAATCAGGAGTAAATTTGTTACTTGCGTTACAGGTAGCAAATTTACTTGTGATTTGAGCAAATGATTGTGCAGTAAGCAGCTGCTCATGTAGACGCTGACACTTACTGTGCAGTAATTTGCGCCAATCTTGAGTAAAGAGTCTCAAATAAATGCACCGTGCCTTAATTTTGTGTCTAAAGGGTAACCAGTAAAAAAACTGTAGCTGTAACTTCATCTTGTGCCTAAGTTTACAAAAGAGGTCCTTATCATTGAGGGGTTGTAGTCTTGTCTCCCTAGAGGGTGAACGGTTTTGGTAACAATAGGGTTAATAAGTTATATTAGTAGCCCAGGTTGTTTGAAAGAAAGGGCCATTTCAGATAAAAGCCCCTTTGAAGACTATGGTGGAAGAAAGCTGGGTTTCACCCTCAAAGGGATGCAGCAGAAGTGTTGTTTCATTTTGTTTTCCATCACTAGCCTTTGTTCACTCCTGCGTGTGTCAGCCTTCCTTTGTAAAGCAACATCCTTCAGCTCCACTTACAAATCCATAGAGACCAACTTGAGATTCCAGTTGCTGCTGGAGAAGCCATTAAGGAGCCTGTCCTTTGAGGGGCTGCCTGCCTGCCTGCCCTCACAACAGGATGAGTACAAATGTGGTTGCTTTATTCTGAAACCCTCCATCTGCCTTTCAAGGGAGGTTCATGTCCCAAACCCACGTGCTGTTTGTGAGGGACTCCCAACTGCATGTGTTTTCCTAAGTGCTGCTGTTTTGCCGGTCTCTAGCACACACGTGACAAGGACAATGCTGGACTTTAGATTTTCCTCGTGTGTCTGTCAAGTTAAGTTCATGTTTGAGGATGCCATTAGGAATGGAAACAACCAGGGCTGTGATGGGATCTTGGGATGGTCATGGAGATGAGTGGCAGTGATTTGCTGGGCTGCTTGTGGGAGTAGTCTCAGTGACTTGCCCACACCAGTGCCATGTCTGGGAGTGGGGTTGAGCCCTGTAGCTTCAAACTCAACAAGCCCCACGATGCTGCGGACCTGGTAGGAAGATCATTCTAATGGTAAAACATCTCTTCTGAGAGGGGCCATTTTCCTGTGGGAGGAGGAGGCCAGGCAAAGGCTGTTGGCAGTAGTGAGTTTTTCTTGCTGCCTTGTTCTTGGAATTTGTGACATCCTCCTACTGGCTCCTCACTTGCCCCTAGTCCTGTTCTTCATGCTGGAGTGACTCCAGCATGCATCACCTCCAGTGGAAGCACCCAAGCCACCTGTTCTTGTGCTCTTCTGGATCTCTGTCTCCAGCAGCCCCATCCCTCACCCTTGGCACTGGCCACCTCCGGAAGCAGGATGCCAGATAAACCAACCCACTGGCATGTCCTGCCATGGAAATCCCTATGTGCCAGTGAAAACCAAGTGCATGCTTGGAAAGGAACTGGCTGAACTTGTGTCTTTTGAGAGAGGGAGTTAAAGGGGTGAGGGGATTGGCAGGACAATTTCACGGCAAAATCAGGACACTTGTGGCAATATTATAGTGTTATGGATTGCAACCAGATCTCCTTGAAAGCCTGGCATTTTACCAACTGTCAGAGTATTTTCCTTCTTTAAGGGATATTTGTAATGGGATTCACTAAACTGGAATGTTAATAAGCTCATTTAATGTAAAAGCTGGATACAGACCTAGCATCCGCATAGGGACCACTCCAGGGTAAAGACAATGCCAGATGATTCAAAAAAAGCTCAGGATAGAAGATAGGGGCTGGAACATCTCTGTTCCCAGCCCTTGTTAGGAGGCTCAGTGTTATCCTCAACTTAAAGGCTCCAAGACGAATCATCTTGTCCAGGATCTTGTCATCGCCCTGTTTTGTCTAAGCTCTGAGGCATGAGCTGGGCAGCAGCTGAAGTCAAGCAAAGTCCTCTCTGCTACACTAATTAACTCAGGTCTCACTAGACAGGAACATAGGGCTGGAAGGGCCTTTTGGGGTCACCAAGTCCAGTCCCCCCAAGCAGCTGTGTCATATGAATCCATTCATAAATGGCTCTGGTTCCAGCTCCAAACTAGCTTGGTTGTTTGCTTCCACTATTCCTCCTCCTCCTCCTCCTCCCAGAAGGCTGCTAGGAACACCTCATTGCTCGGATGGTTAGAAACTGACTTTGCATTTTCAGCCGAAATTTTTTCAGCCCCATTTGCTCTTGTGCCAACATTGTCCTTGAGCATCAATTGCTCATCACTCTCTATGGCATTGACCTCCTGATGGATTTATGAAGAGTGATCAACAACACCGTCACATACTTTGGCTCATTACAGGAGATTTACAGCTTCCTCCAACTTGAGTGGGCCATGGTCCAGCTGAGCATGGACCAACAGGGGCATTACGTGAATAAAAATCCTTCCTGCCTGGCTTCCAAAACAAATGGGATTTGAATGGCCACAAAGTTATCAAAGTGCTGAGAGCCCTAATGCTTCATGCTGATCAATCGATTGGTCTCCCCGTAGGGAACATAAACAAATTGCTTTGCAATTACTGGTCTCTAATGCTGTATATCTGGGTTAAATGAGCCTTTCCACAGATCTGGATCAAGAGCCTGTTGCTGTCATTACTGTTACCAATTTTTGCTTGAAGGTCCCTTGCAGTATTTAGCTGCCACTGAAGAGTAAACCAGAGAGTTTTGGCTTTTTACTTCCTCATTCGCAGGACAGAAGTGTCATTCTGGGCCTGTACTGACCCTGCCTGCAAAGTTTGCAGAAATCTATGATCTTGGGAGCTTTCAGCCTGGTCAAAACTAACCGTACTCAACATTGCTAGGACAGTCTTAGTTACAGAGAGCTCGGAAGGGGCACAGCAATCAGCTCCAGTATCTTTCAACCTTATTCCACAGCTGACTGTCTTCTTGCAATAAGAACTGCTGTCCCTTGCCCTTCATCCCTCTTTATTCCCCGCATCAGTTCAAAACCCCCAGCTCACAAACCCAGGAGTTACTCTGTACCCTACAGATCCCTGATGAAATGTTAGCAGAGAGGTGTGTAAGTGGCTCCCTCTTGTGTTTGAACAGCTGCAAAGCAAGCCACAAATTAAGCCATGTGCCCTCTGAGTACTACTGCAATCACCTTTCCCTTCCTGATCTGCCATTCTGCTTTATCACCTCTGCCCCGTGCTCCTAGCACCAATCTGCTGCTTTGCTTTTGCTCCTTCTCTGATCTTCCACGTGCCCCACACAAAGGCACTGGCCATCTCATTTGTGGCACTTGTGCCACAAGCTGGACACCCTGATCTAACCAGGGGTCTTGAGCTCACCTCATGCCCAGGGCTGGGTCCCCACCACAGGGATCCAGCTTGAAGTGTGCGGTGACAGCTCTGGCTCCTGTCAGGGGCACGTGGCAACAGCAGCAGCTCCACATGGCAGCAGTGGCAGCTCTGGCTCCTGCCACGTGCCTGATCCAGACCTGCCACCACATGCCTTGTGCTGTGGCAGCAGCTCCATCCTCTGCAAGGGGTACAGGGCACGGGATGGTCCAGCACAGGGTAGCAGACAGGCCAGCAACCGAGGAGGTAGGACTGCATGATGGTGACCAGCAAAGTGGCTAGAGGGTGACTGGGGCCCAAAACACTCAGACTAGTACCTTGGAAACTAGGACAACAGATTTTGTGAGAACTAAACAAACACAGGTATGCTGAAAATCACTCTCAGACACTTCCAGAAAATTCATTTAAAAACCTGCGGTGCTTATTTTTAATTATTTTAATTGGGCTGATGCCCCTTACATGTACATGTGTACAGGAGGATGGTCCAGAAATGCTTCTCACAGAAAGATTTCTTTCCTTCTTGCTCCTTCACCTTCAAAATATTAGGGCACATCAAATCTGCTCTCCACCAAGTTTGCTGGGGGCTCTTTTGGATGTCAGAAGGCTATTTATTCAGAGCTTGCTATTCACTGAAGGGTGTCAAACCACAAACAACATGTATTTGTTATTCCAGAGGCAAGGATTTCTTAGGGTGATATTTATGATATCTTTTATTGGACCAACTGCATATTTAAGATGGAGTTAAACTGTTAGATGCTTTTGAATACAAGACCTGATGTCTTGCATTTGAAGGCTTGTCTAATACTATTCCAACTGTGTATTTGGTCCAATAAAAGATATTCTAAGAAATCCTTGCCCCTCACAATTCCTGGGCCATCATGGCTACACTATGGACACTTTTACACCTACTCCAGAGGTAGTGGTGGGGGGTGGCACTTTAAGCAGAGCAGCTCAGAGAGCCACTCTAATTAAAGTGCTGCCGTGTTTCCTGTATCAGTGCCCCCACGCTTAAAAATGGTGGTGGGAGTGCTTGAACTAAAGCTTGTTCGACGAACTTTAGTTCAAACACCCCTGCTGCCATTTTTAAGCACAGGAATGCTGATACATGAGACACAGGAGAC
Organism: Alligator mississippiensis; assembly: GCF_030867095.1. Lineage (NCBI taxonomy): Eukaryota > Metazoa > Chordata > Crocodylia > Alligatoridae > Alligator > Alligator mississippiensis. Next base: position 163,275,656 of record NC_081827.1, read on the forward strand.
TGATGGAGTGCGGCAATTGCCACGCTCCAGCAGACTCAATCAAGTCTGCTCCAACACTGCGCAGCCTCCATGCTCATGTATAGATGCCCTATAACACCACTGTAATTGTGCTATTCCACAAATTCATTAGGTGTTAAAGATTGGCATAATGGTTCTAACAGTAATCAATGGCAAAACTCCCATTGACTTCAGTGAAGCCAGGATTTCACTTAGAACTTTAAACTAACTTAAAACTCACTTCTCTTCCAGCATGGATTTCTATGGTAAAAATAAAGCTGAGAGAACAGGAAAGTAAGACCTCAATAAAAACCTTCTAGACCAGGGTTTAGCAATCTTTTAGGAGTTGCAGGTAAGATCAGTCCAGCTTCCTTCTAAGGTAGGGTGCCATTTGTGATCCAGCCACCACTGCTTTCCCCCCGCACTGAACTGTTGCTGTCACTCTTCGACCTGGCCACTACTTCCCCTGCTGCCAAATTGCCACTTATGTCCCAGCTTCACTGGCTGGATGGAATCACTTGGTGGGTGGGATACAGCCTGCTGGCTCTTGTTTCAGACCTTCTTCACACTGCCAAACGAGACACATTAAAATAGAACCCAGCCCAGTTATTTGTCCCCCTGCTTTAGAGATTAGCATTCATGAGCGCTGAACTGATGTGCGTGTCACGCAATGTTTTGCGAGCACTGTCATAGGCAGTGCAAGTCACATATTTGCTGTAGGGAACATTCCCAGCCCAGCGAGAATTGATTTCACGCACTTGTGGTCATGCTTTCAGTGTGTGGAATGTCCCATTTTCCAGCTCTTTCAAACTAGACACAGGAAAACTGCAAGAGAAATCCCTGGATAATTGCTCCCAGATTTAATTTGTTAGCGAATTGGACACAAACACCAAGCCCTAACAGTCTTGTTGCATAGCTGTCTCCATCCTTAATGAGCAGGGAAACTAAGGGAAAGGGGAAATAGCTATTAAAAAAATTGACCAAGCACACAGAGACAGAGCAGAAGAGAGAATCCAGTAGCACTGGCACTGTGCTTAATATTCCCCCCCACACTCCTAGCTGCAGGATACAATGAGGTGACAGCACAATATAGATTCTAAGAAAGGAAAATGCAATATTTGATTTAAATGTGGCAAAGTTGCCCTAAGACAGGCTGACAAAGCCTTTAATTTCCTTTTATGTATATATTTATTTGATTTATATGCTACCCTTCCCAAAGGCAGCTTAGGGCAGCTTACAAAAGAGAGCAGAACAACTTATCAACCAAGCGAACAAGAGAAACCAAAACAGGAGAAACAAAATAATATTCTATTGAGTTTATAAGTTAAGATAAACTAATGTAGGGAAGGCCCCTAAACAATATCTCATCTTAACCTTGTCTGGTAGATGCCTGCCCCAACAGAAAAGTCTTATAGCCCTTCCTAAAGATGTCCATGCTCAGGTTCTGGATGGCCTCAAGGGGGAAAGAGTGCCAGAGCTGAGCGGGGATTACTAAGAATGACCTCCCATGTGTTGTTGCTTGGTTTATGAATGGTATTTGAAGGGTGCTCTCAGTTGACCTTAGGGATCACAATGCCGCATAAGGGAGAAGGCAATCATAGAGAGCAGGGCTGGAAGGGAGCTCCAGAGGTCATCTAGTCCAACCCCTTGCCTGAGGCAGAATCATCCCTATCCAAGCCGTCCTACACAAATCCAGTTTTAACCTCTTAGCAAAACTATACAGTCAACCCTGACACAACATAAGACACAATACCCTAATTTGCCACAGGTAAAGGAACACCCTGCTGCTGTGAAGGTTGTTAACATACACTCAAGAGATCCCAGGAAAAGGGTCATGCCCTCCTGCTATAGAGAAAAGCAAAAACTGCCAGTTCGTACCAATATGACCATGCGGTAAAAACTCCTTCCTGACCCTAAACATAGTGATCAGTCTGACCCTAACTAGACAGGTGAGACCCTTAAGCCAAGAACCTCTGGATTAAGTCCCAGCAGGAGCATTGGCAGATGCCAGTCAGTAAACCCAGCGTTAACGCCCAATGACTGTGGAACGCTTAAAAAGAAAAAAACAACTTTCATGAATGTGGCAGCAAGGGTGAGGAATTTGAGGAGGGTGGGGACTTCCCTCCCAGCCTCATGCAGCAACCAGCAAAGCCCAGAAGTGTGGGAAATACTCATAGTGAACATAGGGATAGCTATATGCAGATCACCCCCCACCAGTGGTGGTCCCTTAGGCATGTCAGGCCCGAGTCATTTAGAGCCTTATAGGTCAAAACTAGCACCTTGAATTGTGCTCTGAAAGCTACTCAGAGCCAGTGCAGCTGACTACAGCGCACTGGTAACCTATCCTTTTCAAAAGGCATGTTGCTGTGTTCTGCATCAGCCGCAGCCTCTGGATGGTCTTCAAGGGCAGCCTTAAGTGCAGTGCATTGCAGAAGTCCAGCCTCAAGGTTCAGAGATATAGATGATGGTAGCAGGATCTGAATCTGAAAAGAAGGCTCACAGCTTTCTCACCAGATGGAGCTAGTGACAAGTACCCCTCACCTCCACCCCCACCTGAGTATCCAGGTGGAGCAGAGGATTCCTGAGCATTTCAAGGCTGTGAACATGAGTGACAAGCAGTTGAACCCCATTGATGGTAGGTATCCCATTCACTCCTCCAGTCCTGTGAACAGCTCACCACCAGCAAACAGGAGTTCACTCTGTATTCAGCTTCAGCTGGTTCACCTGCATCCAATCCCTAACTGCAGCTAGGCACCAGGAAAGACAGAGCAAAACAGAGACTGCAGGGCTCAGGTCAGATAAGAGATCTGGGTGTCATCAGCATACTGATGGTACTTCACTCCAAATCTCTGCATGATTTCACCTGGCAGCCTTACATGCACTTTGAACAGGTTGGGTGACAAGATGGAGCCCTGGGGAACTGCACAGGAGGTCTTGAGAGGATGATGAGCTCTGATCCATAACCACCCCCTGGCTCCTCCCTTCTAGGTAAAAGCAGAACCAATTTAGGCACACAAGGTTTTTTGGGTAAATCCAATATCTTCTATTAGACCAACTCAATTTAGAGTCTTGCAAATCCCCACCAGGTCATGTAATCCCTTCATTAGTGCCCCATGATCAACTGTACCAAAGATCACTTCAAGTTCTAACAAGGTCAACATGGCACAATTTCCCATGATCTCCAAGTGGAAATATGGCTTTGGTTGACAGTCGCTGTGCTACATCCAGGGCAAAAGCCAGACTGACAAGTGGACAGAATTCTGTGCCTGGAGCAATTGGGCAACCATCCATTCAATGACTTTGTTAGAGACAGGGTGATGGCTGGCTAGGGAATTGGCATCAAACAATGGTTTCTTGAGGGGACTGAACAACTTAAGAATGTCTAACCCCCTGCCCTCCTGAAGGAAGACATTGACAACCCCTGCCAGCAGTGGTCCCGGTCTCCCTCAAATGGCTTTTACAGTTTGTTCACAGCTAGTTGCCTGCAACCCCCTGAGCACATACATCCTCTTGGTCAGTGTAAGGAAGGAAAACAGATCCCTATAAACCAGACAAGACAGCTCTCTCCAACTCTGATCCTGAAGCAAATGGTGCTCCAAGTTGCATCACTTACCTGGCAGGAGAGATACCATGATGATGGTTTCAGTCCAGGTGGTTTTACTGACCTGGCAGGGGGGATACCCTTCTTCTTGGTCTTCAATGACTTGGTGTAGTTGAGAGTGGAGACCTGTCCATGGGACTGCAGGCAGCCCGAGAATCTACTAACAGCTCCCAGTGGAAGGATCTCGACTGCAGTTTAATGGTAACAGGGGATTGCTCTTGGACTTTCCTTTAAGTTTGCTCCTTCAGCCTTCTGGCTAGGGGCAAGTGAGACTAGAGAGCATCTGAACTCCAGGGTCTCTGGGCTTGCGGTTTGCACACAGGATGCCTGCCATGGATTTGGGAAGGCTGAGGAGTCTGGAAGGGAGGATGCTTGCCAGTACAGATTTGAGTAATTGAGCTTGGTTCAGTTTATAGAATTTGGAACTAAATTTGGCTGATGTGGCCCAAGGCACAAAATTTAACCCCCCCCAAACCTGCATCAAATATAGGACTTTTTGACCACACAGTGGATGATAACTCATCATGGCAAGCCACAAAAAACTCAAGTTCAGGACAGAGGCAGCCTAGATTAACCAGGCCACTCACCCTCCAGAAAACTCTTTTGTCCTCTGACAGCTTGCTAGGCAATCTGTTATTTTATAGAATCAAAAAGAAAGAGCAAGCAAAGCAGGCAGCCCTCAGCCAAATAAGAACAGAACCTTCCTCTGGCCAACCAGCACCCTGTACGGGACCATATACACTGCTTGGATACCAAGGGACTGGGAGGCCTTGCTTTCCCAGTCCAACTGATGGATCATCAATACTATTTCAGCTGACTAATAAAACAGGTGTTTTGAAAATAGCTCTTATCAAAAGGGTGGGGCAACAACAGATCTCAAGAAGCCCTGGCCTGTATCAGAGATGCTCAAACTAGTGCTGTGGTAGGAGTAACCCTTGTAATAAATAGGAGATTTGGGATATAGCATTAGGAAAGGTGCACTCCCAGCCAAAGGCTTAGCATGTCCTGGGGTCCACACAACTATTCCACTAAAGGACAGCTGTCTAATAGCCCCATATGTGTGAGCACTTCTTGCCAGTTCAGACTCTTTGCTTGATCTTTAAATCCAGCTAGAGGACCTCTTCCTTCTGTTGCATTACCTTAAAGCACATTGTCACTATCATGGCTTCTGCACCAAATTGCTTTCATGGATAGAGGCAGCTGACTTCAGGCATTTAGTCTCCTAGCTCCTCAACCCTCCAGATTTTTAGCAGTATCAGCCCCTGCCCCCATTAGTCCAATAACATTTATATTCACAGCTCTTTTAGGAACAAGCTTTGTGCTGAATCACTTGCTTTTGCAATGCATTTCCAAACTGCTTTAATTGCAGCAAATTATTTCTTAGCAAGGTCTCTCAGGAGAGTTAACAGGGGTAGTGTCATAAACCAGGCAAAGGCTCCATCAGGACTTTAAAGGGATCCCATTACCTGGATTAGTTTTTGATAGACCTTTGTTCCCACCCTCTCCCTTGCCAACTTTTGCATTTGAATCACCTACTCCTCTGTAGCCCCCTGCTCTACGCTGTTTTCACAGCATCTGATGAAGTGAGCTCAGATTCACAAAAGCCTGTTATGCATCTTCATTTAGAGATTTTAAGGTGCATACCTACTCTGTCTTCTGCCAAACACAAGTTGTTTCCATGGCAAAAGTTGTTTCATCTACCTGGCAACTGACAACTAGCCCACGGACCAGTTTAAGCATCACTGTTGGGCAACTTAAAGCAAAAATGCTAAAAGCCCAATATAGTGCCTGTGAAAAAAGCAGTACAACACAAGGGAGAGTGGAAGTACAACTTCTCATTGAGGGTGGGATCTGCTATTTTAGCAGGGGAATTTGCATATGGCCAAGTGAATACTCATAGCTTTGTTTACTGTTTCAAGCTGACAAAAGGGAAGAGGAAACATTATTGTGCTAGGTTTGCATTTTGCCATCCTGTTCAGCTAGCAGCGTTCATATTATGCAACAACAACAGGCTACAGCAAGCCTGGGATCTTCTCAAGTCTTTGGTTCAAAACTCTATTAGATTAGAAGTTGTACTAACACGTAGTTTCCTTGTCCTGTCTGGTTATATTGTATTTAGTCAATTATTACAAGGACTGTGAACATAAGGCTTAGTTGAGCAAGGGACTTCCATTTATTACTGCGAGACCCAGCAACGAAGTTTTGCTTGATACCTAACAAAAACTGTAGGAGCGATCGAACATTGCAACTAAACTCAATTAAGACAAGCAGTTTGTAGGATCATTTCCACCCCAAACACTTTCAAAGGACCCAACTGTTTTATTTAACAAGTGTGGGGGGATTAGTACATGGCAAGACAGCTTAAACCCCGTGTCTGTGGTAGCTGAAGATCTTCCGACAGCAATATGGAATTGAATCCATGGAGGCCAATGCTCTTGAAAACCATTTTTATTTAAATAAGACTTTAAATACATTACATACAACATTAAAACTGAAACCAAAATTCTGTTACTTCACAGGGCATTGGGCAGCAGTGGCTAGTAACAGGTAAGCTCTGCACTATATCTACAATGACATTTGTTAACATTAATTTCAAGATTGATCCCTTGTCAAAAGTTTAATCCAAGGTTATGTTTCCATCCAGTACTTTACCCCCTGTATCTTTGGGCTTAACAATATCGGTGTCTGGCCAAACCTGAAGTCCAAACATTCCACCCTGGAGCAGTCACTCTAGTTTGCTCCAAAGGCAAATTTCTGCAGTTACTCTTCTTGGTCAGTCAAGATTCCCCAAAGCCATCTATCTCCAGAAGCAAGTACTGCCTACAGGATGCTTTCTTCCCATTCAGTGTCACAGCTCACGTTTGGTGCTTTATTCCATTTAGGACCCCTGCAGGCACCTTATTAAGTATTAATGTCCATTGAAATGGAAAGGAAGCTGGACTCAGAAGAGATTGAGGCAGTTTCTGGACAGACATATTGAGTCCCTGGACTTATCTGAAAGCATCTGGTTACTTCTAGCTCCAGGCAGGGCACTACCAAATGCCTGATTTACCTCTGTTTAAATGAGGAAATGCAAGACGAGACAGCATGGGCTCTTGTCAGTTTATTACATTGAGTTACACTAGTCCAGACTAAGATTAGAGTGGACCCAAGATTGTTACATTACACAAGCCGGCAGGTTTTAAACTTATGACAAGGGACAGAAGGGAATTTTACTCATTGCAAGGAAATCCTCTTGCACAAAGCTTCAGTAACCCACAGGCTCTTAAAACCCATGGACCTTCAGCTGGTCGTCTTTAGCCAGTCCAATCTGTGGGGTGAAAGAGAGAGGGATACACTTTTTACAACACAAGTAAAAAGAACCATTCACATCCTGGCAAATTATTCCTACTCTCTCATTACTGAAAAAGGCAAGACATCCAAGAACAGAGTAAACTAAGCTCTCAAGAACAAGGCTGTATTTGTTTTCTATGGTGACCATTTTAGCGATAAAGTATTAGAAACATGCAGGCAACTCCTCCCCTAAGTATGTAACCTTGTTCTTTGATATGAAGTAGCATCAGAGCTAACCTTAACTGGGGATTAAGCCACAGAAAAAACCTTTTTCCATCTTTTAGAGATTCTGTACCACTGTAGCCTCACTGCTTTGTTTTAAGAAAGGACCATCAACTCTGGGATCACCTTACCTCGATGAGGAACTGACATATGTTCTTGCGCTGGTCGCCTTGCAGCTGAATCACTTCTCCATACTCTGGATGTTCAATCACAGTACCATTGCAGGCAAATTTCTATGAGCAAAGACAGCACCCTTTAGTGTTGGCACCATAAAAAAAAAAGAAAAAAAGAAAAAAAAAAGTGCCAGCAAAGTGTTGCTCAGGTGCCAGCTGGCCAACCCTCCCCCGAGGTAGGGGAGTGAAGACCCGTACAAGCAGAATAGAAGTGACCACAGCAAGTGAAGTTTTTGAACTCACACTTCCTTGGACCGGAGACCACAGCACTCACCTTCTTAAAGGCTTTCACCAGTTTCTTTTTATCGTAATCATCCGCAATGCCCTGGACAGTGGTGAGGGTCTTTCTACCGTTCCTCTGCTGGATCCTTATATGGATGTAGTCCTCAGTCCCAGCAGGAAGCAAGTCATCACCCTTACTTGCATCAGCAAAGGGGTCTGCAGGCGAGAGGCTGCGTTTAGCCAAGGGCCCGGCCTGGAACCCCCCCCCCCCAGCCGCGCCCCGCCTCGCCTCGCCGAAGGTGACGCGCCGCCGAGGCGGCTGCCCATTGGCCCGCAACGCGGGAGCCCCCGCCCCCTGCTGACGCAACCGAGCCCGAGAATAGTAACTGCGCCACTGCGAGGCCCCGCCCCGCCATCCCGCAGCGCCGCGCCCGGCCCCCCTCACCGAGACCCGCCGCCATCTTGCCGCCGCGCAGAGCGGGCGGGGCCCGGGTACTCACCGAAGGGTTGGAGGTTCTGGATAGCGGACATACGATACGCTTCCCTTCCCTCGGAGGAGGCAGCGGCGGGAGCGGGCGGCGGAGCGAGCCGGGCAGGAGTGGACGGTGTCGGGGGCGGCTCGAGCGGGTCGAGGAAGAAGAGGCGGACGCTCGCGCTCCGGCTGCTCGAGACGGTGTCAGGGGGGGCGGGCCCGGCGCCGCCCGCTTATATAGCCGCCCCTTGTGACGTCAGCGCGCACGGCGGGCGACGCTGGCGATTGGCCGCGGGCGGGGACACATCACGACGCACGCGGGAGGGGGGCAGGGAGCCGCGCCCTGGCGGCCGCGGGGGAGGCTGGGCGCGTGCGCAGGGGAGGGCTCGGAGGCCCCGGGAAGTGGGGGGTGGCCTCTAGCGGGCGTAGTGGGGAAGTGTTGGAGGACGCATGCGCGCTGCCTGGGCTGGGCCGTACTAGGGGAGCGGAGAGTGGAGCCAAGAGCTCCCGGGGCCGGTGGGGTCGGACAACGCCCGGCGCCCATTGGTTTTCTCCTTCCCATAAGCTCCTGGTCTGTGGCGGTGTCCTACAGACCGCTGACTGCCTGTCACCACCCCTTTCCCCAAAGCAACTTGCTTTCTTGCCACTCCTTTCTGGCCTGTATCTGGCCCCTGGGTGCCCTGCCCCACTGGCCTATCCCTGGCGCCAGCGCACTGCCTAGGCCGCCTGCCTGGTCTAAAGGCTTGTGCCTTGTCCCTCAGGCAGCCCATGCTGGAAAGAGAAAAGCTACGCTAGAGAAACACATGTCAGGCTCACTGCCTGGTGTCCATATGCCTGGCTGCAGTGTGCTAAATATGCTGACCCAACCAGGGAGGGATTTGTGGGGCTCTGAAGGTTGTGGAGGAAAGCAGGTTCGCGCAGGAGGCGCATGTTCATTGTTTGGTGGCTGCCAAAAGTGGGTGGGCTGCTTTGCAGTGACATGGTTCCTGGCCCTCAAGGGTGTACAGGTGGGAACACGACATTTACAGGGGGTTTTGTCACTCGATTGAAGCAGTTCCAGATCATCGACACATGAAAAAATTGCTCCAGTCTGCTGTGGTCACGGGAGTACCGTGCAGGGACACCCAAGCTAGCTCGATGCATGATAAGGCATCAGTCGTTTTGAGCAAACTTGTCTTGCTATGGAGGTGGATAGACGAGAAACGCAAAAGGTAAAGAGCTGTGACGCGACATCACCAGGATATGCCTTTCTTCCTGGACCTATTTGCTGTATCTGCAGTCCCACATGCAAATCTTGGATCAGCCTTCTCAGCGATCTGCAGACTTACCTATGACTTCCCCATTTACTGGAAGACTGTCATCCTCGTATCAAGGGACTGCTGCCGCTGCTGCCAGCGAGGAGACACGTGAGCTTAGATAGGAGCTCTGAGCCCAGCGTGGGCAATTTGCACAGCTTCTTCAGTTCTAAATTAGCCTGCGCTGAGCTCCACGCTACTGTAGCTACGCAGCTAGTGGTATTGGAGTGAGTCAGCTCGTGTCTCTCTACAGTGCATTGGAGTTGAAGTAGGGTTGATAAGAGGCTCCAACCCCAGCCATCTCTGGATACGGAAACAGTGCCCAGACCTGAAGTCAGTTAATTGTTCAGTGACATCAGTCTCCTTGGTATCTTAGAGCAATAGGAAAGCATGATCTTGCTCCAGGACTCAAATAGCTAAGACTTGTAAAACTATAGTGGCCAAAGGCTTTGGCAAAGGTACTCTTAAGCTATATCTGGTGGACTTCAGCTTTCCTCTGCCATATCACAGAAGACTTTTTTTTCCCAGAGCTGTTTTGAAGACATACAGTAGGGGAAGTGGTGGGGTCTTGACACAGAACAGAAGATTTTTAGGTTGCTGTGTAAACAACTCTTCTTATAGCACTGTCCCCAAAGGATTTTACTCAGGCACAGGCAGAACTGTTTACTTGTGAATGTACCTTTGTTACTTAAGTATCACCATGGTGACAGGTATGATATGAAATCTAACAGATGGATAGCAATTCACAGATGCAAACTCTGGTCCCTTATACTTTCTCTTCCAAAGCAACATTTTTAATGATTTTCATTAGCAGAAATTCTCCAATTACAATTTAACAGCATAACTAGTAACATTGGCTCATCTGGATTTTTTCAAAAATGCTTATAGGATATGTAGGCCTTGGTACCGGTCATTAATAGGTCTCTAGGTGATTGGGAGAGCCTCAGAGTAGGCGAAGGTGCTGCAGGAAGTGGTTTTACTGATCCACTTTGAATCCAGTCCTGCAGGGTGGCCCAGAGGTGCTGTGATGCTGAAGCACTGTCTTCTAGAGTCATAACCTAAACCTGCCCCAGAAGGGGAGTTCTCTCACTGAGCATCACACCAGCCCTGTTGTCCTCACTACATTTCAACTTGGGCAGTTAGGTTTTGCCCAGCTTACATTTCTCCTGAAATTATTCTCCATGCACATAAATGATAGGTCAGCAGCTGTGTAACTGCAGCTTTTGGCATGCACAGTGTGGGATTAAGCATTGCCTGTGCTAATTTGCTGAACATGCTTAATAGGCCTGCTCTCCACCAGGGGTGAAATAAGCCTGTGCCAGTTGCTTACAAGGAGCCAAGAGCCTAATTGGGAGGGGTGGGGGAGGGAAACATAAGTGGGGGATCCTCTCATCTTTTAGGTTAGAAGCATAGTGTTTAGAACACTTTTTCGGGGACGAGGAAATACAGGTTCTAGGTCTTCCTCACCCAGTGGGGTTTGAAACTACATCTGCTTTTGAGCACAGTACTTTAATCATCAGGCCACAGGTTAGTTAGGCATTAGCCAGGTCCCCTTTTCAGGTCTGCTGTAAATAGTATTTAAAATTCATCGGGGAAGTTTCTGCCCCATGGGGAGCTGGAGTTCAGACTAGGCTAAGGGTCCTCTCCCTTGCAGGGCAGCATTCACCTTGGTGGGCCGCAGACCCTCTTGTTCTTTCATTTCCTCCTGGCCTCACATACCTTCCTCTTGTGGCTCCCCAGCTTTCTAAGAGGAGGGTTGAAGATTACTTGTGGTAGTGCCTAGGCCATAGCCTGGTAGTTTGACCCTTTTCTGGGATGCAGATGTAGCTTCAAACCTCTGCAGGCACATCACAACTCAGGTCTCCAACTCTGTGGGCAAGTGCCCTAACCACTTGACTATGGGAGGGGAGGGTTGCCATACCCAAGGCAATTCTTTTCCCTAATGTGGATGGGAGGGTTGCCATATATGAGGCAATTCTATTCCCCTTTGTGTGCGCCAAATACTATAATTATATGGTTACATATATGCCACTTAGGCTTGGGAAGGCTAAATAAGACTGGCCCATCAGTCACTTCCTGTACTTAACATGAGTAGCATTTCTGGCACAGATCGGTGTCTCCATTCCACTTCGGAGGTAGCTATGTATCAGAGGTGGCTGAAGTGATCACTGTATACCTACTCAGCTGAAATATCACAAAGTAGTCTTCTGAGCACCTTGCTAGTGAATCACAAGCACCTACACTATACATCTTCCTCCCATTGTTTTGTGAGGCTGTGAAGCCAGAAGTTGCTCCTTATAAACAGTAATTACAACTAACATAAATAGACTCTTCTGCCTTCCAAATTGAAGCCGGCTTCACTGAGGACAGCTTGCTGGGTGAGAATCTTCCTCTGGGTAATCTATTGCTAGGTTGTCTTTGCCAGGCTAAGGTCTAGTCAGTTCTCAAACTGACTCATCCAGCACATACGCTGCCCATGGCTCTTTTAACTACTGAAGCCCAGAAGGGCTGTTTGCGTGAATCTGTCTAAGACTGCTGTCTGTCTATGCTTTTAGGCTGCTGAGAATTTCCTGTGGCCAGATCACTTGTCAGCAGGAATTAGTGATATCAGATCTAATCCTTTCCCCACAGCTTTTGTGGATGGATCTGTTGTTGCTGAATGCCATTCAAATATAGAAGTGTCTAAGTCTCTGGATTAAAAGGACTTGCAGGCAGGATAAGAGCCTGAATCTCAGTGTTTGCTTTGGTCTGCTGTTGCAGAAAGAGTTAATAGTTTTCCTGGTGTCAGAGAATGTGACCAAAAAGCCATTTCCCAGAGAAGTTGGCAAGTGTCTCACACTGGTTGAAGCACAATATGGAGAAAATTAGATGGGAGTTTATTCCTCCTTGCAAATGAACTTTACATCCTGCTTGTGGTGGTTTTACTATGCTTACTAAAAATACACTAAGAGCCGGGATGCAAAGACTAGGAAATCAACTACACGATTAATGGAAACAAAAAGGACCCATTCAGATCCACAGAAAGTGCACTTCCCATCCGCCATAGGAACTAGTTAACCCTCAAAGCAACTGGATATGATGTCCAACAAGATATTTGGGCCTACTGGATTGTACAGTAGGTTTGTTTAACACACTGTTCTGTTTCTTAAGCATCTTCTGCTCTCTCAGATTTCATTACATCAATATTTGTAATCTGCATTTCATCTGAATTGTATTACTTGGCAGAATATTTTTCTATTGGAGTCTTTGCCTGTGCTGCCATGTCTGGGACCTGAGAGCAATGCCATTATGTAGACATCGTATCATCCTTGGGAGTTCTACTGAAGATAAAAGCTAATCTTTGTCTTACCATAGAGAGAAGTGGTTAGAAGCAAATAATGTCTCAGTGCATTCCAGCATCTTTCTCCGGTATTTGTAAGGCTTCTGTCGTCTTTGTCTCCATCAGGTGGCTCAGTTGGAAGTCCCACTGGGGGTGGGGGGGGTGGGGGTTCTTAGACTGTGGATATACTGTACCACCAGCAGAAATAAGCTGATGGCTTCTCTATCCAAGATATGTGCCTGTACTTTCTGCTCCGACTTTCCCTTCAGCCAGGAATAGGTACCTTATCTGGCAAGATCCCTTCTGCTGTCTCAAGACAAAAGAGAGATAATGACACCTTTATATAGAATCTTTCAACCAGACAGATCCCAAAATACTTCCTGGGATAAACAGATTGCCGTCTTGGCTTCCTGTCTTTATTGTGCCCACAGTGGCAGCTAGATGCCAAGAACATGAACAAAATCAACCACCCCTTTCTTTTCTCCAGTCTGGTAACTGACAACTTGGACCCGTGCCTTGCCCCAGCCTCTGTCAAGTGATCTGGGAAGTTGCTAGCCAGAATATTAATCCAAACTGTTGACAGCACTCAAAGTGTGCACAGGATTTGTGGAGGCAGGGGGTGATGGTACAATTTTTTTCTGTTCTGATAAAGGTGTTTGACTAATAAACTGAGGGGAACGGAGGAATTCAGGGAGAGAGCAAAGCTTCATTGCTAGCTCTCCAACTGTTTGGATAGTAGAAATGTTGTAAAAAAATGTTAGTTTTTTCCCCCCCATTTCCTCAAGACTCATTTCCAACCAGTGGTAATTCACACTCTACTGTGGTGAACATAAGCCACCACACCTTTCTTTCTTTCTTTCATGGTAGATGTTCTTCAGACTTAGGCAGGAGCATGGCAACAGCTCACTGGTGCTGTCACGACCATGAAGGCTAGATGTGTAATGGTCTTCTGCAGAACCAGATGCAGGTGCCCTCCCCATCCATCCTGCAGATAGAATTAGCTTCTCCCTTGCTTGATTCTGTATTTTGTGCTGCTGACTGAATTCCTCAGCCAGCTAATGTAGACTTTCCTGTTCTTGTCCAAATCAATTAGGATCTCCTCCAGGGAGAGAGGCTCACCCTAGGGTCTCTCAAGGGTTGCACTGCAGACCTCCCTTGTTGGGTCATTTCTTCCATCTGAACTCCTGAACAAGACACTTGTGAAATTTAAAGCACTGTACCTTTAAGCCCAAAGCTCGGTTAATCACTCCTATTCGCATCCAGCCTGAAGTCTAGTTTTGTGGTTGAAAAACTCGTTGCGGGGAAACTTGGTAATAGGGAGCCTGACAGCTTTGTTTAAGGTCACCATGCAGTTTAGACATAGCCCACAGCAACTTGTGCCCAGTGGGTGCATCTACATGAGATGCTTAATGCGCAGTAGTTTAATTCTACTGCGCATTAGTGTGTCACAGCAAAAGCCATACTAATGTGCACTATGATTAGTCTACTGCACATTAAGCATCACAAAAAGACCGTGTGCCCTTGCTCCTGTGCAGTAGTGCTGGCTACTGCACATTTAGTTAGTACCTCATATTAGATGTACTAAACTTAATGTGCAGTAACAAACAGCACGTTAATGCATGTGTAGACGTACCCTTGTTGGTGTCACTGGGCACAACTCTTGAGGTGGTGAACTGAATTGTGGATGTCATCTCCAGACCTGTATTTTTCCAGGTGTGAACGACTCACATGGACAGCAGAGGGCACCAGACTGGAGAGAAATAAATAGCAAGGAAGGAAGATTTTTTTTCCTGCAGTGTTCCTGCTAGTGAAAGAGCAGAGCAATACTGAGCTTTCTATACAGCAGGGGTTGTCAGCCAGGGGTATGTGTACCCCTGGGGGTATGTGCGGGTGGGTGGGGATGGAGTGCTGCCACCCACCACCCCATGTCACCACCTCTCAGGAGCAGGGCTGGGATGAGGGCAGTGGTGCCCCTCTGCAGACTAAACAGGTGCTGCCTGGCCAGATGGACGAAGGGAGGAGGGGGAAGCTTGCATGTGGCAGCTGCTGCCACCCCCATCCCTGCTTCACATCTGGCTGTGCGCTATTCACAGTTAAGCACTGTAGGGGGCACAGCATGGCAATTACCTGCTGATCTCCCCTCATACTGCCCTCCTACTAAATTACAGTGGGGGTACCTACAGCTCACAGCACACTCCTATGTGCATGTACATCATCACCACCAAAAGTTGTGCCATCTCAGTAATCTAGATAAGTGCCATTTTATTACTTCAATGAATTTTACTTTTTATTTCCAATTTTACTATGTTATCAAGTAAACTTTAATTTTGTGTGTAAATAAATCCTCTTTTACTTTTTTAATATCACTCGAACACAGAGCTGTCATTTGCCCAGATGGAGGAGTGGGGGTAATGCGGGTTGGTGTTTGAGCCAAGGAAACCTGTGTGTGGTGGTCACTTGGGATGGCCAGCGGCTGCAAACTTCCCCCCACTTCCCCCGCAAGTTGCTGGGTTGTCCCTGGTGCTGCCCCTACCCCCAACCTTCAGACCCCTGGCCCCACTAGTACCCCCACTCCCGGGCTATGCAGGTGCCCCTTATTCCCAAGCCACAGCCATCCCTGCTCCTGCCCCTCAGTCTCCAAGCACCCCCTTTATACATGAAATGCTTTCAGCAGAAAAAAAGGGGTGATCAGCAGAACACTGAAGAGGCAGGACCCCAAATTAAGGGTGGTGGGCAAATGTGGAGTCCCCCAGCCAGAAGCAGGGGGTGCCACTGCCAGAGGGAAGGACTGGGTGTCCGGTGGAGCTGGGTGTTGTGTACCCACTATCCATAAAGTGGCAGCACTATAGTTTTGCAATGAGGTTCTCAGAACCCTGCTAGTTGCTTTTGCATAAAAGTAGCCAGGGGTTTAATGGGGTTCTGGGGGGGTGGGCAAGCCATAGCCGGCTGAAAGGTTCTTGGGGTGACCTGGCCAAGAGAAATTCGAGAGTACTAGTTGAAGGAAGCAAAATCAACGTGGTGCAGGGTGACCAGTGGAGTCCCTCAGGGCTTGGTACTTGGGCCTGTACCCTTTAACATCTTCATTAACGATCTGGGTTTGGGAGTCAGATGTGAACTCCCCAAGTTCGCAGACGATACCAAATTATGGGGGAGGATTGCGGGGATCGGTCCACGTTCTCAAGGTGGGCCGATCAAAACCTGATGGTCTTCCATGCAGAGAAGTGTAACTGCACCACAGTAGGAAGACACCCCCCCCAGCACAGTTACAGGCTCGGCAGTGTTATGTTCGCTAGCTCCACGACCATGGCACCACAGCCAGTATTGGGCCCCCACTTCAGGAAGGATGTGGAGAAGCTTGAGAGAGTCCAGAGGAGAGCCACTCGTATGAGCCAAGGCCTGGAGGGAAGGCCGTATGAGGCAAGGCTGAGGGACCTGGGACTCTTTAGTCTGGAGAAGAGAAGGCTCAGGGGGGACCTGGTGGCAGCCTACAATTACATAAGACGAATACATCAGGACCTGGGAGAACATCTGTTCACCAGAGCTCCCCAAGGGATTACGGCCGCTAGACCTTGTTAACTCCAGGAAGGCTGATTTAGGCTAGACATAAGAAGAGAGTTCTTTACGGTGAATGTGTCCAGAGTCTGGAACAAACTCACCCCAGATGTGGTGCAAGCACCTACTCTGGATTCCTTCAAAAAATGGGTGGATATATTTCTTGCTGGGGTCACTTGATCCCAGCTGACTTCTCACCTATGGCGGCGGGGCTTGACCTGATGATCTTGAGGTCTTTTCCAGCCCCTAATGTCTGTGAAATCTGAGATGCTTGATCCGAGATGTCTGATGCTGGGGAGACAAGAGAACAGATAGGTTTGCCTAGGACTAGGATCACTTGGTCCTATGCAGAAATAAAGAGCGTGGCGCAGGTGCTGGGGGACCCCGAGATGGTAACCCAGTTTGTCAACAGCTTGTGTATGAACTAGCATATATACCTCAATATGTCCAGGAGACTTGCAGAGTGTGGGCACTGGTGGCCCAGTGCAAAGTGAAGACCAAGATTTGGAGGGCATCATTCCAACGTGAAGTTGCAGGAGCTCAGTGGCAGGGCACTCCCTGTTTACGAAGTGTCACACTATCATTACCACTGTCTGCTAACGGGGGTACTTGAACACCACGAGCAGAGATGATCAGAGGTCTGTGCCATCCTCCACTCCCGAGACCTCACCAACTACGGGTTTGACTCATGGTGCCTCAAGCGAGGAAGACAGCAGAAGGACCAGTAATGGCTCATGAGGATTCCTCCGAAGAGGAGAGACTGGGGACCTTGATCTCCACACCTGATATGTGAAGACCTGGGTCAACCTTTAAGTCAACTGTCACCTGACCTGACACTTGCAATTAGGCTGGAATGTGAGGTGATGCGTATGTGCGGGGGGGATTGGGTTGGTATAGGGCACTGCTTTAAAGACTTGGCCAGTTACTGGGCAGTGCAGGGTGATGCAGGGCAGTGGGTCCCATGAGGCTGTGATGGGAAAAATGTTTGCAGCAACTCAGGGCCTGCAACCCACCACTTGGCCTGGCAAGCTCTTCTCCGTTGTTTTTGCATGATTGCTTCTTATCTGCTCACAAGATTTGTTGAGCCCAGAGCTCTCAAAAGACTAAATTCCCTGCATTTCTTCTTTTTCAGCTCCACAAGGTATGCCTCTGCTGAGAAGATGCAGACCAGATAGGCAGGCTGTTAACAATGCCAGGACAGATAGGATTGTCAGTGCTACCAATAGCTGCACGGAGTGGCCGAGTGAGATTGCAAGGCACGTACACCGTCTGTGGCTGTGTGTCATCCAGTCAACACAGCAGAAGGCATTCATAGGCATGGCAGAGAGAGAGAGAGAACAGCAGTCCAGCTCAGAAACATAGAAATTAGCATTGCTTATCTAGTGAAAGTTGTTGATTATTGATTTTTGCTTATTTGTCGTTAAGTGTTGAATGCTTATTGCTTGTTGATATAAAAGCTGTTATTATAAAACTTGTTCATTATTGATTGTCATTATAAAAGTTGATGATTACTGATTGTTGATTATCATTACCTTGTAAATGTTGTGTGGTTTGTTAAATAAGCAGCGACATGTAGGGGGTGCATGTGTTCCCCCTGAGCATGGTGGTGCACCCCCTACAAAAAAGGCACCACCGGTGATGCCTGCAGGCAGTTGCTGCTTACTGCTGACAATGTCGGCGGTGTCTGCAGGTGGTCCACACTCGCCACTGGCAGCCAACGCCGGTGTCTGTGGGAGTACTGTGCTTACTGCTGCCGCCCTCCTGCCCCTGCTAGTGCAGCCGTGCCCCCTCAGCTAACAGGGGCACGTGTCCTTCATATGTTAAATTATGTCATTTGTGCTTAATTAATCAATTTTGCTGAATTCTGTAAATACTTTTTCTTATTTGCTTGACTTCATATTCCACCCGTGTACTGGGCAAGGGTCGGGAAGTGTGGATATCAGATAGTAGCGGCTGGATATTATATATAAAGAAGAGACCTGTAGTGTTGCAGCAACACAAGAACAGACATACTCTAGCTTGCAAAATGCTCGTGAGATCCATCTATAAATACAATAACGGAAAAAGAGGGAAAATATAATGAACACATTCTGTGAATGTGTTTTTGTAAACAGTTCTCACAAAAGGACAGTCATCCTGTTTCTCTGCCCTATAGCCAGGGATATTCCAGTAAAAAAAGTCATTGAATCAAGGGACACCAGATGACATGTTTGCTAAGTGATATCCTTCATAAATACCACATCCCCAGTGGTTTCACCGAAACATGTAGGCAGGTACTGTGATCGCTGGGGTTAGGCGTACAGTGGACAGTTTGAGAGGCTTGGGAAACCTGTCAGCTAAGCTTTCCTAATAGCAGTCATTTTCCTATCAGTTCCAATATGCATGCATGGCACACCTGCCTGCCTTTCCACAAGGAAAGCTGCCATCTAGTAGTCATCACGTGTTAGGATTGCCTGAGTAGGCCTCGTCCTAACACCCTTTTATAGCTGTTGTGGAAACCAGGTTCATTCTAGCATTCTAACACCTCAAACTTTTTACAAGGATAAAATACAGGAAGTGATAATCAGGGCATAATTCAGAGACTAAACCTGAAACTGAACAAAGAGCTGAGGAGAAGTGATGCAAGGTGGTGATTCCAGACAACAGGCTCTTTTTCACCAAAGGATGCCCTTTATACTGTTTGGCAGAACTATCAGGAGAATTAGCAAGCTGGGAACCAATGACTTGATGGTCAAATGTTGAAAAGCTCTGGAAAAAGGATAGTCCACACCTACACTCATCACTGCTATGACCAATGATAAAAATAAATTGGGCATCTTAGTTTCTCAGGAGTGATAAGATAGGCAACTGGAGTTATTCATATAGGTTAACATAAAGGCTGCACAAGCAGCAGTGTCAGAGAACAGAAGGGACAAAGTCCCTCAAAATTTCTGTTTGGGACACAGGCTCCACACACACACACACACACACACACACACACACACACGTAGCAGGATACAAACACAATGGGACCCTGATCACTGGCCCTCCAGGTGATATCAAGTGATAAATAGTAACTGAAATTGAATCAATAAACCCATTTCTTTGAGGGCAAATCCTACAATTCAAGCTTAATACACTTCAGAAAAAAAGAAAGAAACAGCCAAAGATCTAGAAAACGCTAGATACCACAGTAACAGTGCCCACAGGCTGCAGGCACCACAATACATGGTTTTAAAAAGAAATAAAATTCAGACCGTTCTGCTGGTAACAGGAGCTTGGATGAGATGATGGCACTTTAACATTGGCTCAAGTCCTTTCTAAAAGTAGGTTTGGAAGCAAAGTCAAAGGTCATGTAGCCCAGGTCCCTGCAAAGGAGGCAGGATTTGCTGTTCCTAACCCACTCCAGAGAGGGGTCTGCTTGGCCATTCCTTGGGAGACTCTCAGGAATGAGATACCATGGTTTTTCTTTCCCTTCCGGGCTAACTAACATCTGTTCATTGATGCGATGTGGCCAGCATAGAAAATGCCATTCTGGATATATAGCTGAACCTCCACAGCTCACTTGACTAGTACAATTTAATCACTACTGTGATGTGCAAGCAGGCTCCTAGGAATACCTTGAAAATATCACTATACAGCTGTTGGCAGAACCTGGGAGATCATATCTTAACAGGCAGTCCATGGTCAGTGGAAAAACACTACAGACACTGAAGTTTTAGACCATCATTTTCCAGAAGACTAGTGCTAGGGATGTAAGCCAGTCGCTGTGATTATGTTGGAACCTCCTAGAATGATCATACATGAAAGGTTGCCTTGTGATCTCTCCAAATGCACTTAGAAACACAGTGACCTTTTTACTGACCAACTAGAAACATCTAGTAAAGGTGCACATTGGGCCACAATTACAGAACAGGACTAAACATGATTTTTCTTTGAAAAAATAATCATGCCAAGCAGCATTAGCTTCAATTTTTGATTGAGTTAGACAAAACAAAATCTTTGCTCAAACAATTCCACTGATTTAATGACAGAATACCTTTCACACATGAGGAAGCTGAAGCACTGAGAATAAGTTGCTGGCACTCGATCAAAAGCAAGCCTGCCACACAAGGGAAGGTTGTGAATACCTTTACTAGAGTGTTAGGTATAAGTTGTTACATGTGCCCAGGAAGGGGAGTAGGGAACTGCATGGAACAGCAGATCAGCAGGCTAAGAGGGCTCTCGCAATAAGCAAGCTTTATTGTTCTATAAGTTTAACTCCTCCGTTTCTTGAGAACTACACAAGGGTGACTTCAGTCATTGGTGACACACAGGGGATGCATGCAGGTGCCACATGGCCCCTGTGTGGTGGTGCACCCTCTACGAAAAGGCACCGCTGGCAGTGTTGCCACTCACCACCCCTCCACCCTGACACCACCGGCGGGGTCTGCAGGCAATCCACGATCACCGTTCTCAGTGGCGTCTGAGGGTGGTCGCTGACCACTCGTCAGCGCCCTCCATCGCTGACAACACCCGGTCTCACTGCTGCCACACTCGCACCACTGCCACCTACCAGAGCTCGCTGTGCCCCCCCCAGCCTCCAGGGACATGCAGCGTTCATGACTTCAGTGCTCCCATTATCCAGCCTCATACCAACTCAGTGCGTCTCAACCTATTTAGACTTGTCTCCCTAGACATAGGTGAGGCATCTCTCAGAAACAGCCAGCTCTTACTTTTCACTCTTCTTTGAGTTCAGAAAAATAAGACAGCAATTCTTACATACCCCATGTAGCAGGGGCAGGTTTAATTAGCTTGATCAGTCCTTTAACTATACAGAGTTCTTTATCTTCTAGGCTCATTGGCCTCTCAGGAAACCAGCATAAACCCCACTCAGTACCCAAATACTAACATAGCCCACACAGGATTCACTCACAGAACCTGAGAAGGTGCTTCCAGCTGCCCGCTGCTTTCTTCCCCACTGCAGTCCTCCACCTCTTCCTTGGGGTGAGCTCTCTGTCATGGTACTGCTACCTCCTACTCTACTGCCCTGGGTCTTTTCCCAGACCCAAGGAGTTTCTGGCCTGGTATTGCAGCCATTTGCCAAGCAAACTTCTTCCTCTGTCTCTTTTTCCTTTCTTATCTTACTAACTTCCAGTTCTGCCAGTACTCAGTTCCCCTCTGCCTCTCTTCTAGATCAATCTCCCCAGTGCCTTCTTATGGGAGCCTTAGACTTCCTTCCGCCAGCCCGTTATCTTTCACAGCTGGCTCAGTCTTCCCAACAGGCCTGTAATTATCTTTACTGCCTGCAGCTGGCCGTAGTCTAGGGGTGGACAATTATTTCATTTGGAGGGCCACTTAATGACTTTTGGTGAAATGTCAAGGGCTGCAAGGGTAGCCAAAATCATATACTAAAAGTCAAACACCTACTATAACATATTTTAATTTTATTTCAAAACATATTTCTGTCCTGATTTATGTGTGTTTACACAGTGTGTATAGAGGTGCTTGCATAATAGCTGAAAATAAAGGCTTACTCTTGTATATTGTGTGGGGTGGGTGGGTGAGGGGTGTATGTGCGCATGTGGGATTTGTTGGGGGAGGGGTGTGGGGGTGTAGGTGTGTGGGGTTCTGGGGGTCATGAAGGGATGTGGGTGTGGGAGGCTGTGGGGTTTGTGAGGGATTGTGGGTGTCGGGAATTGGGGTTTGTGGGGGGATGGGATTGTGTGGGGGGGTTGGATGTGGGTGTGTGTGGGGTTTGTGGGTGGGTGTGGGCCCCCCTGCCACATGCGCCCCCACAGCGCACAGCCCCCACTGCTGGCAGCAGCAGCAGCATCATCAGGCAGCAGGCCCTTGGGACATTTCTGGCCTGTGGCAGGCAGAGCCCCCTGTTGGCGCATGGCTCCAGCTGAATCCTGGGAGCTGCACATGGTGGCATGGAGCTGGCTTGGCCTGACTTGCTGACATGTACCGTTAAACCACACTAGGCTGGCTCTGTGCCAGCATGTGGGACTCCCTGCATTGCAGGTGGGAGTTGTGTCCCCTCAGGCCAGGCCGGTTCTGTGCCTTCGCATGGGGCTTCCAGCACTCCAGCGGGGATCTGCACATGGTGGCACAGAGCCCACCCAGCCCAATGGCATGTGGACCAGGAGCCACAGGAGTTAAGCACCATCTGGTGACAAACATGTGGCTCCCTGCTAGAGTGCTGGAAGCCCCACATGGAGGCCTAGACCTGGCCTGGCCTGGCCCGGCCCAATGGCATGTGACTCCCCCTGCTGGAGTGCCAGGAGCCCCACATGCTGACACAGAGTCAGCCTGGTTTGGTTTAAAGGTGTGCGCCAGCAAGCTGGGCCAGGTGGATTCCATGCCACCATGTGCAGCTCCCAGAATTCAACCAGAGCTGCATGCTGCCAGGGGACTATGCCTGCTGCCGGCCAGGAGTGCCCTGAGGACCTGCCACCTCTTGCTGCTGCTGCCACTGCCAGCAGGGCCTGTACACCGTGGCAGGGAGGCCCACACCAACTCACAAACCCCACACCCCCCAGCCCTTTTCATTCATGCAGGAGCTCCTCTCCCCACTCACCAGGTGTCCAGTGTGCACCATTGTGCTTGGTGCCTCCACATGGGGCTCCCAGATGGAGTGCTGGGAGCCCCATGGAGGTGGAAACACAGAGCCCATCTGGTCCAATGGCACATGAACTCTGAAAGCCCATGCCTTCTGCTGGCTGGCAGTAATTGTTTTTTGGAGAGGCCCATGGGCTGGATAGAATAGCTTGCTGGGCTGGATTTTTCCCACCTCTTCTGTAGTCCCTGCAAGCCTGCAAACTTCTCCTGGAGCGTGCAGCCTGCTACAAGCTCTTTGCCACCCAGTCTGCTACACCCCAACAGGGCAGAAAGTTTTTAACACTCCGTTAACACAAAACCCATCCAAAAATGTGGTATGAATTCTCTTCACCTTTCTAAGTAGATTAAACAGTGCCTAAGATCTACTTTTCATTGAAGCATTTGCATAACTCTTTGTCTGGTTCTTTAAGTATTTAACAGCATTTAACTACAGTCTGGCAACCCCACACCAGAAACCTTCCCACCACTGTGGGACAGAACCATCCACTAGGTCAATGAGAGGGTTGGACACATCTCACTTTCACTTGGCTTAGGGGTTTGCCTGTTCCCACTGCAGCTGGTGGTGCCGGTGATGGAGTTGCCCTGGGTGCACTGGAGGATGGTCCTGGGCCACCTCACTCATTTTGGGGACCCCCTAGACTATGCCAAGCAGGGGTGGGCAGATTCCGCTGCTCTGGCCTGGTGCCATGTACTCCAGGAGGTCAAGTCCTCCCTGCCAGACACTGGCCTTGCCTACATAGACTAGGTCATGTGTGAGGGCAGTCTTCATCCCTTGGTATCCTCCAGGGCTCATCTTGGAGCCCCTGCCTTGGCAGGCCCCACAATGCTCCCCACCCCATCATCTTACCTTGCTGGGGAATACCAAACTGGTCTGCTTTCAATCTGCCCACTGCTGCCTGCTCTACATGCTTGTGCTCTGCACTGTTCAGTATCTTGTTCTCACGTCCTGCCCTGACAACAAATGATGGGGTACCCTAGGCAAGAGCAGGGGTGAGGGTCCCAGGTGGACTAGTCTGTATTGCACCTTGATCCTGAGAGCCACCAGGGACATCAGCTAGTGGCTCCTCCATGGAGCCATCACCATGGGCATGTATCTGGCCCAGTTCATGGACACCCCTGACACCTACCCCTTTTATAAGCAGAGGGGAACCTTGGCACATGAATACCTGGAGTGTGCCAGGCTGCAGCCCCTGCACCATCTACTCCAAAACCTCTTGCTGAGGTTCTAGCTATTCTATTCCCCTCACCTGTTCATTTGTGCACTCTCTATCCATGGCCCCATAAAGTCTAAGGACCTCCTGGTCAACCTCCTCCTGGCCCTGGCCAAGCTCATTGTAGATCTTCCCAGGAAGGAGACTGTGGCTGGGAGGGTTCCTGGGGACTGTAGGGCTGCTTTTCTTTCACTTGTGAAATCCCGTCTCCTGGTAGAGTATCTCTAGACAGTGTCCACTAGCTCCCTGGACTTGTTTGAGGACCAATGAGCATTGTCCAGTGTGCTCTGCTCGGTGTCAGCCCCCTGGCACACTAGTTTTAAACCTTTGACCCTCACTCCTGTCCCTGTTTTGTCTTTGTTTGCCCTAAGCATTCTTTTGTTGCCTATCTAGTGACCTCCCTTTCTAAGGGAGGCTTATAGTGTTCCCTTATGGGCATTGGCCCAGGGCTCCTTGGCAAAAAATATGCCTGCCTGTTTCCACTACACAAATGGCCTTATCCTTCCAGCTGCTGGACACCAGCACTTCAGCTTCCTGCAGAAGCCCCAAAACCAGCTCTGAGTCAGAGAAATCTCCCATCCCAAAGCCAAAGCCAAGCTTGAGGGACCCCAAAACCACTCCTTGACCCTTGCCCTGGGCGTCACAGCTTCAGAAACTATTATTAAAGCAGAATGGAGCCTACACTCTGGCAGCACTATGCCTATAGCCTTTCTAGAATTGTGGGACATAAGAATCTACCTGGCCAATCTAGATCCTGGCTACTTCTCACCATCACTTGGCTAGGGGACCTGGCTGCTGCCAACACCTAAACAGCCTAATCTTTCCACCTACTGAACACCAGCACTTCAGCTTCCTACAGAAGCCCCAAACCCAGCTCCAGGAGGGAGACCTCTCCCAACAGAAAGCCAAAGCCTTGCTTGAGGAACTCTCAAGCACTTCCTAGACCCAAGGTCCATGTTCTCCTGCTGCAGGAAATATTCTTGAGGTAGAATGAAGCCTACGCTCTGGCAGTCCCATGTCAAAAACCTGCTCAATGCTGTGTTAAGGGAGGGGGATGTTTCAGGGTGTGCTGATGATTGAGGTTGGTTTGGGCTCCCCTCAAGTTAAGTTAAAAGCACAGATAGGACAGACTGAGGACAGGGCTAGGCCAGGTGGATGTTTATGTCTCACAGCTACAATAAGGGTGTTTGGAGGGAAGTATCATGGTTATGTCCTCAAGGGCCCTGCCTGCCTGTGCCCTCAGCTAAGCTGTTAGAGCCCAGTCCTCCCTCATAGTCAGCACAGCCCAAAATATTTCCCAGTGCAGCAGGAATAGGAGTGAATGGGCACACCAGGGAGGTGGGGGAACAGGGCAGGACAAAGGTACAAGTCAAGGCAGAAAGATACTTGGTGGGGAAAAAAAATATCAACATGTGGTAGTAAACACTCTCTGAATATCTTCACTTGCCACCATGGTGCCTCCCCAGTCTCGGGAAGCACCAGTCGTTCATGTGGCAAAGCCTTGTGTAGGTGTGCACATTGATGTTCCACAGCCCAACAAGTGTGTGGGACATGAACAGGATCCCCTGGCCAGCTGCAAGATGCTGAAGTCTTCAAGCAAAGTCACTGCTAATGCAGGTTTCTGGTAGATCCCACTCTCTCAGCAGTGCTGTGCTCTCCACACATTCATGACTCCCTTTGGCAGATTGTAGCAGGATCTGTTGCTAGCAGTCGGAGTAGCACCTCTTTGTGGCCACTCTAATCCCATTCCTATCACTCTGGTCTCACTCCAACTACCACCCTGTCCTCGCCTGCCACACCTTTAGTTGTTCTTATAAATTTGGGATGTTGTCTCCAGAGAACCAGAATGTGGTCCTGGGTACCCTGCCCTGCCCCATCTCCCAGGATTGACAGTCTGGTTGTGGTTCACTGGACTTCTGGCAGCCACCAACTCACCCACCTGAGAGCTCCTTCACCTGGCACAGCCAGGGTTAGGTTCCAATTCCCCCACACTGTTTTTCTCTGCCTCCAGCAGTGAGCCCTCTCCTCCAGCTCTTCCTAGGCCAGGCTGCCCTCCCTGCCTCAGGTGCAGGGATTAAATAGCTCCTGGCTCCTCCTTCCTCTGAGCTGAGGGCACCTCAGCAAGCCACTATTTAAGGAGCTGCCTTATCTGGGTCTGCCTTATCTGGGGCTGTGAAGCTTTCTACCTCTATGGCCCAGCCCTGCTCTCAGTCCCAGGGCTTGGTCACTGTCACAGAGACACAGACTCAAGTGCTTCCCTTTGGGAATATTCCCATGAGCTCAGTGGCCCTCCAGGCCTCAGCCTTGCTTCAGCCCCTGAGCCCAGCACTGTGCCCCTGCCTTCTTCATTGTGCATCTGGACTCCCTGGCTATTGCCCTTTGGCCTGACCTGGACCATGAGCACAGATATCATCTGGGATTAGACATATGACTCTGACTGCCTGGTTTGGGCCCCTTTGGCATAGTCTCAGCTGCGGATCTGGAGCCCCTGCAGGCTCAGTTACCCAGCCAACCCCACACTCCACAAGACTGCTTACAACCCTCTCCTTGCAAAGCATCCCATAGAATGCAGCCTGGGGACCATGTGCTGAGGTCTAGGAACCCAGAGCAGAGCTTGGGGGGGGGTCTCATTGGAGCTGGAATACAGCTGTGTTTTCTCTCCTGCCCTCCCGCTGCCTCTCCTATGGAGGAGGCTGCCCAGACCCTCTAGACCTGACAGGGACTGTGGTCTGTGGGAGCCAAGCAGGCCTGAGTTCAAAGGGGCTGTGACTTGGGATGCTCTGGGGTGTCAATGAGGCTGTGGGAGAGCCAGGAGGGCACTGGGGCCCGGTCCCTGCAGGGCCACGAGGGGGTGAGGTCTGTTACCCATAATCTTCTTTGGCACCAGAGGTCCTTGGGTCAGAAATTAGGGAGGCACCAGTCTGCTGCTGAGGGGGAAGGGTTGGAGAGGCTGGGCTGGGTGCAAGAAGCAGGAGACACAGGCAGGGCAGGTGCCAATGCAGGGACAGAGAGACCCACCCATACAGATGAGGTGGAAATCCCACTGATAGCAACTGAAGCAACTAGGGCAAAGTACCAGATGCAGGAGCCCAGAGAATGGCAAGAAGGAATGGAGCAAAGTCTGGGGGGAAAAACGGGCAGCACTAGGGTTTTAGTGACATGGAAGCCAAAGATTATCATTTGGAGACGGTCTCTCGAAATGGAGCTGTTGTGAGGCTGAGAAATGGGTTCCAGGTGAGGCTGCTCTCCCTGACCATCAATAGGATGCTGTTTCTTCCTGACTGTATATGGCTGTCCTGATCCCACAAGAAGGGTCTGTGGTGTCAGAAGTGCTGAGTAAAGGAGCAGCTGTCATCATATCGTTGTTCAGCCTTGTACTGTGAGCAACTAGGGAGGAAAAGAAAGGCCCATCCATGCACAGCAGTGCAGGACAATGCAGATTTGACTCAGGAGGCACCAGTCACCCCTGCTTTCTGGGTCTCCTCGGTGAGAACTGGAGGCTCAGATCCTCCTGATCCCTGTGCAGGGCGCCATGGGGTGATACTGGCTCTGCCCCAGCTGAATCTCATTATTCCTCTCAAGGGGGAGGCACCAGGGCTCCCCCCAGGTGCAGTGCCAGGTCTGGAGAAGCCTTTGGCATTGAAGAGCTTTGAAATGAAACATGAGAAATCAGATTCATTGGAGGTGAGTGCTTGATTATTTTTCTTTCTTTTATATCCTCCGCATCCCTATCCCTATGGAAAACTGAACACTCAGGTAAATCTGAGTTTTTAGGCAGTTCACAGCTCCAAATAACAGTCCTGATGGCCATGAAAATCTCCTGACTGACAGCAGATGCACTGAGAAAAGCTGGGGGCATTGAATTACCAGTCAGTGGCTTAAAATAGTTTTCCTGTTGTTTTTACTGGAGTGGTCCCCAGCTGCCTCTCCACAAAGGGTTAACAGATTCCCCAGTAATCCGAGGGCTGGATCTTTACCTCTGGGCTCCTGGCCAGGTCAGCAGACAATGGAGTCATTTCCCAGAAAGGAAACGCCCCAGTGTGAGCCCAGCTCTGAGCACAAGAAAGTGAAACTAGCCCTGAATTCTTCCTGATCATCACAGCCATGGCCACTGCCAGCTCTGTTGAAAGTCTCCGGGATGAAGCCACCTGCTCTGTCTGCCTGGAGTTCTTCAAGGAACCGGTGATGATCGTGGACTGTGGGCACAACTTCTGCCGAGCCTGCATCACCCAGTGCTGGGAGAGGGCCGAGACAGATGTCGCCTGCCCTCAATGCAGACAGACCTTTCCCCAGAGGATCCTCCGCCCAAACAGGCTGCTTGTGAATATTGTAGAACTAGTCAAGGGCCTGAGCGTGCAGTCAGCTGCAGGAGCCGGAGGGAAGATGATGTGTGAGGAGCATGGGGAGGCTCTGAAGCTCTTCTGTGAGACAGACCAGATACTGATGTGCTTGATCTGCCGAGAGTCCCGGGCACACCGAGCTCACCCCGCAGCTCCCATCCAGGAAGCTGCCCAGCAGTGCAAGGTACGGGGCATGGGCCCGGTCCAGCTGTACAGCTGGGTGTGACTTACACTTCCCTTTAGAAGGCTCAGGACAAGCATAGCGGCTTCTTAACCTGGCAGGGGAAATAACATATATCTGTGTCCAAGAAGGCAGTTTTCCTGAACCACTTTGCAGGAGAACTGCTCTTCTGGCGTGGTTCAGTACCCGCTGAGGTGCAGCAGCTTTAAGGCCAGTTTACGGAAATGGGAGTCTCCTCCCTTGCTTGCTCCGAGTGCCTTATGGCTGAGGGCAAGCAAAACTCAGGAGCATCCGAACCCCAAGCCTCTGGGCTTGGGCCTGCAAGTAGGATGCCTGCCAAAGGTTTTGGAAATGTCTGAAGCCCCAGGTGCGGGTGGAGGATGTTTGCCGGTAGTAGGGCCACTTATGGTTCTGGACTCTCGGATTTGGAATTAGTTTTGGCTAATTTGGCCTTGGATACAAATTAAAAAAAAAATTAGCCCTGGATCTCTCTTTCCTAGGGTCACTGTGGCAACTGCATCCCTGCACGTGGAGGGCTGCTTGGTGGAAGCCTCTGTGCAAACAGTCCTACTAGAATGAGACAAGAAGGACGGAGATGTCTTTGCCATCAGATCCTTGTTTCAAACCAGATAAAGCAGGGAAACTGCTTCCCTGGCTCTGGACACACAGAACAGCTGAACCTTCTCCGATATCACTGCAGAAAAAATGACCCACAGTTGTATGTGAAGGGCTGTAGCTTGAAACCAGGGGGTGTCAGGCACCAGTTTCCCTTAAGTTGTTACAACCCCCCCTGGTAGCTGCCTGGGGACAGAGAGGTATTGTAGTAGTACTTTGATAGACTTTATTTCCCCTGCTACAGAGCCCCATGTGGCATACTCTGGAAGGCAGGCCCTGCTCACTGCATCTGCCACTGGCAGTGACTTACTTCCCAGGCCAGGAGCTGATGCTTACATCAGTGCAGAAGTCTCAATAACATGCGGCACTTTGGTGCTCTCAGGGATGGCTTCAGGGGCTAATGATGGGTCCAGAGGTGAAGTGGTGGAACCGCTCCAGTCCAGAGAGCACGACTAGGAGCTCCTTTTGTATCTGAGCACCTCCTTTTCCTGCCTCTGTCCAGGCCTGGCTAGCAAATGCTGTGCTGTGCTGGTTCTGCATTAATACTGCTCTTTTTGAGGCATCCAAATGTAGCTGTAGCTGTAGCTGTAGCTGTACTGCTGGGCTGTAATACTTCAGGACTGGTGCCTCACTTCTGAGTTTCTTCTTTTCTGTTCACAGAGACCAGAGTTGTGGTTTTGTCCTGCTCAGCTGCCTAAGACTGGTTGGCACTCTAGTGTGTCGACCACTGTGGATTCCAGGCCGTATTGTTTGCTGTGCAGTCAGTGCGTTTCACTGACAGTCTGCACTTCCCCACTGGTTATAGTGTTGCTTTGTGGCACATCCTCAGGACCTGCTCGAGTTCTTCAATCTGCTCTTCCTGCTGGGCAGGAGCTGGAAGCTGGCTGCTTGCTGCTCCATCTGTATCAAGTATACACTATTCAGTGCTGCTGCTTCCTGGAAAGGGGTGCACTGTACTGAGAGCTGCTGGTCCAGCCTGAGCACATGGAGTTTCCTGGGCCTGTCTTTGCCCTCACAGTGCACCCTCAGGCAGCCCTCTCAGCTATGGTGTGGGGAAAAGACTCCATCTTCCAACACAAAGGAAAACTGACCCAAGGATTTTTCCTTCCCTCAGGAACAAATTCAGACTCAGCTGCAGTTTCTAAGGGGAGAGAGGAAGAGGCTTAACGAACTGAAAGGGAGTGAATGTCAGAAACACCAGGAATATCAGGTGGGTGCTGCTGGGGCCAGGCTGACATGGGGGAGGAAGGACGGGTTGTCTCCTGCTCTGCATGTTTGGTGAAACAGTGACCGTGTCATTTTGTGACTGTGTGTTGCAGTGTGCGGTGGCAGAGGCATGCAGCCAGGCCTTGCAAACCCACTCATCAGTGATAAGCAGGGATCTGGATTTCCCGTTTGCAGTAGAAAAACGTGGATTTTCTCCTTTAAAGGAGAAAAACTGGGGAAACGGTGGGTTTCTCCTTGCAGGCTGGCAGACTTCCAGCCTGCAAGGGGCTACTTGGGGCTTGGGGGAGTGGGAGGAGGGTGATCAGAGGCAGGGGGCACCACAGGCATGTGCATGGGCACACATGCACTTGGCAGGCAGACAATGTGGTGGAGCAGCTGCTGCAGCTCTCTGGAAGTAAGTCTATGGGGGGGCATAGGCGACACAGGGGGAGGGGGATGCGAGGGGAGGTTGAGGTGGCGGCTGCAGTTCTCACAGAGCCCCCAAACTGAGGGAGGGAGCAGGGCAGGGTTGGCGGCTGGGGCTGGGAGTGTTGCCCAGCTGTGGTGGTGCATGGCACCTGGGGCCGGGACAATAATGTGAGACTGTGGGGTCCAGCCAGGGGTGGAGCCATGGGTGGCTTGGCAGGATGGTGCAGGGGCTATCAGGGAAGCTGGCTTCCCGCTGTTGCGTGTGCTCCTGGGGAGGGGTTGGGCACCATAGGTGATGTGTTGGCGGGGCTTGGGGGTGTACATGCCCTTCCAGATTTCTGTGCCCACAGTGGGGCATGGGACTGCAGCTGGCTAGATCGGCATGGGCAGGAGCCATTTTCGTGGCTCAGCAGGCAGGACCCTGCGTGGGAGGGTGGAGTGGGGCAGCAAGACTCATTGCTGCTGCCGCCCCTGCCCCAGCACCAGCTGCACTGTTGCAAGGAGTAACAGGCCTGGGGAGGGGCCACACTGTCCTCACCTCCTCCTGCCCCAGCCACTCGCATGCCGGGCCACGACACTACCCCTCCGCCATGGCCTGGCTGGCACTGCTGCTCCTCTCAGGCTACCCATGCTGCTTCCCATTCCACCTCCCCTCCAAGGTAAAGCTGTGGCCCTCACAGTGGGAGGAGGTGAGGGCAGTGTGGCCTGCCCCCACTCTGTTATTCCTAATGCTGCTAGTAGCATGGATGTGGTGGCGGGGACACTAAGTCTCAATGCTGCATTTTGCCTTCCCACGCTGGACCCCGTCTTCTAGGCCAGAGAGGTGGCTCCTGCCCGTGCTGGTCTGACCAGGCTGCAGCCCCATGCCCTGCTGTGGGTCACACAAATCTGGGGGGGCCTGTGCCCCCCATTCACCCTTCGATACTTATGGGGACACCTATGTTTGGGCACCCTTCTGCCCCATACCCCCCCATGCTGCCACGCACCCCACCCCACTGCCCCACACACAATCCCCTTGCCCCACACAACAACCTCCTTCCCCACACACTGGGGGACTGGGATCTGGAGGGCAGTGGGTCAGGATTGAGGGGCATCAGCAGGGCTGAGAGGAGTGGGGGCTGCAGGTCAGGAGTAAAGAGCACAAGCAGGGATGGGGGGCTGCAGGTTCAGAGAGAGGAACAACGCTGGGGACAGGGGGTTGCAGGTCGAGAGTGAGGGGCACCAGCATAGCCAGGGGGCTGTGGGTCAGGACTGAGGGCTACTGGCAGTGCTGGGGGTGGGGGGTCTGTGGCTAGGGAACGAGGAGCACCAGCATATCAGGGCTGTTCAGCGCTGCAAAGAAGCTGGGGGCACAGCTGCAGCTGGACCTGCGTCCTGGTGAGCAAAGCGGGCAAGGGGAGCTCCAATTTTCTATGATAAAAAAACCAACAAAATCAAATGCCAAACTATATAGGTATTTAGAATTTATTTTATTATAATGATTGAGGCACTGGTAGGCTTCCAAATGGCTTTAAAATTGTAAATATATCAATAAAATATTGTGCTCAACTGACACCTATATATATAGTGGCGTTTCACTTTAATTGTGGAAAACGTGGATTTTCAGGGTTTTTATCGGAGATTTTGGGATTTTTTAACAGAGAAAATCAGGATCCCTGATCATGCAAGGAAAGCTTTCTTTGCTGAGATCCTTGGATTTCTCCCCTCCATATGGTCCTAGCCCTCAGGGAAGCAGAGAAAAGCTTTGTAAAATGAATAGAGTGCAGAGATCCCAGGCAGGGCCCAAGACCTGAGCAACCCCCAACTCTGTACCAGGCTGTGGGAGGTCGAGGGTCCTGGCCGTGCGGACAATGATGCCCACGGGGCCTTACGAGCCATTCCCTGACTCTCCCCAGAGGGGCTGCCCTCCCTGACATGGTTTCTCTCTGTTCATGGCAGCAAAAGGCAGCAGCCGAGAAGCAGAAGATTGTGGCTGAATTTGAACAACTGCGCCGGTTTCTGGTGGAACAAGAACGACTCTTGCTGGCGGAGCTGGGAGAGCTGGAGAGGGGGATTGAGGAGAGTCAGAGGGAGACTGTCACCCAGCTCTCTGAGGAGATTTCCCATCTTAACAGCCTGATCAAGGAACTGGAGGGGAAGTGCCAGCAGCCAGCAAGTGACCTCCTGCAAGTGAGGCACATCAAATGCCTCCAGTCCAAGCACAAAGGAGGGAAAGACCTAAATCTTGGGTCTGCTGGGACCAGTAGCGTAACTGAGGAGGGGCAAGAAGGGCAATGGCCCCAAGCAGATGCTGGTGGCAGTGATGGGAGATGCAGAATATCTGCCCCAGCTGCTGCTGCCCTGTGCACTTTCACTGCCCAGGGTGCACAGCTGCCCTATTACACCCCTTGGGTGGGGGGTGCCACTAAGTTGGGGCTTGTAAAGGGGCTGAACTTTTCCCAGATCCTTCTGTGTGCGACACTCAGAGTCTGAGGAGGAAGCATGTCCCCTCCGGTAGGGGGTGCCCAGGGTGCATGGCACTGAGCTCACTCTTCCATCTTTTTCTCCCCCTTTAGGACATCAAAAGCACGCTGAGCAGGTACGTGGCTCTGCCTCTTTCCCCATACAGGGAGGGTCTTGGAGACAATGCAGTGGCCACATTTCTGCAGGGCACCACAGCCCAGCAAGTGTTGGGACTGTCCCTGAGGTGGGAAGGATGGACCTCCCCCTCTTCTCTTCAGGCAAGTGGCAGCCTTGGGCACTGGCAGCCTGTCCTGGAGAATAGTCCTGGCCACCAGAGCTTGAGCCAACTAGTTATGAAGTCTCAGCTCCTTTCTGATCCTAGGATATATCTTGGACATTTCCAAGCTGAAGAACACTTACCGGTCCCTGCTGGGGCAGCTGCCACTGCCATTGTCTGTGCTGCCCCTGCCCCTGAGGCTGACATACGTGGACAGAGCCAGTCTCCAGGTCCCTCCATCTACCCAATGCTATTACCATGAAGCTGAGTTCCAAAAAGAAAATCAATAACATGGACTGTTTTTTTCCCCAGGTGCAAGACGGAGCAGTTCCAGCTGCCAGAGGGGATTTGCCCAGAGCTGGAAAGGCTCATCATCTTCTCTGGAAAAAGTCTAGCTCTACAGGAGACACTGAAGACGTTTCAAGGTATTGAGAAGTGGGCCATGAAAGGGAGTAGGGAAGTGTCCTTGCAGAGGGGGAGGAGGCAAGCAGTTGGTTTGAATTTGGAGCCTGCATCTTTTTTAATTGGGAGAGAAACTGAATGTGCTGGACAGATATTCCTGCAGATCGCAGGAATGAAGCCATGAGGCAAGGGCGTCTCTATGCCTTTGGGAAAATCACTGATGAACCTGGGCTCCTCATGGGGCCTCTTTGTCCAAGCTGCAGAGGTGCAAAGCCCAGCACTGCTCAGTATGGGTACCTGCAGCCAGGGTGGTGGGAGCTGCAGGGCCCTGCCCCACACATGTCTAGGCCCTGGTGCCTCATGTCAGGCCTCCAAAGTTAAACCAGAGTCAGGTTTTCAAGTTAGGAGCCTTCTGGCTTGGCTGGGGGTGGGGGTGGGAGGAAGGGAAGGGGGAGAGGGGTGCAGGAGGGGCAGGTGGTTGGGGGAGGAGGTGTAGGCAGGGAGGGTTCCTGAGGGGCCAGGAGAGGAGCAGAACAGGCAAGTGGGCTGTGGCCTGGGTGAAGCTGCACCTCTGGTATCCTGCACCCCCACAGGCATTGGCAACGCATAGGGGGGCATGTGCGCCCCCTGGGATTGGCCGTGTTCCCCCTAAGATTGGCCTCCGCTGATGTTGCCAGTGGCATCTGTGGGTGATTGCTGATCACCTCTCGGTGCTTGCTACCTTTGCCTCTGCGCACCCCACACCGCGAAGACTGCTGCGGCCACCTGCGGGTGGTCCCCGCTTGACCTGCCCTTGCTGCCGACATTACTGCGGCCACCTGCAGGTGGATCCTGGTCACCGCTGCTGTTACATCCCTCCCTACACTCTTCTTCCTGAACCTGCAGCTCCCTCCCTCCCTATTCTGGGAGAGGAGGCTCGGCTGCAGGGGAGCAGGAAGATGTGGAGGCAGCTTCTGCAGCCACAGTCCCAGCAGCAAGGGGAGAAGCTGTCCCCATATCTCTGTTCAGTCTTAGGGGCTCAGGGCTGAGGCAGGTCCCAGCCCATAGCATGAACCAGACACCAGAGGTCTAATACCTTTGCCCTTTTCCCCTGCAGAGACTCTGCCGTTTAAACTGGAGAAGCCAGCGTACACAAAGGGTAAGTGCTGGGGGAGCCGGTCCTGGCATTAACAGAATGATCCCACATAACCCACACCCTTAAAGCAGAGTCAAACCCTCTCCTAGCCCAGCACTGAAACCCCCTGTGCTGGGGCCTGGGTCGTTGGGTTGGGATTTTCCTGTCCTTGCCTATAGATTTGCTGCCACTTCCTCCCTTTCCATCAGGGTAGGAGCTCTCCCCCATGCCAGAGTGAGGAGCTGTGGGGCTATCTCCGCTCAGCCTCCAGGTCCAAGGGCAGAGGCAGCTTCTGGGGCCCAGGATGGTCCCAGGCAGGACAGGGCTTCTGGGGAGGGTGACGAACAGCCCCACCTGCCCCAGGGCTGAGCTCTGCCCTGACACTGCTATTCTCTCTCCCAGTGACGGTGACTCTGGATCCAGACACGGCTCATCCTGAACTCATCCTGTCTCCAGACTGGAGATGTGTGACACTGACAGGCATGAGGCAGGATCTGCCAGACTCTCCTGAGAGATTTGATTCTCTGTACTGTGTGCTGGGCTGTCAGGGATTCACCTCGGGGAGACACTGCTGGGAGGTGGAGGTGGCGAGGGGGTTTTGGGCCATAGGGGTCGCCAGAGAGTCTGTAAGGAGGAAGGGAGAGATCAGAATTAGCCCTGAGGAGGGAATCTGGGCTGTGCAACGAACGTCAGCGGTGCACAGGGGGCTCAGTCACTTTGAGGCTCTCACTTCCCTTGCTCCCACCCCCCTGTCCCTGTGCCAGGCGCCGAGCAGGGTCCGGGTATGTCTGGACTATTCATGGGGGCATGTGTCATTTCTTGATGCTGGTACTGAGTCTCCGATTTTCACCTTCCCACTGGCCTCGTTCGCTGGGGACAGAATCCGGCCCTGGCTCTTGCTGTGCAGGACTGGGTCCAAGCTCAGACTGTGCCGTTGAGTTGGGTGGGGAGGGGGACAGCCGGGGAATGGAACATCCCATGTGGGGAAATGGGCTGCTCCAGCTTTCCCTTCTCTGTGACCCCGGAGGAATCCCTTCTACCAGCCCCTGTCCCCTTTCCTTATGTCCTGGGAGCTGCCAAGGCAAAAGGTGCAGTCTGCACAGACAAGTCTGTCCCATTGCAGCAGGTGGCACCAGGCCTGTCTGTGCCCACACTAGATGGCTCTGCAGGACTCAAGCAAGGCTGCCAGAATGGACCCTCGGGGAAGCTGCCAGCTTTGGGGCTGCCACCCCCTTCAGTCCCAGCAGCCCAGGGCTGGGGCTGAGGGCAAAGTGTCTCTTGGTGTCCTTTGCCTACAGAGCCCTGCTGGGGGTTCTGGGGGTGGGAGGTCACCTGGGCTTGGAGCCTGAGCTCTGCCAGGTGCTGCCTGTGGGAAGCTGCTGGGCTGGTTTGTGCTCGAGCTGGTTTTTCATGTGCAGCAAAGGCCCCTGCGCTGGGGGGTTTCTCAGAGCTGGAAGAGTTTCACTCAGGGCAGGTGCCTCCCTGCCTCAGGCTCCTCTGATACCAACAATTCCCTTGTATTGCCTGGCCCTGGGCCCCGGCAGCTTCACATTCATAGAAATCTCAATAAACATCTAAACTGGGGTTTTGTAATGGCTTTGTCTCTTGGGCCTTCACTCCCCCTTTTCTCTCCCTACATCTCCCCTGCATGGGCTTCTATCCCATTGCTCTGGCTCACATGGCAGGATGTCCCCTGTGGGATGGACACTGCTTTTCCTTGGCCTGGTCTTGGACCTTGGCCTTCTTCACCAAGAGACAACTCAAGCTGGGCCAAGCTCTTATTCACCCACAAGGCTCCTCACTCTATGTGATGAAACCAGAGAGCAGGACATCACAGAGGAAAGGACAAGACCTAGGACAAGACCTAGGACTCTGGGGAGTTGGAGTCTCTGAATGAAGACTGAATAATGTGGTGCATGAAAGGTCATATTACGTGGTCCCTGTAGTATGTTCTAGGTCTCCTTGGTGAAAGCTGGAGGCTCAGATCCCACTGATCCCTGTGCAGGACTTGAGGTGGGGATGCTAGTTATATCCCAGCTCAAGAGGAACCTCCTCCATCTCAGCCCCAGCAGCAGGTCTGAAGTATTTGCCATTTCAGAGGTTGGAACATTAACTGGGATTGGTGGTAAATCAAAACTAAAGCATATGCTGCTTTTATTTTCTCCAAACCAGTTTTTAGGCAATTCTTAGCCCAACAGGAGAGTTTATGCTGAAAATATTTTGGGTTGCAGCAGGCTCACCTTAAAGTGCTCTGTTATTATTATCAATTATTGGTAGTTGATTAACAAGCTTCCCATTTGTTTCCATTACATTTGTCCTCACTACCTCCCCACCAAGGGTTAACAGGCAATTTTACCAGGAATCTAAGGGCTGCACCCAGAGACTCCTGACAGTCCAGCAGACAATCAGAGCCATTTAGAGAAAGGAAACACCCAGCTGTCTCTCAAGTCAAGCTATCTCTGAGCTCAGGAAAATGAGACAAACTTTGTTTTTTCTCCTCTCAGAGCCATGGCCACTGAGAGCTCTGTGGAAAAACTCCAGGATGACGTGACCTGCTCCACCTGACCCGTTATCTTTCCTGCCTAGTGCAGGGGGCTGGACCCAATGATCTTGCGAGGTCCCTTCCAGCCCCTTACAATCTATGAATCTGCCTGGAGTTCTTCAGGGATCTGTTGATGATCATGGGCTGTGGGCACAACTTCTGCTGAGCCTGCATCACCCAGTGCTGGAATGGGGTTGGG
The DNA here is from genome assembly GCF_030867095.1 of Alligator mississippiensis. NCBI lineage: Eukaryota > Metazoa > Chordata > Crocodylia > Alligatoridae > Alligator > Alligator mississippiensis. Next base: position 163,313,382 of record NC_081827.1, read on the forward strand.
AGACAAGTTACTGCCCTCAGTGCAGACAGACCTTTCCCCAGGGGAACCTCAGCCCAAGCAGGCAACTGGAGAATGTGAGCAGGGGAAATACCATGACTGAGGTAATGCAATTAAAATGGCACTGTGTAGTGGAGGGTGCACCCTTGTCTACTTGCTGACAGGACTCCCTACAAAAGCCTCATAGTTAACTTCCCACTGGCCAGCTTCCAGTGGCAGGATCTCGGCTACATGCCGACTTTATGGAAATGGGAGAGTCCTCCATTGTTTGCTCCTGCTGAGGGCTGCTCCATATGGCTGAGGGCAAGCAAAACCCGGGGGCATCCAAACCCCAAGCCTCTGGGCTTGGGCCTGCATGTAGAATGCCTGTCAAAAGATTTGGAAGTATCTGAAGCCACAGGCGGAAAAGTTTGGGGTGGAGGATACTTGCTGGTAGTAGAGCCACATTGAATGGTTCAAAGGATTGGGAACTGATCTGGCTGATCTGGCTAATTTGACCTGGGACATGAAAACATTTCCTTAAAAATACTAAAACATGCATAGAAAGAGCTAAGGGAATGAGGGTGGGGTCAGCTGAGGGCGCTGGAGGGAAGACGGTGCCCAAGGAGTATGGGGAGGCTCCAAAACTCTTCTGTGAAACAGGCTAAAAGCCGAGTCCTGGGTGCACCAAGCTCACCTTGAAGCTCCCATCTGCCAGGTATGGGGGCACAAGCTGGGTCAGACTGGATGGCTGGGTTTGACTAACCTTCCTTCCAGAGCTGGATTTCTCTCTTCCACCCCTTCTGCTATGGCTGCATCACTGGATTCAGAGGACCGTCTGTGGAAGGATCTGAGCACACCATTGCACTGTAATGGTGAGAGGAAGGCTGAGATGTCTGTGAGATCAGGTCCTTCCATTTCCAACCAAAAGAAGCAGGGAGGCTGCTCCTGTGGGTCTGGACACACGGAGCAACTGAACCATTCCCACATGTCACTGACTTAGACATGATCACAATTGTGTGTGAAGGACTGTGGCTAGAAGCCAGGGAGTACCAGGCACCAGCTTCCCTTTAGCTTGTTGTACATTTCCTGGTAAAATAAAGGAAAAAGGGGTGCACAACTTTGGGGCCAGAGGTTGGCAGTAGGCCTGTGCAAAGCGGCTAGTATTCGCTTCAGATTCGGCTGATTCGGGGGACAATGACTTGATTTGGTGATTCAAATCACTGTCCTGATTCAGTTTGGCTGAATCTGATTTGGAGATTTGGCAGCAGCCAAATCTCTGAATCTCTGAATCAGCCAAGCCAGGCCAGGCCCATCCCCTGCCCCTCTCCCAACTCGGCAATGGCTGCTCTGCCTGCCCCAGCTCCCAGCACTTGGGCAAAAAAAAGCTTCAGCTCAGCAGGTGCTGCCGGGCGGGGGACGATCCCCACTGCCCCATGCTGCATGGGGGGCTCTGCACGAACCCCCAACCCCCTCCTCCACTCCCCCACAGGTGCCCTGCATGGGCCAGCTCCTGACCTTTCAGAAAAAAAAAAGGCCTGAAGAAACCCCGGGACTCACCGCTGCTGCCAGCAGGGGCGATCCCCACTGCTCCGTGCCACGTGAGGGGCTCTGTGCAAGTCCCTGAGGCTGCACCAGGAGCGGTGAGTCTCTGGGCTTTCCTCGGCTTTTTTTTTCTTAAAAGGCCAGAGGCCTGGCAGGCGGGGCAACTGTGGGGAGGCCGGGGGAGTGGGAGGGAGGGTTGAGGGGGTTCATGCTGAGCGGGGGAATCGCCCTCCACCCAGCAGCACCCAGTGAGTACCAGGGCTTTTTTTTAAAGTACCAAGCTGGGGCAGGCAGGGGCAGCCATGGGGGAGCTGGGGGAGTGGGGGGGCTGGCAGGGGTCCCCCCCATGATCCTCCTCCCCCAGCGCCCCCTCCTCTGCCCCTACTACTTACCAGCTTGGAGTGGCTGCAGCTCCCTGTTGCAGCCACTGGGGACTGCCTGAATCATCAAAGCTCTCCGAATCTTTGCTGAAGATTCAGAGAGCTTTGAATCGATTTGGACCTTTAAATTGGTCCCCTGATTTGATTCAGATTCGGAGATTTGGCCACCGAATCGGGCCGAATCTCCTCTGAACTGAATCGCCACCTGAAGCTTTGCACAGACGTAGTTGGCAGCACATAGCCCACAAAGGGAGGGAAAGGGGAAGGTCTTCTCCTTCAGCCCAGTGTATATGGAGCCTCTTAAATCTCACAGTCATTCCAGCATGCTGGTTGGAGGCCAGGCCCTCACTCCTTGTTTGACACAGCTCCAGGAGCAAGATTTGTTCTATCCTGCTGGGGTCTCCCTGCTGGTGATGGCTTTCAGGGCACCACTAGTATTCTTTGCTGCATCAGACTGGCCTCTGGCCAACTGAGGGCAGAGGCTCAATCAGACTTTTGGGCCCCAGTCTCTTCTGTTCCTGAATACCAGCTCCCTAGTGTTCCTGATCCACAGTCCTCTACAGTTTCTTCTCAACCACTGACCTTCAGTTACAACTACTTTATAGGTCTTTGGTCCACCAGCAGCTTGGACTATGGCCTCTTGACACTCTTCCATGTGCTGCTGCTGCATGGTTGAACCCAGACTCTTGCCCCTACGTGGGCACGCCTCAAGTTTCTGCTTCTCCATTGTAACATGTTTCCTGCCTGGCTTGATGTTGTCTTAGCAGTGTCCTGTGTTTTCTGCTTTCCCTCCACCAGGCTGCACCCAGGTGTCCCTCATGGGAATCAGAATCCTTGTCCTTAGCCCCAACAGCATCTGAGCTGGGCTACTACCATACTTACTCAAATACATAGACAAAGACAACCCTGAATACAAGATGAGCTCCCAATAGTTAGATTGTATATATGGAAAAAAAATAAAATGTGCTGTAGTTTTCCAGGCATAGAATCTATTATTATTAAATTTGTCTCCCACCCACTGCCACAGCAGGAAAATAAATTGGGCGGTGAGCAGTAAGGTAGCTCCCCTGCCTTTCCCTTCCACCTTTTTCCCCTCTGCTCTCCCTGAACACATGAAAGGGAGGAGCAAATTTGAAAACACTGACCTTGAAATAAACAAGCCTGCAGTAGCTGACATATAAACATAGTTGGTCCAGAACTGATGCATGTTATGCTTTCTCAAACAGCTGCAAGTTTTAGCAATGGTACTCCATAAACACACTTCTAAGCAGCACTTCTGCACTTTAAAAAAAAAATGTCATAATTAAGTGTCTTGGGCCAAATCAGCCAAATCAGTTCCAAATTCTACTGACTGAGCACAGTTCAATCATTCGAGTTGTGTAGTGCTACCACCAGCAAGCATCCTCTCTCCTAGACTCTGGGTCAATTCACTTAACAAGGGCTGCAGGGCAGCAGCCTACCTGGGCCTTACAGAGCTGACCCAGCCTGCAGCACAGAAGCCCTACACTAACCCCCTCCACTTGTAATAAACCAGGCCCCGGGGCTTCTAGATGCCCTGCAGCCTGGTTTATTAGGGTGAGCCCGATGGATGCCTTTCAGAAAAGTCTGGCACATGGACATTACTTGCTGGTACCACGAGTCTTCCTCCAGGCCTTAACCCTCCTAGTCCATTAGAGAGTACAATTTCCCCCAATCATCCTGGAGTCTAGAATCTGGTGAACCAAAACGTACCCTTTCTCTTGGACCTACATGGGAGGTGGAAGGTTGGTGCTTGACCTGGAAAAGGGTTCTCCTTAGGAGTTTTCATCAGAGAGGCATGAGAGACCAGGTGTAATTTCATGGTCCTGGGGAGCCTTAATCTATAAGTGACTGGGTTGATCTTTGCACTGATTGGGAAGTAGTGGTAGTTCAGTCTGGTAGACAGATGTGCAAACAACAGGTGGGTAGTCAAACCTTATCTCCCTCTGAGTAGGCTTGTGCCTCTTGATGATTCTTATCTGAAAATATCTTGTAAGCTCCTTGGCAGCTTCCAGATGTTCCTTTAGGTCTTGTTGGATCTGGTGGATGATTGACTAGATTGGCTGCAGTTGGTGTGCAAGAGGACTGAGAGGGCAAGAGATGATGAATGCAGGGGTGGAGGCCATCATTCAAAATTAAGAAGACTGGCTGGTGGAGGCATGTTGGGAGTTACCACATGGGAATACTACAAGCAAGAGTAGGGAGACCCAACTGTCCTGATGATAATTCAAAAAGCATCAGAGAGATTGTTTGAGTGTTTGACTGATCCATTCCATTTGTTTGTCAGTTTCTGGGAAACGGGCAGATGCAGCAATGGGTTTGATTTCTGACCATTTTAAGAGTTCTTTCCAGAAGTCAGAAATAATTTGAAGGCCGTGGTCCCAGATGACACCCTGGGAAGACCATGCAGCTGGAAGACATTTCCTAAGAAGAGTTGGGCTGTCTCTGGGGCTGTGGTGGTGTGAGGGCAAGGGATGAAATGGGCCATCTTGGTGAGGTGATCCACTACCACCAGGATGCTTGAGTGCCCTAGGGCAAGAGGCAGATCAGTAATCAAGTCAACGAACACCTTGCGCCAAGGCTGTCTTGGTGTCAGTAGTGGTTGGAGGAAGCCTAGTGGCTTGGCACATGGGATCTTGGTGCAAGCGCAAACCTCACAGGAGTCTATGTATTTCTGAATGCTCTGATAAAGGGGGTGTAGCAGAAAAGGTGGGGGGGCAGGGGCAACCAACAAAGCTCAGAAGCATAATAAATATGATCAGTAGAACATAAACATAGCTGTGCCTAGAACTTCCACAACCAGTGGCTGTCTTCTTGAACACCTCCAGTGATGGAGAGTCCACAGCTTCCCTAGGCAGGCTATTCTACTGCCTCATTATTCTAACAGCAAGGAGGTTTTTCCTGATAACCAACCTACATCTACTTTGCTACAATGTCAAGCCACTGGTCTGTGTCCTCCACTCTGCAGCGGGAGAGGAAAACATGCTTTCCCTTCTCTCTATAGCAGCCCTTCAAATATTTGAAGACTGCCATCATATCCCCTGTTAACCGCCCTTTCCACAAGCTGAATGTGCCTAGCTCCTTCAGTCTCTCAGATGACTTGTTTTCTAAGAATCTTTGTCATCACTCTCACACACCCTCTGGATCCTGTCTAACTTCTTTATGTTGTTTTATTAAGTGTGGAGCACAAAATGCACATGCTCTACATGAAGCCTAACCAGTGGTGAATAGAGACACAATCATCTCCCCGCATCACGCACCTAATACTGCTATTGATGCATCCCAAAACCACATTTGCCTTTTTTGCAGCTGCACCCCACTGCAGACTTGTATCGAGTCTGTGATCTACCAAGGCCACCAGATCCTTCTCTGTAATGCTGCCAGCTTTCATCAAGTCATTGGTTCCTAGCTTGCTAATTGTCCTGATAGTTTTGCCAAACTGTATTAAAGGTCGTCCTTTGGTGAAATGGAGCCTGTTGTCTGGAACCACTGCCTTGTGTAACTATGGCCTGATTATCACTTAGTTTATTACTTTGGTAGTAGTGTTTGGGTTCAGTGCCACACATGTGCCTAGCCAGGGTGCCAACCTGTTCCGTGCTCCTCCTGGCTCCTGATATTTCTTTTTGTCCCCCATCCCCAAAGCCGATCTGCAATTTTAACAGATTTATAGTTTTAAAAGTTTAACAAACCCTTCAATGGGTGCCTCTGCCAACTGCTAGTGGTTTTGCAAATGAGGAGAACAAAGCCAGGAAGCCTGGCTTGAGTATGTGATAATAGTCTGCACTGAAAAATAAAGTGGCTGGATAATAACCCTCATTGGAAAAGAAACTGCTTGCCCATCAGGGTTTGCAAATCCTTCCCTTTGGCCAGAATACACATGGAACCTGAAGTCAGGCACACAGAAACTTTGATTTTTATATTTAAACATAATGTTTATATTAAGCATGTGACCATGAGATGTTTGGGATCCTGAGCTGCACTCTCCCCCGTGTACAGAAGTTAGTTCTGCAGAACCAATAGATGGAAGCCTTTTGTGAAGCTTTGCAACATTTCACAGATAAGATGCTCAGCACCAAGTGCTGTCCACTGCCTTTCCTCAGATTAGGGCTTGACTGTGCACAGGGTTGTCCAGTGAGAATGGTAATTCAACTGGTCAGGCCCAGCAGCCAGAAGGCCACCAGATGACCCCCTGCACCTCCCAGCTTGGTTCACTGTGGCCAGCATCCTGCTGGGTGATGGCCACAGGTAACTGCTGTTACCTCTCTGAACCCTTTTCCCCACCCCCACATCTGCCCATGAAGGACAACTGCTCTTCTCTGCTGCTGCACATCTGTGGGTGCCCGGGCTCAGGATGCATGGGGCTGCAGGTGCTATTCAGTCACCATCGCCCTGGGGGCCTCTCCGGGAAGGTGCCCTGGGGAAGGTCACCCCCCACGACACCAATGTGCTCAGAGCATGCCACTGCTATGTGTACCCTGGGCCATGTGTGATAAGCAATTTGTGCAGGCTGAAGGTTGCCCAAACCACTATGCTTTGCTGCTGCTAATCCTGCTGGTGCCCCAGGCACACCTGCACTCTTGGGTCAGGACCCTTAGAAATGATGGTGCAGGAGGCAAGCCTGACCTTCCACACAACCTCCGCCAATGGTTGGATGGATACCTGTTGCAGTGCTACATGACCCTGACCCTAGATAGTGAGGACAACATTGCCGCAGTAATCAACACCTTCCTTGTTGTGTGAGCAGCATGGTCAGTCCTGCCCAGCTCTGAGGAAAGGAAAGGGGATGATAAATAAAGTTGTAAACCTTGTTATGCCTGTTCATGTGCTGCCATTTGAAGCGACACCTGGTGGACAAAGGGGCTCATTACATGTCACTGAGTGAATTTCAATTTACCCATAATGGATCCATGGATGCATTGGTTTAATTTGTGGCTATCTAAAGTAAAATACATTGGGATGTGTTTAACTTTGAATTGCAAAAGGGACATTTCAATTGCCCAAAAACCCCATATATTATATAAACTGTAACGCAGTTAAATCACAAAAAAGGGCAATTTTCACCACTTGTACAATCACCCATTGGAACCAAACCCATGTGCACAGGCATACTCTTGCAAACACCCCTGCACCAACAAGCTAGCGTTCATGGATCAGCTCTCATGTGCAACCCTGAAATAATGATGCCACGTTGCCTAGTAATCATTTGAAAACAGTTCTGCAATTGTTGAGCTCTGACTGCTGCTTATCATGCTGATCATAACAGGCCTGCACTTCCTTTGTGCTCTCTGCTCTGTCTGTTTTACCCATCTCTTGTCTCTCATTAGTGTCATCACACCCCTAGGTTGTGAGCTCTTTGTGGCAGGAGCAAGATAGTTTGTTAGTAACTAGCACACTGGGGCAAATGAGACTTCTGGGAGTTACAACAACATTGATAAACCAGCTCAGCATGCATAAATAACCCTACAGAGCAAAGCAGCCTGCATAATGGAGGAGAATGTAGCTAATGAAAAGCACTTCACTTGTAAGCCTTTTAATACTCTTCAGCATATTTTAGGGTCAGTGTTGGGGAGGGTGTTTTTGCTGTGTCTGTAGGTTAACTAGCCTTGGGCTTGTGCAATGGAGTCTGGTGATATTTGCAGATCTAGGCCATTATTGCTGATAACACTCCAAGAAGGCCTTTTCTGTTTGGCAGTCAGAGCTGCAGCCAACCCTCATGGCCCTCTTCACTTCACTGTCTTTGTTGCGGAAACTGTTTCAGCCATTGGCCTTTTGGGAGCTTTGCTGTCTCTGGTTGTAAATGACTGAAACAATGATAATGGGCTTGGGCTGTTCCATTGCTTGTGTGTGTTCAGCAATGGAAGTAGATGCAGGTGTGTAGCAGGCAGTTTGACAATAGTACACACCAGAAGTGTTCCAAAAGTCAGCGGTCAGGCAGTGTGCTGCCTTTCTTGCCCCATGCAGAGTCAGAACTGGAAAATACTGGCATAGACTCAGCACTTGTTTTGCACAGAGCTGAGAATATAAACAGTACCCCCAGCACCACAGCAACTGGCTTCTCTCTCACTGAATCCCCATTACCACATCCATTCCTCCCTGAGGAATGCAGTACAGGTGCTACAGGCTGGGTGACAGCAGCCAGATTAACCCTTTCTGTGCTGGGTCTCTACCATACCAGCTGTTGCACCTGCCATCCAATGGAGTGGTAGGGCATAACCGAAAGGTGCAGTAGTAGAATAGTTCTGTTCTACACAAACATATCTGATTCTTTTAGCACTGCAGCTGGTGTTTTCAGCCTGGAATAAACCTGGAATATTTCTCAGAAGTCAAGTAGTTAAACCAGCTTTTTGCCTTCTCTGTTTTTTCCTCCTCAGCTCAGATATGGCCTCTAGGCTAGAACATTTGCACTAACCAGCTTTTCTTCTCTAACATTCTTTTCCTGACCTCATTTTTGCTGACCTTGCTGCAGGACTTAGCTAGATTTTTTGACATACAGTATTAAGTACTATTAATTAGCAAAGGGAATTCTGACAGAAGCTCATCATGTTAATTAACATGCTACCAGATACTGCAGTGAGGGGCACAGTATGAGAACCAATGAAAGAACCAAATAGATGCTGGGTTTTAAATAAAGCAAGTGTAGCTGATGCTAAGAAATTGTGCTAAGGACAATGAATGAACTTTTTTCATTGGAATGGCCAACTCCCAAAAACCAGATGGTGCAAGGTGGTCATTTGAAATGTCTGGTATACTTATCACATCCCCCCAGATAGAGATTCACAAACAAGCAAGCTGAAGGCTGTCAGTTATAAGATGGAGTAAGGAATTCCTGGCAAACCAACTCTGTCCTTGGAAGGACACCAAAAGCAGTCAAAGAAATATGTGAATGCAAGCTGGGTGCCAGTTTGGTGTCTGTTTGATGTTCCTGGGATAGATTTTACTGGATGCCCCATGGCATTTTCTCTTCATTGTAGGATACAGTTGCAAATGGATTTTGCACGGTGCACTGGCAAAATGTGCCAACGCAGCTCTTGCTCCTATGTACACAAACACAAGCTTTGGGAATGACAGACGGGTACACTGGTGCCATGCTCAGGCATAACCCTATTCATGCGTTCACAATATTGAGAGTGCAGATTAAAGGAACCATGTGAGCCATCTTTCTGCCCTCCTTTTCAGCCAGAGAGGTGTCAAAATGTCAGTTGCTGAAGGCTGTTCCAGTGGACAAAGGATCTGCTTCTATGGGCCTGAGATACCTTTCCATTAGCAGAGATCCTAAGCTGCATCTGAAGTGCTCTTACCTCTGGAACAGCGCTCAGGAGGTGCTAGGCCAGGTTTCTTTAGCATGCAGACCTCCCCCTTGTGTAGCCTGGTGATGGGTGTTAGGCATGCTGTGGCAGAGCAGTTGCGCACAGTACTCCCTGCGCTGCTCTCTTGACTACTTGCTATGGTGCCTTTCCTGGCCTGCCAGGAACACTTTCCCCCCAAAAACTTTTCATATGCCTCCAGGATTTTTAAGCCAACTGCTCTTAGAACCCATGTATGCTCTGAAGCATGCAGAGTAAATACACAGGGGGCAGGATTGTGAACCAGGTGTGCACTTGGGGCTGACAAAGATCAAAGCCAGTCTGCAGACCAGTTTGGCTGACAAAACTAGAAAAAGCAACTCAACAGGAGTTTTCCTGTGGCAACTGCAAACATCTGTTCAGAAAACAACATGGATAGTACTCAGGCAATAGGGGAAAAGTGAGCTCCTGTAGCCCAGCCCCTCCCTTCCTCTATATAAGGGAGCTGTCCAAAGGATTGCCCTGCACTGTCATCTCTTCGCTTTCCAGGGGGAGGATATAAGCTTTGTTGCACCTTGAGCACTGATATCCTAAGCATGGCTAGTTCCTTAAGTCGCAATTTATTCTGCTCTGGGGTTCCTCAAGGGCCCAGACTAAATTGGATCAGTGCAGCAGGGTTGCAGCCAGGGCTGCTCAGTATCCATGGAGGAGCAGGGAGCATTGGCAGTTGCCTTTCCTCTGCCAGTGATGCATTTGTGAAGTCTATGCCAGGAGGTAGTTATGAACCAGGCATTGGATCTGGTGCTAGTGGAATAGGCCTCCTTGGTATGAATGAAAAGGACACCATGCAGAACTTGAATGACCGCCTGGCCGCCTACCTGGAGAGGGTGAGTGACTTTCAGAGCTGAGATTTGGGGTCTGGAGCGCAGCCTCTTGCAGAGAGACATAACCATGGCATCTCACTCTGAGGCATCTGACATGATGCATGATTGTGCATGGATGTATATGAAAGAAGATAAAAGCCATTGGGCAGCAAAGCTCTAGTTAAGGGAACAGCATTAGTGCTGGTGGGCAATAATAATAATAACAACTAGTATTACTACTACATAATATAAGTGTAGTGTAACATAGTAGTACTGGTATGATAACATAACTAACAACAATTACAGTCAGCACTGTCATCATTATGGCAGTGCCTAGGATCCAACTAGGAATGGTATCATGCAAACATAGTAGCCAGTGTACACAATGACTGGTGTATTGTACAAATGCCACTTACAAGCATGGAGCTGAAGTTTGGAGTGTGCCAGAGTAAGTTTATCCAAAAAATAAAAAAAAGAGGGGATGGTTCATTTTCCAGACTGCCCATCATCACAGCATTTTGGCTCCCAGATCTTTGGTTGGAGTCTGGGCTGTGGCCATTCTGAAGCCCAGCCCCCAAGTGTACAAATAGCTCGTTGGCAAACCATGCAATTGCACAGTGTCCCCAGGAGCTCCATTTCTCTGGTAGCAGATGATCCCAATTTTTGCCCTGAATGAGTCAATGCTGCTGCCTTGGTTTTGTTATCAGAATCTGTAGTAGAGACAACGTAGCACTACCTCCTCCAAACCTCTTGCTCCCCACCCACTTTTTTTTTCTTGGCCATCCTTGCTGCCGCTAGGTGTGTTCTCTTGAAGAAGCCAATGGGCAGCTGGAGCAGCGGATCCAGGAGCTCCAGGTAAAAAAAGCACTCACCAGACACTATGATCCAAGTAGCTGCTTCAGCACCATTGCAGAACTCAGATCACAGGTACTGAGATTCCCTGACCCTTCTACTGTGGGGACATGGGGAGAAGGTCCTAGCTTTGACTTGTGGCTCCATTTCCACCCTTGGCTTGTGTGTGGACAGAGGGAGGCAATCCCTGCTGTTTCTTATTGCTAGGACTGAATATCAGGTGCTGCCTTGGGGTACCTTGGCAAGGTAAGCTGGTGCCCGCTTTGGAGGCTACTCCTACATCTCAGCTTTCATTTAAAGAGCCCTCATTCTGTACCACTGTGAAGGTAACCTGCCACCTGGGATGCTTGTTTGCAGCCTCATACAGTCACTCTGAGACATATGAACTGCCTCTGTGTCCCAGTAAGTTATTACAGACAAAGCCTTACACCATCTGCTTGAGTATCAAAAGAATTTCTTTTCTCTGTGGTGAAATGAAGTCTGACTTGCAATGTAAAAATGAATGCAGCTTATCATGGGAAGTAGTAGCTTGCAGATGGTCTGTATCCTTCTTTACAGATCTGGTGGGTGCTGTGCCGGGAGAGGTTAAATGTCCATCATACTGATTTTGGTCACGTGTATTTCCTTTTCAATGGCAATGTGATTTAAAGAGTCGCTATTCCAAGCTTGCCCTGTGCTGTGAGGTTCATGCACCTGAAAGCACAGTTCTGGCCCTGGTAGCAAAAGAGATGGCTAACAGTGTTCCCCAGCAGACCTCCCTGGTTTCCAAGAAAGCAGTAGAGGGGCTCAGCTACCTCCCCTTCTCTCCTTCTGCAGATCCAGGATGAGTCAGTGCGCAACTCCCAGCTGATCCTCCAGATTGATAATGCCAAGCTAACTGCCAGTGACTTCAGAATGAAGTAAGGGATCTCTACTAGACCCCCTTCCTCATCTTCTTCCCTCTCCTTCACCCCTATGCTCCCTTTAAAGGCCAGCTTTTCAAAACAACCTCTGCAATCACACTGGGCAAAAATACAAATGCAGTCTGCGCAAGCACAGAAATGGACATTTGTTCACACAAAGGAAATGCTCTTGCAGATGCTACTTATGTATTATGATTTGTTTTGTGGTGGCATTGGGAGGCTACCACTGTGGACTGGGGCTTCATTGTGCTGGGTGCTGCACATTTGTATAATAATGAGGTGGGTCTGCCTCAAAGAAGTTGTGGTTGTTAGTGATGCTTTGAAGTGGAATGGAACATCTTCCTGGCTTGGAGAGTGCAGTAACACACTTCGCTCCACCTAGGGTGGCCATTGAGGCATCCCCAGAATACAGGGCATCCCCTTGGTGAGTGATGGGACCCCCCCCTCCTTGGCCAATCAGCAGCAAGGGGTGGGGCCACCACAAAAAAGGCCACTTCCCTCTCTCTCTCCCTCCCTCCCAGGCTGGCTCAGAACCCTGCTGCTCCTGGCTGTGCACCACCCTACCTCTAGACGCAGCCAACAGACTCTCAAAGACAAATGATTGACATGTCTTTCCACCAATGAACTGAAAAACAGGACCTTTTGCGTTTCTTGTTCAGAAACAGCCAGGGGACAAATGATTTAAAAACAGGATGGTCCTGTACAGGACCAACGGCCACCCTAGCTTAGTCGCAGGGTAACGGACTTAGTTGATGAACTCTGGTCCTGTATCAGCAGTCAGAGAACCCCAGGAGACTATTAGTTTGCTTGGGATAACCCTGGCCTAGATTCTCAAGCTCACATGACTCCTCTCAGCTGTGGGCAGCAGGACACTTTATTATCATAGCTGCCCATGACTCACTCAGCTGTGTCTGGGTCAGCAGGATGCAGACTCTTGTGCTCGTTCCATGTAGGTTTGAGGCCGAGTTGGCTACCCGGCTGGGTGTGGAGAGTGACATAAAGGGTTTACGCAAGGTCCTGGATGGGCTGACAGAGGCCAGAGCCAGTCTGCAGGTGCAGATTGAAAGCCTGAAGGAGGAACTGACTTATCTCCAGCAGAACCATGGAGAGGTGAGGTTGCTGCAGAACCCCACTGGGATCCAAGAGGATCACTATAATTGATGACTTCAGTGAACAAATCTGAGGAGTTTTAATGTTCACAGAAGACATGATGACAGGTGTGGGATTCAGGAATGGTTCCCTTGGCTTTCCCAATACACAGTACTTCTCAGTCCTGAGCCACAGCCCTCTGCTCCCCCAAGGCACAGATCTGCTGGGCACTCCCAACCCACATCTCTGCCCTGGGCTTTTCACCTACATACCACATGGAGAGCTGCTTTTATAATGAGCTGGACAAACTTCCTCTGGGGACTAACCTCAAATCCTCTTTTCCTCCCCTGATCTAAACCATGACTTAAGACTGGATCCCAATGACAAAAAGCCAGTGCATGAATCTTCTATGCTGCCAGTCCCCCATCCCTTCCCTTGCCTCGCCTCCTGCTCTTTCTGGTTTATGACGACCAATTTCCTTCACCTTTCAAAGGAAGTGGCTGCTCTCCAAGGTCACCTGGGAGGCTCTGTCAGTGTGGAGGTGGATGCCAGCCCAGGCATCAATCTGGTGAAAACCCTTGCAGAGATCCGGGACCGATACGAGGATATAAACGAGAAGAATCAGAGAGAGGCTGAAGCCTGGCACAAGCAGCAGGTAGGGGAGGCTCAGCAACTAGCCACAAACTCATGCTATGACCTTCTCTCAGTGACATCTATTCACATTACATCTCAGTGTGGGAGGATTGGTGGAAGATGCATCTGACTTGAGATCACTTATTTTCCATCCATATTGTCTCCATCTACTAAAAGAGAGGATGCAAAATGTCCCCCTGGTGAGTGGGGGCATCATATGACTAAGGCATTGCTGATAGTGCCCCTGCCACCTTGCCAGGTACATGGCTTGAGCTCCTTTGCTTCTGTGCAGTGTGAGACATTCACTCAAGAGGTTGCCACCAGCAGTGAAGCCCTCCAGGCTGCCAGGACAAAGGCAACAGAACTCAAGCGCATTGTGCAGAGCCTCGAGATTGAGTTGCAGATGCTGCAGAGCACGGTGGGTACCACAACTCCATCTTCATAATTGTAAGGTATTAAGAGGAGTGTCGTTAGAAAGGCCATGAAACTGTGGGTACACAGGGATCCAGGAAAAAGCAAGAAAGCAATGGTCATGTGACAGTCTTCTTGCCAAGGGAAAGGCACTGGGATTTGGAACAGGCTATTGCAGCCTTCAGCATTAAACGTTTCCCTTGAAACACAAGTACTGGTTTCTCTGCTGAAAAAACTTTTGAAGGTCCACCTCAGCCCCAGGCCTTAAGCTCTATCACCTGGGGTCATAGGCCACAAGCCTCACCATCTTGGCCCACAGGAAATATTAATCCTCAGAATCCAAGCTCTGGTGGGCCTTGTCCCTTGTGGGACTTGAGGATCCAAACTGGAGTCTGCTGTCTCTCTTAGGATGGCTTTCCCATTCTCTCACCCATTGCGGGCTCCTTGGCTTCTTCCTGCAGGGACACCCTAAATCCCTGGTCAAGAAGTTGTCCAGATGGCATTACCCAAGACACTCAGCAGCCTTGGTGTGATGATACCCCTCCCTTCACTGCTCTGCAAAGACCTTAAATGGCTGGGTTTTCCCCTACCCATGTGCAGCTGGAATAGAGTCCGTACAGTTTGGCACATCTTTCTTTTGCTTTTAGAAAGAAGCTCTGGAGGGCACATTGGCTGAGACAGAGTCTCACTATGGGGTGGAAATGGCACAGCTGCAGAACCTGGTTGCTGGGAAAGAGGCAGAGCTGGCACAACTGAGAACTGACACCCAGCATCAAGCTAATGAGTACCAGCACCTGCTGGACCTCAAGACCAGGCTGGAGGTGGAAATTGCCACTTATCAGCAACTCCTTGAGGGTCAAGAGGTCAGGTAGGAGATGTACAGTTCTGAGCTCCTGAAGCCACAGGCTGGGGAGGGCTGGGAAAGGTGTGAGGTGAAGGAGAGGGAGAGAACCCAATGTAGTCCAGAGAGTTATCATGGTCAGCATGACTCTTCTGCCAGGAGCTGCTGGCAGTGAAAAGGGCCAAGTTCAATTATCTAGGGGCTCTTTCTGAAAATATTTAAATGCTAGTTCAATTCCCCAGCTAGAAACCAGGGAAACTATGCTTTATCATCTGAGTGACCTCGATGAAGAATATTTTCTCTTTCACCTACAGGAAGCTTAAGGGTTTAAAAACAAACAGAACAATATGGGATGGGGAAATAGGGAGCATGCATACACTTGGAAAAGGGACCCAGAATGATAAGGAAATGCTAACAGGTGGGTGGCCTGTCCCCAGGATGTCTTGTTAAATTACTTAAATCCTGATCCTTTTCTCACACACAAGTGGTTAATAAAGCATTTGACATAGCCCCCCCACCACCCCAGCTCCATCGTACCCTACTCACAGTTAGCTGTTGAAGAAGTCTCAATTTTGGCCAGACCCAGCCCATTCTCCAAAGGGACCTTCTAGTAAATGGTTCCACCACCTCTCCTAGCTGAAGTGCTTGCAGCTTTGGTGCAGGATAGGGAAGTTTCTCTGGATGAACTTAGCAAAGCTGCTGCTCCTAGCATTAGCTCAGGTAGGCTGAGCTCTGCCCATCACCTTGAAGCTGTCACCTGCCATCTCAACTCTGCTGGCCACCACAGCAATGTCTCTGTACCTCTGCAGCTCCCTTCACTGCTTTGTAACCATCTCTATGTCCTCACATCTTTTTAGATACCAGCTCTAGGCCACCAGGAACAGAGTCCCTGCTTTCCCACCCATGATCATGTGTTTTTCTCTTGTCATTATAAAGTCTGGGGCTCCTTTACCCCACTATTACAAGGTGACTTCTCATTTCAGACACACGCAACAGTTCTCTTCTCCATTTGTTATCCAAAAGGGATAACAGCCCTTCATCAACCCCACCATCAAAACTGTCTTGCCCCAAACTGTCACAGAACTGACAGCCAAATGAGAGCTTGGTTCAGTAGGCCTTTTTCTGAGCTCACCAGCTGGTGGCACCAGCACTCATTCCCCATGGAGTGCAGTGGCAGCCTGAGGAGCTGGTGGAGGGAAGGGAACTGGGAAGCTCCGGTGCGGGGTAAGGTCCAGGTTTCTAGGGTCCGCAGATTGAGCACAGCACATGGCAAAGACCCTCCACTCCCTTCCATAACCCCTTCCACTCTTCATCCTGGGATGCTGGTGCCTTCTCTGCATTAGCTACTGTCATGAGCAGGAAAAGGGGAGCTGACATATGGCTCTGAGGGGAGATTGCAGAGCTTGGGTCCAGGGTCCAGGTCTCTGATTTACTGCAGAATAAAGTTGTTTTGGGAGAATCCCAGCCTCCCTGGGGATTTGGGGCTGGAGAAGAGGGTGTAGGTGGAACAGCCAGGGCTTCCAAGGAGATGGGGGAAGGTGGCCCTTCTGGTCATCTTTACCAAGTGAGGCATCCCTTCTTCTCACTACAGGTCAGAGGCCAAATCACCTAAGCAAGAAATCTCGCCAGGTGAGTTGAGTGGTGGAGGAGCTTCCACTTGCTGGGGGAATGGTCCCTTTTAAGCTGAACCTCCCTCCTGTGACCTCTCTCTATTTATTTCTATGGGTAAATGCTGAAGTTGGTGCTGGTGAGTGGGGCAGGGCCTTGGGGAATGGAGCAGGTGCTGCTGGCCCCCAGCATGTCCTTTCTGCCATGCAGAACTCCATCACTGTGACCCATTTAATCTCAGCCTTGCTGCAGCTGCTGTCAACAAGGGGCCAGTCGCAGTGTTGGCTCCGGTGCCAGGGAGACCTGCCCACTGGAGTCACTGGCTTATGGCAGAGAGTTGCTGGGATTGGCATTGTTCGGTCACAACAATTTGGGCCAAGCCAGAGCTGGCCAGAGATCTGTGTTCTGTGCTGAACAGACCAACCTCCTTCCTTGAAGGCTGATCGCTCTTAGGAGGTCCAGGGGATGCAGAATGGCACAGACCTACCCTGCTGGTGGCCAGGAAGGCTGTCCTGCCTGCTGCTGCTGGGCCTCCTTGGGGTGGCTGAACTCCTGGTGCATGGGGAGATGCTCAGATGGCTCCCCGCCCTGTTCCTTCCCACACTGAGCCCCACTGTACAGTTAACTCCCACAGCCCCACTCTTTTGTTTTCCTTCTCACAGAGGCTGTTAGCAAGGCCCCCACCACCAGGAGGATAAAGACTCTGATTGAAGAGCTGGTGGATGGCGAGGTGGTCTCCTCCCACATCGAGGAGGTGGAGCATCCTCTATGAGGGGTGGCTGGGAAAGGGCAAGAAAAGGGTAAACCCTTCCACCCTCTACAGCTTCTGCATATCCAGCCCCTGCTGTTCATCCATCCTGCTGAATTCCCACCTGTTCTTTTTTGCCTCTGGTTTTCAATAAAGCAAATGGTAGGGTGAGTGGTCAGAGTGAAACCATGGCATGGGGCTTTCTGCAGTGCGGCAGAGGGAGACCTTGGTAGTTCGTGGCAGGTGTGGGCCATGCCAGGATTCCAGCCCCAGGCAAGAACACTGAGCAAATGGTCTGTCAGTCCTACCCTGACCCCACACCCTGCACCTCATTCTCTCCTCTGTGTGTCCCAAAACAAACCCAAAGATTTCCAATAGGAAACCACAGTGTCACAAACATTTGACCCATTGTGGGCTTTCTGAGTTCTTTGTAACAGAAGAACTGCTCTTATTGTTTCTCCATAGTCAACAAATGTGTGAAAGCAGAGAGCTGGCATTTTTGAGGGGGGCTTAGAGCCTAATGAGGTTGAGAACCAGTGGCTTACTTTCCTAGGTGAATTGATTCCCAGGTTTCACCACAGCACTGAGAGCAGAATGTGGCCTGTGCCTTCATCAGGAAGTCTTCTTTGGAGCTGCTATTTATAAAAGGGAGGAAGGAGGACCCAGGGAACTATAGGCCAGTTAGTCTTACCTCGATCCTGGGGAAGCTTTTGAGAGTTATCCTGGCACATGTCCACAAGGGGCCAGCAGGGGAGGTTATGCTTAGGGGCAATCAACACGGGTTCATTAGAGGCAGGTCCTGTCAGACCAACCTGGTGGCCTTCTATCACCAGGTCACAAAATCCTTAGACGCAGGGGTAGCAGTGGATGCGGTCTTTCTGGACTTCAGGAAGGCCTTCGACACTGTCTCTCATCCCATTCTCATTAAAAAACTAGGGGACTGTGGTGTCGACACCTACACAGTCAAAAGGGTCGCTAACTGGCTGGAGGGCTGCACCCAGAGAGTGGTGGTGGACGGGTCATTTTCGACCTGGAGGGATGTGGGCAGTGGAGTCCCCCAGGGCTTGGTCCTCGGGCCCGCACTGTTCAATATCATCATCATACTTGGACGAAGGGGTGAAAAGCACCTTGTTCAAATTCACAGATGACACTAAGATGTGGGGAGAAGTGGGCACACTAGAAGGGAGGGACAGGCTACAACTAGATCTGGATAGCTTACAGGTGTGGGCGGATGAGAACAGGATGGGTTTCAATACTGACAAGTGCAGGGTACTGCACCTGGGGAGGAGGAACCAGCAGCATACCTACAGGCTGGGGACCTCCCTTCTTGTCAGTGCAGAGGCAGAAAAGGATCTCGGAGTCACTATTGATTCCAAGATGAACATGGGCCGACAGTGTGAGGATGCGGTCAGGAGGGCTAACCTGATCTGGCCTGCATTAGTACCTTTGGACTACTTGGGAAAATAACCAGCAGGGCCAATCTGCAGCCACTAGGGGGCAGCAGTGACCTATCTCATCCTCTACAGGGTGCAAGGCAAGAAGCCGGCTACTTCCACTTGTGTTTCCGGCACTGGAGTGGGAGCTGGTAGTGCCCTCCCCCCGCTCCCGACCCAGGCTGCCGTACCCCATTGGAAATATGTGGAGCTGGATGGTCCCCCAAATCCTCTCTGAGATGTGGCCAGGGCAAATTTAGAGCAACAGCAGGGTGGGGAGATAGGGTATGATCTGTGGCAGCGGCAAGGGGGATTTCACCCCTTGGCATGGGCTGATCCTGGGGAAGAATGTATGGCCAGTGGAGAAGGGGTCAGGCTCAACCTGCTACCTCAGCTTGCTCTCAGGGTGTATCTTAATGCAGAGGGGAACGTACCCGAGTATAAAGACCCATCTCTGCAATGCTCATTATTTCTTCAGTGAATCATGTAGGAGCACATGTGAGGGCACACATACTAGTGATTCCAGGCCTGAGGATGCAGACTACAGGGAACTTCCCTGCAGCAGTAGGAGAGTGAGAGGTTTACCATGGTGTTGATGCCCATTTATCTCTTCCCTCACCATAGCACCCTCATTGCACAAGTTTGTGCCATTGTGTGCATACATGTATGTGTGTGGTGGTAGGAGACAGATGCTTTTGACCCAACAGACAAACCCCAAACCTGACTAAACAAGGGTTGATTCATATCTTTCTTGCATGTATTTTCATTCAGAAGCCCAGGGATTTTTGGGCTTAGTGGTTCCCAAACCTTCTGGATCAATGGACCCATCAGGTCTTGACATTTTTTGCAAAGTTACCCTTGCAGTTTGGAAACTATACAATGGCTTGATGTCCCAGGCATGGCCAGCAGGTGTCAGCATGGACCAAACCTTGAATCCAGCAACATAATGCATGATGCATCCAACACACACAGTTCCAAGCACGCTTACATCCCAAGGTGCTGGGGAAGGGATGGCGGAGAGGACAGATCTTCACCCTTCCTCTGCTCTCCCTGCCTAGATCCTGCTTTTCTCACCCCTCTCTCACTGTTGATTGGGCAGCATAGGAGGACTCAGAGCATTTTGGTTCAGATACACTGCCAAATTAACTAATGTACAGAACACAGGAAATGAATTGGGCTGTTTGGATTGGGCTCCCAGGGGGGTACTGCTATCCCATAGCCCACTGGCTGTGGCAGAGCAGAGCTACCAAGTAATATCCCCACTCCACAGAAGGCCCTTTCTCTGAAGGTTGGTGCCAGGTGACAATGTCTGTATATGGCTGGGGAAACGCAGGGGTCCTCTGGGAGGAAAAGTTCTCTGTGTGCATGAAAAAACATCCAACATAGGACTCCAGAGATGCTGCCCTCAATAGAGGTATCATGAGATTACTTCTATTTTCCTGTCATTAACACTACTGAATTTACTATATAAAGAACTAGAATAGGTTCAGAAGACAATTTCTTTATCTAGAAGATCAGAGCATGGCATTTGCTGAACTGGCATCAGAGTGGTTTCCCTTGCAGAGTCCCATGAGACAGACTATGTAGGAAGGAGCAGCCCCATGGTCTCTGAATAGATGAACACCCTTTTATCTCAGGACGTCCAAGGAGGTACTGGTTTCCTTTCCTTTCTGCCAGAGGGCCTGGCTCTTCTGTCATTTTCCAAAGCCCAGACTCTCATGGCCTGAAGTGTGTTACCCCCGTTTATCCACAAGATGTCAGTGTAAGTGTTCTAAAGGAGCAGGGCTGAAGTTCATCCTTCTCCACGCTTGAGTCATTGCAGACAGCTCTTCTAAGCATGGTTAATTGTTACAATAGCTGAATTTCTGGGACTTAATGAACTTAGGGAGAAGGTGCATGAGCTAGGGCACTGGACTGTATGGCTGGGTTCTAGGGCAGATCACTTTCCTACCTAGCCTTTGGCTATTCAGACTGTGTTTTATCTATGCCTGTGCAATGCCCCGTCTCAGGTGGGTCTCCCAGTATAAATACTGGTAATAACCAGGATAATTGCATTATTTCCTCTTGTATTTGCTGCTCATCTGCAGATATGCCTTTTGCTGTATCTAGTTTGCAGCTCTCCTTCTCAGAATAAGGATTGTTTTGTGATCTCTCTGATGCACTTAGAGTATGCTAGGACACCAGCAGGTGCTGGCGTATCTCAGTAACCCCACCAGATATGCGGGTTTGAGCCTCTGTGGGGAAAGAGGATTGGAGACCTCAAAGGAGGAAGTGTGTGTTGAAAGGATTAGCAGGGATGACTCAGCAGGTGGAGCTTGGCTGGTGAAGCCCCGGTGTGCTAGGAGGGCAGCTGTGATGCTGGGGAGCTCTGAGTCCTTAATCATTTTTGGTCATTAAAGATCCCACGGTGTCTTCACAAAATGAAGGGTGTGAACCCTGGTGCCTTAACCAAGACAGCTACACTCTGCCTTCCAAAATGCCCCTTGCAATGTAAAATGGATACAGAATTTGTCTCGTCCTGTCCCATGAAGTCATGAGTGGTTTAGCAGAGACAGTTACACTTTATACCTAAGCGATCAGCATTACGTGCAAGAGCTGGTATTTGTCAAGCCCTTGGGATGGAGGTAAATGAACATGCCCTATGGCATGACCATGCCTGCCGCATGTGTGTGTGTTCCCATTGGTGTCCCAGCACAGTAGTCCATGAGAGAAATCAGAGAAAACGAGGATCCCTGCTCATTATGGTCTCCCTGATCCCATCCGACAGGTTTTAAGGACCCTCTCTTCTTTTTAATGGTCTTGATGTTCCACCAGTTAAGCTATCCTTTGTTCTGCAATTCTGCTGTCTGTTAGCTGTTCCTGGTAGTGAAGCTCCTATTTCAAAGCCATGCAGACTGTTTTTAACTTATTCCAATGAAATTATATTTGTTTTTGCTTCCATCTTATACTGAATAATACAGCCCTAGGTCCCTAGCAGAGTAGTAAAGCCTCTAGTTTAATTTTAACTGGAGAAAGATATGTTTTGTTTCTATATGTGATGACGCACCACACCGTCTGCATTCTGTTTTCAAAACTCTAGATCTGCCCATGCAAATAATGGGGAGATAAGACTGAAAGGGCAGAGAATATCTGTGTAGAGGGCCAGACCCTTCTGCTAAAGGCTGTACTGCCAGTGCTGAGCTCCTGTCATTGGGACTCCATTGCCATGTGTCCCCTGTCTCCAGAGCCTGTGAGCTGGCAATGAAATGGCTGGTGCCCAGGTGATAGCACAAAGCTGCCCAAAGCTCTGTCAGCAAACAGTAGCCCTGCCTCTCTCTTGAAAGACTCAGTGAGTTACTGCTGATGTGGCTGCTGCTACTGCAGTTCACCGGCTCAGCTTTATTCTACTTGAAATGAGAGGTGGCTGTCCGGGTGGTAGCAGCCCCTGGCAGACACCTCCAGTGTGCTAGTGTACATTCCCTGAATACACAAGGCCTTCAGGGGATTGCTGTCCAAGCTCCTCCTTCAGCTCTACTGCAAAGCAGCCACTGGGGTTTCTGTGGTGCAGCACAAATAGATATAGGAGCCACATGTGCAGGGGTGCACCTTACAGTACAGGAGAAGTACTGACTGCAGTCCCCAAGCACTGGAACATAGGGCATACTGCACTTGGTACTTCCTATACCAGACAGTCAACCACCCACGCGAGCAAGTAAAATGTAAAGGGTAAAGAGCTGAGTCCTATGGGACATAATCTATCTCCAGCATCCAGGTTACATGATGGGAGAAGAGAGGGATGCATACTATTGCTATCCCTGCCTGTCCCTGTTTGTCTAGGATTTTAGCAGGTGGTAATAGACTCTGATGAGAATCCTGGCCCAAGATCCAAAGCACCTGGCAGCAAAGGTAGTCCTAGAATTTTTTAAAAAATGGGCATATTTGAATTTGGGGTCATCTCTAGCAATTGCCACCCTTAAGACTGAGTGCACCAGTTTCTGACAGGTGCACTAGAGTCCTAGAGATAGGGATGGCCTTGCTATTACCAGTTCTGCAGTGCAGTAGATTAGCCATAGCTATCTACCAGGAAAGCTGCCCTGCCTTGGTTATAGATCCCTTTGGCAGAGTGCTAGCAAAACAAGGTGGTTTGCTCTCAAAAAGCAGGGTTGGCAATGGCACGTTATGGGGTTTGTGGAGCTGCACATCACCCCAGAGCTCACAGCCTCATAGCCACTTCTATTTTGGAGATCTTGATTGTCTCCTATTTTGGGCTTGTCTGCAGAACTGAAGGCTCAGAGAGGTTGGAGCATTTGGAGTGCAGGAGCAGAGGGCATTCAGCATCCAGTTGAAACTAAGATCAGACCGGCCTAAATGCCTGTTGCAAGGACATGACTGTCCCCTGAGCCTAGGAGGGGAGGGAGTAGCAGCCCTGAACTTTGGCTGGAGGTGTGACTCTTTTGATGCACAGTCCACAGTAGAAGCTGTGGTAACATGTGATCGTTGTGGGGCCTTTAAACAGTTACGTTCAAGCCTCTCATAAGCCTTTTTCTCCCTGTCTTCTCTGCTGCACCCAGGGCTGGGATGTGGGCAAGGCCCTGCCAGTGAGCCAGACTGAACTCCACTGAATTTTCTGGGAGACTTTCTCAAATGTAAGCAGAGTGTTTAGGTCCCTATCTCATCTTGCAGAAAGGCAGCACTTGTGGCTCTGCCCAACATGCTTGCCCTACAGTTCTGACCTACAGCCGTGCCCATCCACTGCACTGCATAGCTGATCTCCCTCCCCAGCCTTGCCTTCTGGGCAGGGGGAGCTACACAAAGAGCCTCCTGCAAATAACACATGGCACCATCCATCTGCAAAAAGGCCACTGCATCTCGCAGTGTCCTCTCCAGGTTCTGCAGCAGAGTTGGCTTGGGGTTGGGGCATGTCTTTTGAGATGCGCTTTTTGGTGAAGTGCTCAGTTTTTGTGTGGTTTTCTGTGCTCCAGAGGAGCCCCCATGAAAAAGGTGAGCAGAAGTTCAGAAACTCTTAGAGGAAGGAAGAAAATTGAAAGCAATCTGGTTGGAGTCATGGTAGTTTTTTTGTTTTTGTTTTTTGGGGTTTTTTTTTGCATTTTGCTTTTAGTGTAAAACGGCCGCGGAGATCAAGCAAAATCACTATTTGGCCAAACTTTTAATTACTCTTCTGAGCTCTTGAGTCAGAGGTTTGTTATTGAGCCTTGCCCGGGGCGGCCCAGATTGCATTGACTGAAACTCACCTGGCAATGGCCAGCTGTTGACTTCCACAGCACAGTCTGTTTCCACAGGCCACTGAGTCCATTGTTACTTGGCTTGCCCTACCTTGCTAGAATGATTCACAGCTAGGATCACACCATTCTGGACTGGTGCCAGGCTCAGCAACAAGTAGGTGGCTTAGGGGAAGGGGGAACTCCTCCTAAAAGTCCATTCATTTTTAAATAACTGAGGCTGGGGGGAGTTGATTTTAGTGTTCAAAGAAACAGCTTGTGTTTTAAAGATACCCTCACAGCCTGGCCTGTGCAACTTGGCCACTCCTGAGAGCAGGGAAGTGGAGTCAGAAACCTCCCCTGGGTGAAAGGACCTCTGTTGGGCAGCTTGCCTGGCTGGCATGGCAGGCACTGGGCTGCTGTTGGGTTGTTTGGAAAAATTCCATGTGGGGTTGGCACTCTTGCACTTGGGGTGCCAGGAAAAGCTGGGCACAGACAAGGAAGGGCTACAAAGCAGGCAACTTAGGGCTTAGTGTAGCAGCCTTTGCATTTCCAGGCCTATCACCCAGCAACATATTGTCATCCTGACTTGCAGTAGTCATAGGCCCACACTTGGTTCTACTAATGCACAGCACCCTTGGACCTGCCTCCCCTGCCCTGTACGCACAGCTTATATTGGCAAAATACCACAATGCAGCCCTGAGCTGATGCATCTTTCTGCCAATCCACTCCTCTTGGCCTGCAGTAGCTTGTCCTACCCCAGCCTGGAGTCTCTCTCTCTTTTTTTTTTTTTAAACATTTTATTAGAAAACCAGACTATAACAAAAGACTCAAAACAACCCAAACAGAGTCTCTTTGAGGCAGAACATCTTGGCTTTGTAGTTGAGGGTAGTGGTTTTGGTTCAGGGACAGACTGGTGAGGGAGAGCATGAGGCCCAGCAAACTCATGGTGACTCTAGGCAGAACTGCATAAAGGCTGGAAGGCCAAGTGCATGGGCCACAGGGGGTGCTTGCTTCATAGGACCCTTCACACATGAGGTCTGGGTCTGGCTGGGGCATGAGACAGTTCACGTCAGTGCTTTGCTGTCTGTGATGGTTTTCAGATATGAGATCCTTTGATTAGACCATCCCCATCCCTCTGGGCTAATTATTGTGGGATGGAGAAGATATTTGCATTCACATATGTGATTTACATTTGCTGGGGACCTTGGGATTTCTTTGCTGCTTGGAAGTGACAGGAAGCGCTTGGCTAGATAGTCACTTCTTTTCCCAGCTGACATTGCAGTGCCCACAGTATCTACCCTGATGGTGCTTGCTCATCACACAGTGGCATTGGGAGTGAAGGAAAGGAGTCTTTATGCTAGACCCATGGCAAGGAAGCTAAAGTGAAAGCCATTTTGTGTCGTCTGACTATCTGCCTGCGGGATGTGAGCTGCACAGCTCCCCTGGACATTTCCATTGGCTCCCTGCTTCTCTCAGGGTCCAAGTTAAAATAGCCCCTCATGGCCCTGTCCATACTGGGACTCTATTCACCCAGCACTGACCTCCAACATGGGCCTCCATCCCAGCCCCTCTGCAGCTCCTGCTCATGGAAGCAGCTTCCCTGCTGCTGTCAGTGTTAGTGATTCTCCCTCTCTTTGCAGGGCCAATGTCAAACACTCCCTTCTCTAAACTTCTGATTTTCTATTTGAAGACAGTAGTAGGGTGGGAGGGGTGCATCAGCTTTGCTCTGTGGAGCAGGGCAAGTTGGGGGGCACAGGCACACAGGAGCAGAGAGAGCTGTACTGGAGGGTCGCCTACACACAACACGTTCCTTGTGTCTGCAGGGACTCTGGAATTGCTTGGGAGACCCGAGTGTGAGCAGTGCTAAGCAAACACAGGCTTGGCTCTCCCCTCCCTAGTGTACATTAGAAGTCATTCTGCTCAAGTCAACGGAATAATCGCAGTGCAAGGAAAAAGCAAATCAGACACATGCAGTGTGTTCTGGTTGCTGCTGCAGATGAGACCCCTGCTCTGCCCCTGGGCCACTTCTAGGCCCCATCTCAGCTGGTCTCTTCCCTGCTCATGTCAGATGCCCCTGACCGGCCAGAACCCTGGAGAGCGTGTGTGTCTCAATCTGCAGCTCACCCCATGTTTCAGCTCAGCTCCTGCATTCTCCCAGTCCCCTCCCTGCCCCACAGCCAGGCACAGCCCCGCTCCACACCCACACACACAGCAACCGCCTCAGGGCCAAACACTGGCCATGTGCCAGCAGCTCCCTATTGTTGGGCCTGGCAACAACTCCCTGTGCAGCACCAGCCTCGCCCAGCCCTGCCCTGGAAAGGGACAACTCCCAGCGCATTAGAAGCAATTTGTATCCCCAGAGCACGTCTCGGCAAGCACAGGCTTTGCTTTCTAATCTTGATCGGAGGTGGGAGGATGCTATTTTTCTGGCACACACGGACTCTGGGGTTGTTTCACTGAATCCAATGAGTTGACTAGACTTAGCCCAGGGAGTTTGCTTTGCTCAGGTTGGGCCTCTGAATGAACAGAAACAGCAGGTTGGAAGGGGCCTTCCAGGCCATCAAGTCCAGGCCCCTGCGTTCACAGGCAACCATTTGTCTCTAGGGTCTACTGTAACTCATCTTGCACACCGCAGCCACGACAGCTCTCCCCATGCAATGTACAATAAGGAAAGATCAGGCACCCTCAGTGCCTTAGTCCTGGCAATGCTGTCCAGACTGCATGGGGTGCGTGTAAGTGCAGCTGGCCCTACAGGCGTTCAGCACAGAAAAGCTACCAAGGTGCCTTCACCTTCAGGAGAAGGGAAAGCTGCCTTTTGGTGTTGTGAGTTGCTGGTGGGTCTCAGCAGGCTGGGTATTGCTGGTGTCCCACTGCCATGGGATCCTGGCACTGGGCCTGGGGGGAAGCCTCTGTAGAGATGTAGCACTGAAAGGGCAATGTGAACATTTGGAAAATATGCCACCATCAACCTGATTCTGGGTTGTATTAGGTGACCTCTTCAGGGCCTTTTCAGCCCTATTACTCAGTGATTCTGTCATAGGATTATAGGAAAGTAGGGCAGGAAGGGGCCTCACAAGGTCATCTAGTACAGCCCCTGTTCAAGACAGGATCACCCCTGACTAAGCCATCTCAGCCCAGTGTTTTTCTAACCTGCTCTTGAAAATCTCTAGGGATGGAAATTTCACAACTTCTCTAAGTAGCCTGTTCCAATACCTTTCCTAGTCAGAAAGTTCCTCCTAATCTCCAGCCTAAGTTCCCCCTGCAGCAGTTTGAGGCCATTTGCTCCTAGTACGGTCTCCTATGGCCACAGAGACTAGTCTCTCCATCCTTGTTATAATGTCCCTTTAGGTATTTGAAAGCTGTCAGTTCCCTCACCCAGTCCTCTCTTCTCCAGATTAAGTAACCATAGTTCTTTCAGCATTTCCTCAGAAGTCATTTTTCCCAGGCTTCTAATAGTTTTTGTTGCTCTCCACCGGACTCTTCCCAATCTATCCACATCCTTCTTGAATTGTGGAGACCAACACTGGACACAATACTCCAGGTGAGGCCTCCCCAGCACTGAATAGAGTGGCAGAATTTCTTCCCTTTGTTTACAATTGATGAATACAACCCAGTAAAGCGGTTTGCTTTTTTGCAACAAGAGCACACGGCAGTTCAACAAGGAAAAATGCAAAGTGCTGCACCTAGGGAGGAAAAATGTCCAGCACACCTACAGCCTAGGGAATGACCTGCTGGGTGGCACGGAAGTGGAAAGGGATCTTGGAGTCCTAGTGGACTCTAAGATGAACATGAGTCGGCAGTGTGACGAAGCCATCAGAAAAGCCAATGGCACTTTATCGTGCATCAGCAGATGCATGACAAATAGGTCCAAGGAGGTGATACTTCCCCTCTATCGGGCACTGGTCAGACCGCAGTTGGAGTACTGCGTGCAATTCTGGGCGCTGCAATTCAAGAGGGATGCGGATAACCTGGAGAGGGTCCATAGAAAGGCCACTCGTATGGTTAAGGGCCTGCAGACCAAGCCCTACGAGGAGAGATTAGTGAAACTGGACCTTTTCAGCCTCCTCAAGAGAAGGTTGAGAGGCGACCTTGTGGCTGCCTATAAGTTCATCACGGGGGCACAGAAGGGAATTGGTGAGTATTTATTCACCAAGGCGCCCCCGGGGGTTACAAGAAATAATGGCCACAAGCTAGCAGAGAGCAGATTTAGACTGGACATTAGGAAGAACTTCTTCACAGTCAGAGTGGCCAAGATCTGGAACGGGCTCCCAAGGGAGGTGGTGCTCTCCCCTACCCTGGGGGTCTTCAAGAGGAGGTTAGATAAGCATCTAGCTGGGGTTATCTAGACCCAGCACTCTTTCCTGCTTATGCAGGGGGTCGGACTCGATGATCTATTGAGGTCCCTTCCGACCCCAACATCTATGAATCTATGAACTGTTGGCTCATATTCAGCTTATGCAGCCTAACTAGTCATTCCCCAGTCTGTGCATGCAATTGTTCTGTCCTAAGTGAAGGACTTTGCATGGTCCTTGTGAAAGATCCTCTGATTGATTGTGGACCATATCTCCACTCTATCCAAGTCATTCTGGACCCTAGCCCTGCCCTCCAGCCCTACCCCCAAGCAAATGCAGGCTGGAAGCCCTTCAGAGTCTCAGCTTCCAAGAGCAGCTGGATGTGCCTTGAACCTCAGGAGTGTGCCAACTGACCCAGGGAGTATTGCTGGCATAATGTTGAGGAACCATTCTACCAGACTGCCATAGCTGGCCTGTTCGCAGCTTCTCCAGGCCATTCTTTGCCCACTCATGACTGACTTGGGGGTTTCCTGCTGTTCTGTAACAGTGCACCACTCCAAGTGCACTGGACACTAGCATGCAGATACCAGAGACTACCCTTTGTCTTTGTATCTCTACAGACAATTCAGCTTGGGCACTGTCATAGGCATAGACTGTGAAAGCCATGACAGCAGCAGTGCAGGGAAGCCTTTGCAGCCTTTGCCTTGAGGATTAAACTAGGCTGAAGTTGAAACAGCTGCCCCTTCAGCCAATTAATGGAAAAAAGAAAAAGCAGCACATACCCACTCTTGAGCTTGTGACCAGCAAGGCTTCCTTCCAGCCAGAAACTGAGTCTTGCCCTTACACCCAGCCAGCAACTTTAGTAGTATGGCAACAGCTTTGCAAGCTTACTGTTCAGCCAGGACTACAAAACACTGTGCATGCCCTTTCACAGCATCTGATAAAGCGTTCAGGCTCACAAAAGCTTATGTTTCCGAATCAGTTAGTCTATAGGTGCAATCCTATCCTGCTTTCTACAAAGCTCAACAACTTTGCTAGCAAGCAAAGCCTCAATGAGTTACCCCAGAAATCCTCCTTCAAGCCATTTTCCCAGATTCAAATGCCCAAGCAGAGAGCTGGCCTGCAAGCAGCTAGCTTTAACAGAAGACTGCAAACTCCTATTAGGCAGTAGGAACCCTCTAGAGGTCCCATTTAATATCTTCCCTGCCCCAGGCAATGGGACTGAGAGGTGGTCATTGCCAATGACCCCTGGAATAGTTGCACTTGCTGAGAGATCCCAGCTCTCAGCTGCAAAGCATTAGGGCAAGAGCTGCTCTGCCTTGCTGAGGCTGGTTCAGGCAGACACAGAGGGCCACTGAGAAGTTGGCTCCTATGCACTGCTCACCTCTGCAACTGTTACACACATTAGGGTAACAGGCAGATGCTCTGATCAAGGTTAGGAGCCCTTTTTTGATCCTGCACAAATATTACAATAAGAGTTAGGCTTTGCCTTAAGAGTTTGCAATCTAAACAGAAAAAGGGGGAGGGGAGGGGATGAGAAGACAGAAGTGATTTGCCCAAGGTCATACAGCAGGTCAGTGGCAGAAGGAAATAGACCCCAGATCTCCAGCCTCCCAGGTTGGTCTCCTCGCCACTGCATTGCTCTACTTCCCATTACAGGCTGCTTTCCCCTAGCACAAACACTGCTATGGAAGCACTGCCTAGTCAGCCACCTGCAAATGTATTTTTGTCTCGACATGCTGGGGGACATGCTGTGGTGCTAGTCCTATTGGTAAGTGGGACTGGCTTGCCTTCTGTGCACCAAGTGTCTAGACCCAAATATCATCTGTTTACCTCCCTCCCCCCCCCGGGTCTGGTTCCCAAAGGGTGCATTTGGCCATCAGCACAGACTGCTGCCTTTCCTGTGTCACTCCAAGCATTTAGCTAAAGGCTCCACTTGGCACTGTGTTAGTCTGGAGATGCAGGGAAGTGAACGCTATGCTGAGGGCTGAAAAAACCTGGTGATTTGAGGGGCTGAGTTTGCTGGCTCAGTAAGACTAATCCTAAAACTCCATTCCTAACTCAAAGTGAAACCCCACAGAGGTTTAGAAAAGCTTGGCTGATGTTCTCCAAGCTCTTTCCTGTCAGGGTCCCAGGCAGGTTGGGCCCAGGTAGGAAGCAGAAGCCCTGCAACTTTAGGAGATAAGCTCTTCCTGTGAGATTTCCAGCCTGGATTGAGGGACAGCAACACATCTGGATGCTTCCCCGGACAGACCCTCTCTCCTCCATGATGTGCTAGCTCATGAATGGTCAGTGCTCCTGGAATGACACATGATGAGACTCGGGCTTTGTCTGTGCTCACTTCAGTCTGCTGCAAGAAGCTCTGACTCTGTGGGGCTTCCACCAGGAGCTGTGCTGCCACTGCAGGTAGCCCACCAGCTGCCTGAGACAGGAACCTTCCTCTGCTAGGAAGAGAGATCTTACCTCTCCTGGCAGAAAGGAGGTCTCTGCTCAAGCAGGGGCACTTTGGAGATGCTGCAGAACAGCAGAAGAGACTGAGCCTCCCTGTGCAGAACCTGCTTCTGCCCTGAAGGAGGCCTGTGACTGAGACAAGTGCCATTTCAATGTCCCCTGCTTCATAGCAGAAATGGTGGCCAGCCCAATCTCACATCCGTCATTGCCCCAGATGCACTTCATTTGCAGAAGCAAAACTACTTCAGGAACCTCTTGCTGTCCTTCTTCCTTGTCTGTACTATTTCTGGTGCACAACTGCCTTGCATAGAGCATTTTCTGAGCGAGGACCCAGCCCTTCCTGCTATGCTTGCTGACCCCCTAGGATCTGAGCCCTCAGCTGCTCTCAGCATGGAGCCCCTGCCCCTGGTTTATGCCTGGGAGGAGCAGCTTCCTCCAAGAGAGGGCAATGGCTAAAGTGTTGACAGTGCAGGTTCCCCATGCAGCAGGGAGATGCGTTTTAGCTGACATGCCTGTTTCCTTGGGTTCTTGCTGCTGTACACCTAATCGCATCTTGAAGTCAGGCAGTGATTAATGGGGAGGAGGTGCTGCCAGCATCAGGAGACCTTTCCGATGTCAGCACTTGTTACGCCTAGGGCCAGACGGCTCTTTCAAGCTTTGCCAAGCTAGGTGTGCCTGTATAGCTTGCATTGCTGTACCTGGCTGTTGCTGCTGCCGCCCATAGCCATGCTGAGTCTTTTACCCTATTAGGAAACAAATCACTCCCGGCTGCTTTTGAAACAGCCTGGACTTGGAACACGCTAACACACCCTGCTTGCCCCAGCTTGCTGCAGGTGTGTGGGGGGGAGCCCAACGCCTGGCACCAGATCCTCCTCACCCCTGCCAACAAAGACTGAGGATGTAATGAAGCAACTGTGGGGTGCAAACTGAGCCTTAATCAGAATCCTTTTTGGCCTCACTTGACATTGGTATGTGATCTTAGCCTGTGTCCAGCCCTCTGAGAACCCCTCCTGCTTGATGGCATGTAAAGGTGCAGTGCAGATAAAGGACATGGCAAGAGGCAGAGGAAGCTAGTATATGACCTGGGCTGCAAGACCCGCAACTCCCACCTTCCTCTCCTCGCGCTACTTTGTCAGGCAGAGGTGGCTCAGTGGTGCCAAGCAGCCCCCTGCTAGCAGTGCAACTGTTTGTGGCTGTAAAGCAATGGTACATACAACGAGGCTACTTGGCCTAAAATGGTGGCATATTGCCTTTTCTTCATGCCAGGCCTGCCCTGCTCCCCTGCTGACTCCTGCCCTTCACAGAGGCATGTTTCTCAAAGCACTCTGGCAAACCATTGCACTGATCACACTCAGCATCTAGTAGATCTTTGCAACCTGCCAAGGGCCCTTTAGAGGACCTGAAATTAATGAAGGCCCTTGGAAAGTCAGGGTAAAAGAGAGGGATAAAACCTGACCTCCCTTCTGACCCAGGGAAACAGGTGCGCCAACTAAAATGTCTCCCTGATGCATGTAAAATATACACTGTCAACACTTTAACCACTGCCCTCTCTTTGGGGAAGCTGTTTCTTGCAGTCATAAACCAGTTCACTCAAAGTGATGACTGATGTCGGCTGATGTTCTTCCAGCTCTTTACTGTCAGGCTCGTGGGCAAAATTGGGCCAGGTAGGAAGCAGAAGCCCTGCAACCTAAGAAGAAAGGCTCTCCCTGTGCGATTTCCAGCTTGGATTGGAGAGACAGTAACACATCTGGATGCTTCCTCTGACAAAACCCCCTCCCCCATGATGTCCCAGTTCCCTGGGTCAGCAACTAGTCAGGAGAAGGCCAGGAAAGTTTGTTAAGGCCCCATTTGTACCTAGCAGCACTTAAGCCCCAGAGCTCACTGCTTTCTGGGACAGGCTACTTAGGGACAGAGCTGGCCTTAGGGAAAATGGTGCCTTTGGCACCAAAACTTGTATTTTGGTGTCCTGTCCCGCTCCAAGTCAGCAGTGCTGCTGCAGGCAGATGCTGGCAGGCAGGGGTGCAGGGTGCAGTCTGGCAGGCAGGCCAGAGCTGCTCACACTACCTGGCATGGCTCCTTCTGAGCAGCGGCTTGGGCAGAGATCACCTGGGGCAGGGTGGGGTGGATGGAGAGTGTTGCTCTGCATGTGTGGCACCCCCTGACCGTGGCACCCCAGGGCAGTCGCCCACATTGCCCACCCCTAAGGTTGGCTCTGTCTAGGGACCTTGATCTGCTTCAAGCACAAGATGGTTTTCAGCAAGGCTCAGGAAGGCATGTGGATTGAAGTTTCAGAACTGGGGATATTATATGGAGCAGCTGGGAAGGGGTTTTAGTGCCTTTTGGGCTGCTGCAGGAGGCCAGCTGTCTTACTAGCCTGTCCGTTGTTCTTTCCCAGTCTGCAGAATCCACCCAAAGTTGAATGTATCCTTGGATGTGTTGACCCAGGCAGGGCTCAGGCTTTGTGAGTACATAGGAGATTCGTTGCAACAACCCCTTTATGTCCAGGTG
Source organism: Alligator mississippiensis (assembly GCF_030867095.1). Taxonomy (NCBI): domain Eukaryota; kingdom Metazoa; phylum Chordata; order Crocodylia; family Alligatoridae; genus Alligator; species Alligator mississippiensis. The sequence goes on from NC_081827.1 coordinate 163,346,416, forward strand.
ACTGGGACGGCTTAGAGTGTTGGAAGGCCCATGTCCAGTCTGCATGTGGGGCCTGGCAGCTCAGGCCATGCACAGGGTGTGTGGGGCTCTGCAGTAAGTGTCCAGGAAGCAGTCACCATCCCCAGATGGATGTTTTGCAAAGCTGGCTCAGAGGGAGCAGCTGCCTGCAAACTCAGGTGCTTTGTGCAGGGCAGTGAAATGCAGCAGAATCCACCTCCCTGCAGGATCAGGAAGGGAATTTAAGTCTTTCCATCATGGATCATCAGTTAGGGTTCAGTCAAGGCTGGGAGGCCGTGCCCTAGCCATGACTGAGGCCATAAGGTTCATAGATTTCATAGATTTCATAGACATTAGGGCTGGAAGGGACCTCAGAAGATCGAGTCCAGCCCCCTGACCAAGGGGCAGGAAGTCAGCTGGGGTCATAGGATCCCAGCAAGATAAGCATCCAGTTTGCTCTTGAAGGTGTTCAATGTAGGCGCTTGAACCACCTCTGGTGGCAGGCTGTTCCAGACCTTGGGGGCTCGGACAGTAAAGAAATTCTTCCTTAAGTCCAGCCTGAAACGGTCTTGTAGTAGTTTATGACCGTTCGACCTAGTCGTCATCCCTTGGGGCGCTCTGGTGAACAAACGTTCCCCCAGGTGGATGGTGTGAAATGAGATGGTGGGTTCTGTCCAGTCCCTGATGCATATGTCCATGGAGCACCCCTGCTGTGCACTGGTGCCGCTTCCTGACAGGCTTTTGGGGCCACAGGAGAACCGAATGGCTCCCTCTTCCCTGGACCTTCTAAGTCAGCAGTTAGGCCTGGGGTGGGTCTGCTCTTGGGTAAGCCAAAGCTCTGGATCTCCAGGCTAATTGCATAGTATAATGTCCTTCCTCAGCATTTAACATGCTGAAAATTTAGATTAAGTCAAGCAAAGATCCAGTGCCCTAGATTTGCCTCTCCCGTCTCCAGGCTCCCACGAAGACAGCTACCTATTGCAAGCTCAGCTTGTTATGGCATTGACGTGTAATGGCTTGGGTGTCCCCTGGCCCTGCTAATAGGAGTGTCTGCCTGAGCTGTGTGGCCCAGGTGGATGCCCCTGCATGAATCTCACTGTGGTGCTCCACGCCCTTGGAAATAATGCAAGGCAGGTATTTTACAGGGGTGGCTGCCAAATTCTCAGGCTCAGGACATGAGTCATCAAGAAGCTATTACAAACAAAGCTCTGGTTCAGCAGAGGGCTGCTTGGTGGGACCTCCAGATGGGAAAGGACCCTGGTTGAGCAGCTGGGGGTCATTAACTGAATGCACTTGATGAATCACAAATCACTTCATTGCTCCTAGAGGGACTCCTGTGCCCCAAATCAGGCTACTTTAGGAGGATGCAAAGAGGGAAGTTTCAAAGGAGTCCGAGGCCTGGATATCCAAAGGCATCTAGGAGCCTAGCCCCCATGGGCTGAAATGGGAATGAATCAGCTGGAATTAAATACCTTGGAGGATCTGGGCCCAAGTGACTGAGGAGCAATGTCCAATTGGAAGTCAGTGTTACTTGTGCTTCTACATCATTTTGGAAAATCCCAAACAAAAGATCATTTTTAGGCACCTAAATAAGTGGCCTGAGTTCCAGAACATGCATGTGTCCAACTGAATGCTGATAGCTTCTGGGTGCTCTGGAAATCTAGCTACTAATTGTGGGGCCTGACTATAGACCAGGGGTGGGCAAAATGCAGCCCGCGGGCCAGATGTGGCCTGCCAGGCCATTTTATCCGGCCCACGGGGCCCCTAAAAATTGAGAAAATTAATATTTATCTGCTCCTGGCTGCCTGTCATGCAGCCCTCAATGGCTTACCAAAACTCAGTAAGCGGCCCTCTGCCTGAAATAATTGCCCACCCCTGCTATAGACAAAGCCATTATAGATCCCTGTTTAGACTTCCTTGGAACATAATTGCTTCCCTGGCAGTAACACATGATGATGTCAAAGGCAAAATGCTATGATATCACTGTGGGGTTGAGGGGCAAGGGGAGCAGGATGGTGAGATGGCAGCTCTGATTAGGGACAAATAGGTCAGGTCTGATCTCAGTTATGCCAGTGTCAATCCAGAGCCACCCAGAAGGCTCCCATAAAAGGACATTGGATTTCCATCTTTGTTAGCATTTGACAAGTAGGTTGTTTCCTACAAAACCTCATGTTTCTCTGAACTAGTTAGTCTGTAAGGTGCCACTCTGCCCTGTCTTTTGTCATCTTTGCAAGAGAGGGCAATCCTGCCTCGACTGCTGCCTAGCCCCAAAGAACAGGTGGATGCAGAATTAAAGAATAAGGTCACAGTGGTGGGTAACTTGCTTTTCCCTTTTCAGGAGTGGTGTAAGGGAAGATCCAATTTTGAAAGCACTGGAGAGCCCCTTGCATCAACAGAACCAGAGCGGAAGAGACTGCTATCCAGTGTACCCTGCTCTCAAGGAAGGGGTGTAAAAAAGCTTGCTAGAGTCAAGGGTAAGGAAGAGCTTTGAAGAGCCATTGGGAGTCTCTGGCAGTTCTTCAGAGGCCTGTATGCATGGGCTCAGGGTGGGTTTCAGTGCAGCTCCCAGGGGGAAACTACCACAAAACACCACACCAGTACTGAGGGGCAATCTTTTGGTTAGAAGATGCTAGGGACACTATACTTCCCTTTTCTCCCAGTGAGACTCCTTTAAGCCCTGGTCTGAAGCACATTAGCAAGGGGGGCACTGCTGCTTTCTGAGCTGTACCCAGACTTTTAGGGGTTGATCTGAAGGGAGACTGGTTGTCATTGAAACAGACTCCAGTGCTGGCAGAACTGCAAGAGAGTGAGGGGCCTGTGAACATTGTTAACTACAGCCAGGTCATGATGGTGTTTGGAGAAAGTTTTTCCTAAGGTGTGGCCCATAGAGGAGGAATGCAAAACCTTTGAAATCCTAACCCATTTTGCAATTACTTTCTCACAAGTCTCAGCATGGAGACTGGAGGCCACCCCAGCTCCCAGGCAGAGAGAGAGAGTGTCTTGAGATAAACAGCACTTGAAAGGCACATGCCCGCTCCTGCCTCAGGAATGCACCCATGCCATGATTCACATGGGGAGTTACGCCTCGCCTTGCCTGTGCTACGTGTTTGGAATGGCTGCCTCTGACATTCTGGCTCTGGGGTCTGCAAAATGCAGTCCAGAGAGACCAAGGTCACCACTATGGTGGGAGCTGCTTTTATCACAGAAGATGGTATGGTTAGGGGCTTACAGGACAATCCCTATGAGGAGAGACTAAGGGATCTGGACCTCTTCAGCAAGAGAGGGCTAAGAGGTGATCTTGTGGATGCTTACAAATTCATTAGGGGGACGCAGCAAGGGAACAGAGATGCTCTGGGTGCCCCTTGGGGTAACAAGGAACAATGGTCACAAACTGACAGAAAGCAGATTTAGGCTAGATATCAGGAAAAACTTCCATGGTAAAGGTGGCCAAAATTTGGAATGGGCCTCCAAGAGAGGTGGTGCTCTCCCCTACCTTGGGGGTCTTTAAGAGAAGGCTGGATAGGCATCTAGCTGGGGTCATCTGACCCCAGCACTCTTTCCTGCCTATGCAGGGGGTCAGACTCGATGATCTGCTGAGGTCCCTTCCGACACTAGCATCTATGAATCTATGGATCTATGGCAGCCAACACATGACAAGCCTGGCAGGTAGAGTGGCCATTATAGAGGACAGTCTGGTTGTCCTCTGTCCTCTTTTGATATGAAACCGGATGCCTTTACGTCCTCTATTTTTCTCTAAAATAGAGGACATGAAGGCATCTGGTTTCGTATCAATAGAGGACAGAGTAGCAGAAAACTGGAGGGTCCTCTATGATGGCCACCCTACTGGCAGCATTCCTGAGGTGGAGCCTCTCATACTCTCATTCACTGAGCTTTTGGAGTGAATTTAGTAATGGTAGAGGGCACTGAGTGTTAGATTTTGAGCCAGAATCCATCTCTAGAACAGGAGCAGCCCCTCTCCAATTGTCCCTCGCTCAATTCCCCCAGCCCTCCCTGCTGGATGAGCTTCACTGACTTGCTACCGTTTCTCCACTTTCATCTCAAACCAGAGCCTTTCACTATTGCCAGTGCTTGTTAATAGCTTAGTTCCACTGCCAACGGGTTTAACCACAAATTGTTTCAGCTATCTCTGGGACAAATCCCACCCTGACCTGAATCCCACTGAGTTCAATGGTGCTGAGAGTGTCTAAGTGAAGAGTGCCTAGTTCCAGATCTGAGTGACCCACTGGACACTCAGACACAAGGTCTCATGCCTGCTGAAAGGTATCCAGGCCTGCAGAATCAGCCATGGACTTGTCACTCCTCTAACTGACTTGACCCTTCCCATGCAGGCAGGTGACCATGCAAGTCAGGACTTTGTCATACTGGGCAGTTTCTCCTTCTTGTACAGTTGTCTGGGTTGGCAAAGGCCAAAGAGCCATGGAGTGTACCCATCTTAGTGTGTGTGTGTGGGGGCACAAGGATAGTTCTTCCTCAAGGCTCTGGGGCCACCAGGGATAAGTGAAGACCTTCCAGTACTGCAAAAGGTGACAGAGAGTGGAGAGTTGGGGAGGCAGTTCAGGTGGGCAGAAAAGCATTTGCCGAGTTCTGTTTCAGTGGGGGCTTATGCAAAGCATGAAGAGGCCACACTCATCTGGAGTGTGAGAGTGACACTGATGTGGACCATCTCTGAACTCTCCCACTGGAGGACAAGAGAGACAGAGCATAGGCTCTTTGCAGCCACCCCTTCCCTGCACAGTGGGAGGCACTTAAAGGCTAGAAGCTCTTTTGTGTGTGTGCAGCCCACAGTATAAGGAGTCCCTGGCCCCCTGGTGACTTTGTAGTACGAACAGTGACTAATATGAATGACAAACTAGGGTGCAGGGGGTACACTGGATGGACAGGCCTGTCTGAGTCAAACAGTAGCTCAAGGGTCAGGCCAGCCTTGCAAGTGATTTTGCAAGGGTGAGGACATGCCAGGGGCATGACAGAGAGTTGTGGAATTCCTTTATGGATGCAAAAGAACCAGTGAATGAAGCCAAGCAATGAGGCTGAAGCCTGGGAAAGTTCCCAGGGCCCTCAGTGGCAGCAGCTCTGTCTTCTTGTGCACCTCATTCCCTTGATACGTTCTGGAAAGCCCTGAGGCTGGAGCCTAAGTGGAAAGCAAGGCCAGGGCCCATTGTTATCCTACTGCCACACCCAACTTTCCCTCTCCCACCCAGCCTTGACCCTGCACTACTGTGCCCATTTGATAGCTACAAAAGGCACCTTCCCTTGCAGTCTGCCACCCCCTATGATGCATGAAAAGGGTCACACACATGTATGTAAAGAGGGAAGGGGTCCATTTGTTGCCACTTTCACCTATCAAGAGAACCGCCAGCAGCCATCAGGGTGTTTGGCATCTCACAGTGGCCATGACAAGGAGGCCACCACAGTGCTTTCATAGGAAGCCTTGGGGATGGATGACCAGCAGCTTGGTGCCACCTATGGAACTGAATCGGTACTACATGCTCCTGCACACGCCTGTATGCACACAGACCTGCGTGCATGGACTAGAGGCACAAGTCAGGGAAGCAGGGGCAGGCTCTGAGCAACTTGTGGGCCAAGAGCCAAAACCCAGTAATGTCATTTCCCTGAAGTGTTCATAGGAGGCACAGCCCTGCCCAGTGACACTCCCTGCATAGCTGTCAATAAGACACCACTTACACAGTCTCTACTAGACTGACTGGGAAGACAAAGTGCCTGCTCTTGCAATGGGCCTGTTGTGACAGTTGCCAGGTGAGCCGCCGCTGGCAGCCCCAAACTTTCCAGCTGCTGAAAGCACTTGGGACTGCTGCATACCCCCCCGCCCCGCCCTTTTGCCTTTCTTCTGCCTTTAATCCACACTCAGAACTTCCCCTGACACCAGGAGGAAGCCTGTACTATGACTGAGAGGCCTATCAAATCCTATCATATGGACATCTTGTTAAGTGACACATCCCACAGGATGCCTGCTTTCACTGTGGGACAACTCACATGCAAGTACCCACTTGCTTAAGTGTGATCTCTCTGCATAGATGCAGTTCAAAACTCTCTTGCAAAGAGAAATCCTGGGCAGATGTATCCATATGTAGTATAAGAATCCTGCAACATGGCCAGATTAGCTTGTGTAAGAGTCACTGCAATCAGTGGCTATGGTATGGCCTGCAAGTCAGCCTCACCTCACAACATCACCCCCCGCCCCGCAAAATACAATGCCCCAGTTTCTCACTTTTAAATACATTTCATTTCTTCAAGGGGCAAACACTGGTACCTAAAGCTGCACCATTATTTTGGATGCCAACATGCACTGAACACTAGAAAATAAGTATGTGTTCATTCCCCAAAACTTTGCAGTGCTGGGGATGAACCCTTACCTATGTTCAGAGTCTGTGCCAGCTGCTTCACACTGTGGTGCCAAGAACCTTCAAATCCAGGGCACTGACCTGCAATACCAATAGGCACCAGGTGAGGGCACCCTTGCTAAACGTTTGAAACCCAGTGCTTCATTTCCCCAGCACATTTCACTTCCCTGCTCCATATGGTGCCTGGCATTTCCCAGTTCTTAGGCTCCTAGGTTACCTTCAAATACAGTCAGTTACACTTGTGAATGGGGATCAATGCACAATTTTTCATGCTCCTAACCAAAAGCACTTAGAACCCATCCTTTGCTATTCTTGGTGGGAAATCAGCCTAGAAACATATAACAACAACCAATATATGATAACAATAATAAACCAGTGAGGCTCCGGAGCGAGGTCCCACTCAGGACTTGATCTGACAATCCCATCTGATCTTTCGACTTTGAGAAAGGGGGAAACTCTCTCCTTTCTGCCTTCTCTGTGGACTTAAAATCCTGCCTATGGTTTGAGCAATGACAACTAGTTTTCAGAAGCTTTGACTGTGGACCTGTCTCTCTGAATCCATCACATTTATTGACATCCAGACATTCATGGTTCCTCCCTAGCAGTGCTAGGCAAGCAGAGAGCAGCTGTGTGAGTGGGTGGGAGAAGCATTCCCATGTGGCTCACTCTTACTGAAGACAAAGGCACCGCCCTGCTTCTCAGGAACTGTCCATACCAGAAAAGGTTGCATGGACAGTTATGCCACAATTGTAACATCAGCTTTCCTTTACCAGCCCTGTGAACCAAATATTCCCTGCCAGCAAAATGACTCTTTTTGCACCATTGTGCCCAGGCTGGGACTTTAGCTGGGGCAGCGTAGGGAGCTGACTTTCATCCTCTGAGTTGACATAGATTTGAAGTGCCCACCAGGCCTTGCTCTGTACCAGCCTTGCTGGGCCCAGTGCTAAGCCTTCCTTCTTCCATGAGGTTTTCAGTGTAGCTTGAGCAGCTCAGCCCTTTCTTTACTCCCAAGGCAGGTCATCCCTGAACTCAGGACTCCTATAGCAAAAGCCATCAGGTAGGCATAACCTGTACAACTCTATACACAATGCAGTTCTTATCTCTCTCACCCAGAACCATCCCCTCTGCCTGTGCGCATAACAGTGACAAATTACTTATTAGCCTGAGGCCCCTCCCCACAGCGGTGAGCCTCAGTGATTCTCAACCAGAATGGCGTGGCATACTTGAGTGCCTTGAGATCCTTTCAAGGCTCCCACCGGGTGCCATGCAATGTTAACACCATTAGATATGCAAATATGATCCAACATCCACAAGATAAACCTCTGTTCCAAATAGGAATCCAGAGTGTTAAAAACATCTGGACCTGCTGTGGTCTTTCTGAGTTCTTTGCAGCAGCAGAATTGCTTTGGTATTTTCCTGTAGTCAAAAAACAAGTGAAAACTAGAAGCTGGCATTTTCCAAGAGATGCCTTGATTTTAAGGAGGGTGCCTTGAGTCTAAAAGGATTGGGAACCACTGGTATGGATAGAAGTAGCTTCTGGATCAGGGATACTGTTACAATACAAATGCTACTTCTGCACAATTCTGCAACAGTACAAGCACAGTAAAACCACTGCAGCTTTAACCCTGTTTCACTCAGAACTAAAGTTGCAGGGATTTGGCTCCCTTGCATTGCCACAGGATCAGTCAGAGGTTTCAGATCATAGTAGCTGATGTGAGTTCCCACTGGTAGGAGCCCCCACCCCCTTCCAAAACAGTTAACAGGTAGACGAATCTGTGCCCTTTCTTTGACAAGCAGAAGCTGGGTTCTAACCACACCTGGAGTGGCTTTGAGGTTTCAGACAAACTGCAGAGAGCTGTCAGTTTGCCCACAGACCTAGTCTGAAAGAAGGAAGAACTTGGCTTGTCTCTCTTGGAGGTGTTGTAGTTATTTGAGCATGAGACTCAACAATGTATGGGGTGGTGCCACACTGGAAACCCCTGCAAAGGGACACTCCCAGGAGTCCAAACCAAGCACAGCAGTCAAGGAGACAGATGCAGAGAGGGAGGGAGGAGGGCAGGAATAACCAGAAAGGGGATGAGACATTAGCCAGAATTGGCACAGCAATAGGGAACACCACCTGAACATGCCCAAGCACAGGACGATAGTAATGGGACTCATTGCAACCATGCCTAGAGAGACAATACATCCATGTGGATAACTGGGCTTCTTGCCAGCTGATCTATGCATCTTCCAGTGCACCCATGTGCCATGACACACCATTTTGCTCACACAGCAATCCTATTTCTTGTACTAGTTCTGTAAACATACAGGTCACTTAGTTCTACTTGGCTGATAGCCCGGTGGCATACCATTCCTTCTAACGAAAATGCTGCCAAAGAAACCCTGACTTGATGCCTGAAGATGTACATTAGAAATGAATCTCATGGTGCTTCAAGCTCTGTTTCCTTCTCCTTTGCTTTTCATCCCCCCCGACCCTCTGAATTCTTGTCCCACCTATTAAAGTTTGCCTAGGGCATCTTGTGAGGAAGCCTGCTCCCCAGAGTGTCATAGGTCCAGTATGGGCTAGGAGAAGAAAGCATCCCCCATTGGGCACCAGTAACATCTTCTGTACTGTAGTGCCTCCTACCATCACACCAGGACACTGCATCAGTATTATCCAAGGGGGAAGTTGGCCATCTCTAACTCAGCAGCACCTGTGTGCTATGGAGATGCATATTCTCTCTGACCCCTTGAAGCCAGCGCCCCAGTGACTGTGACATCCAGGATTGATGGCAGATGAATATGAGGAGCCAGATGACCTCAGGTGTAGTTTCTTGGCATTCAGGTGCAGCCCACATTCCCCAGATAGCTGCTTTTCAGAAGACATGCTGGAAACAGGCCCCAACAAGATCAGCTAATGAAGACACATGCAGAAGGCAAACAGATTGCCTTCCCAGGAACAGTGCCCACATGATCTGACTGAAGTGAGTTGAGTTTGCCAGTCCTCAGCATGTTTTTGGATCTCTCTAAGGTTATTTTGCAGGGGGGAGGGAAAGGAGGCAGTGAGAATCAGCCTTTCTCCCAGACTCTCCAGGGAACTTAATACTCTTGGAGATCATTGTGCATCTGAGATGGCTAGAAACAGAACTTGTCTAGGCTTTTGGTAGTGACATGGTTGCCCAGCCCGCCAGGATCCACACTTGTGATTCTCCATGCAGCTCCCCTTAGCAGATGAGGGAGGATGGAGGGCTTGGTTACCTGCTTTGAGGGGACTAAATGGGACCCCACAAGTCACCTAAGGCCCTGCAAGATTTATAGGCAGCACTTATTCTCTGGAGTACTTATTGGAGGAAAGAAAGTGGAGGGTTGAAGGGCATGATGCTTCTTATCCCTTGGGGAGCCTCATGTCTGAGAACCTGGCATGGGAGCCTGTGGTGTGAGAGCACAAGGGGGCTGTGGTGTACATGGAGGATGTGTTTCAATGTGTTGGAGGATGCGTTTCAATGCGCTGCCTTGTACAGTGACTCGCATCTCAGCCAGATGTGACAGCTTCAGGTGGGGCGGCGTATGCCATGCCTCTGGCAACCAGACACCAGATTATTCTGTAATCGCAGCTGATCCTGATCCTTATCAGTCTGAATTTCCTCCATGTGCTTCCCTTTAGCTGAAAACACCCTGCTCCAGCACATCTCTCTCTCCTCTTTCCCTGGTTTGTGGTGGTAGTCAGGAGGACAATATGCTTTCTGTCCCTGGAGCCTGCAGACTGACTCTGCCTGTTACCTTCCATGCTCCCAGATGGACTGAGTTCTTACCCCAGCCCCTTGAGTATCTAAACTTAAGCACCAAATATCTTTTTAGGTGCCTTAAGGCTAGGCTCCAAACCAAGTAATATACTGGTGAAGATGCCCTGGGGTATTGCTCCAGATGTTCTGAGCATTAGTGACACGTAGGGGGTGCACGCGGGTACACATGCACCCCCTAAGCATGGCAGTGAATGTCCTATGAAAAGGTGCTGCCGACAGTGGCCTTGCCACCCCCTCCGCTTGCTGTCGACACTGCCAGCAGTGTGTGCAGGAGGTCAACGATTGCCGCTGGCTGCCGCCGACACTGCCGGTGGTGTCTGTGGGTGGTTGCCAACCCCTGGTTGGTGCTCACCACACCCCTTCCCCCAGCCCGCCACTGACAGTGCTGGCAGCATATGCGGGAGCTCCCCACTTACTGCCGCCAACGCCAGCGCTGCCGTGCCCCCCCAGCTGCTGGGGACATACGTCCTTCATGGTTCTGAAGGTGCTCTCCAGGCCTTAGTCTCTGGTGTACTGGATGTGTGTTGATGCCCACATATATTCTGAGAACGAAGAAAGGTTTGAAAAGTCTGTCCCACCAAATTTAAACACTCACAAATGTAAACATAGGTAAATGTTAACAGCAAATTTAAAAATGAAATACAGATAAGATATAAACGACCAAATAGCACAGATAAGGCATATCAAGCAAATGATTACAATGTGTAAAATGGCAGACAAGGTTCTTTGGGTGAATCTGATATTTTTTATTAGACCAACTTAAATAGTTGGAAAACAATTTTCCAACTATTTAAGTTGGTCTAATAAAAGATATCAGATTCACCCAAAGAACCTTGTCTGCCTATGCCCTTAGACCAACATGGCTACAACCTACACCCCTGTAATGTGTAAAATGTGCATTCATCTAAAGAAATAATCTTATTAACATTTGAGAGATTCTAACATTAATTTCATTAGGCCCTAAAGTTTTAAAAAACCTCTAAGAGGTGGCCAGCCTGTTAGGGGAAAGGACTTCTTACCTAGGTTTCAAATGAAGTTTAAAAAAGACAGGTTGCCTTACAGCAATGTACTGAAGTGATATGTTGCTGTATGGCATGCTACAGTGATGTAGCGATCACGTGGGTCTACATGTGCTTGCCAGCTACATCGCAGTAGTGGTGCATTTCCCCAGTATAGTGTGCTGCTATGGTGACATAGCGGCGAAATCTAACCATGTGCTGCATGCACGATGCAGTAACCACCCGTACTGCACCATGCTTTAGTACTTCTGTGTGACTAAGTAAATCGTTAGTATGCACTGGCATAGCAGACAGCAAGGACTGCTGGATTCTTCAGATCCAGGAGGATGTGTGTTACTGTGCCAGACCAGCCACTTCCCTGCTCAATACAGCACCAGCATAAGAAACTGAGGTTCTTCCAATGCAAGCACTTTTTCCTTACTGTAGTGATAAGCCCAGGCCTAATTATCTTGTAAGAAGAAGAAATGATTCCAGCGCTGATGATGACAAAATACAATTCTAATTACGTATGTCGTATCAAAATGATCAGCTGCGCTGCAGGCAGAAGCCACAAGCTGAGCCAAAAGACTGTGCCAGGCCCCGCAGGGTAATTGCACTTATACATATGCACAAACAAAGGGTGTTGCCTTTGAAGGATAAGAAAAAAACAATTAAGTCTCCAAGGCGGGGTTGGAAACTGTAGCCAGGAGCCCTGCAGGGCACTGTGAGGTGTAAGAGTAGGGAACAGGGAGCTCCACCCCATGGGGAAGAGCTGCAATGGGGCTTAGTGAAACAAGGGCCTCTCGGGATCCTTTTTGTTGCGTGGGTGCAAGGAAAGGAAATAACTGTTGGACTTGGGAAAGAAAGCTCTCATCTTGCAGAGAGAGTGAGAAACTACAAAGGGCAGGAGAACCAGTGGGAACTCATCTCCCCTGGGAGGTTCACGCTACTCCAGCCTTGTTCATGGTATCATAAAGCTGGCTGCCAACTGTAGATTAATGGCAAGTGTACTAGTTGTCATGAGGGAGGGTTTGAAAAGAAGCCTATGTACAAGAATTCCTTTGGCTGCAGCAATGTGGGTCTGACTCGGTGATGCAAAGAGGGACATCTCTGAAGGAAAGGAGCTGATGGGGGCAGTCGGAAGGGGCTCAGAGAAGGGAGGAGCTCACAGGGGGTATGGGAAACTTCTTATTTCTGTGCCTTTTCAGGTCATCAGGTGTTGAGCAGTACATTTATTCTCTGCAGGCATTTATCAGTACCATCTTACCTTGTGTCCCCCTCCCCTCCCATTAGCCTGAAGAGCTCATTGTTATTAGATATCACTGAGGCCAAGAGCTTAGCAAGACCCTGAATGGTGGGTCATTTATATGGCTAACAAAAGGATTCAAAGCTATAACAACAGGGGCTTGAAAATACATACCCTGAATTGTGGAAAGCATGGGTGGATCTAGAATTTTGAAAAGTGGGGTGCAGATGGTGTGGTGCATCATCATATATGAAACCAATCATTTTTCTACAGTTAAACATAAACTAGAAGCTTTAGTAATATGCTAGGGGCCTAGGGATGCATTGAAACAAAAACAAATATTATAACTTCATTGGAATGAATAAAAACAGTCTGTAGGGCTGTGAAATAGGACCTTCATTACCAGGACCGGCTAACACACAGCGTAATTGCAGAACAGAGGATAGCTTGACTGGTGGAACATCAAGACCATTAAAAAGAAGAGATGATCCCATGGGATGAATTTAGAAGGGACTGTAGACTATAATGAGCCATGAAGTCAATTGACTCCCTCAGCACTGCCGGACTAGAAATGCTGCTGCCACTGCCAGGCAGTTGATTTTAAACTTTGGGTGGACCAGGAATCTAAGTGGGGTGCCCCCTGGATCTGCTCTTGGTGGAAAAAATATAAACCTACCAGTTCCAGACATAATTCTACCTCTTTCTGATGGGAGTTGGGAATGAGCTTTCTCTCTGGGCAGGTTATTTCATAACTAGCTATTACATGCAACTGACAAGGACTGGCCACTGTGGAAAATCGGGTCTGAAGTTCCTACTGTCCTGAAGGGCCTGCCTCTGTAGAAGCAGAGCAATTTTTACTCAGGTTAAATCAGAAGTGAGTAAGATTGTCCTTTCCAGAGAGGCAGCTTGTACTCTACTCCTGCCTAGAGCACCAAACAGATTCGGAAAGACAGACTGCTTGGAATAACCTAGTCAGCTGTTCAAATACCAGGATATTGCAATCCCTGCCATGAGCAGAGATTCATGACAAGAGGGCATGTCTTCGTTCTTGCTCTAACAGTGCTGAAGTTCTGTTTCAAATGCAGTGGCTTTGGGGGGCAAATGCCAGGAGTGAGAGCTGTCTGCCAGTGTGCTTGGCGCAGGAAAGGAAGGGGCTTGTCCCTAGCACCTTACTGTTTTGTTACATCCAGGTTCTTGCATCTTTCCTGAAATGGGAATGTAAGCAACTCATAGTCAGAGAGAGCTTGCACTGTTTGTACTGCACACCCATGAGAATTAATCCTATAGTGCTTCTGGCAACTGTAGCCATCCTGTAGACAGTAAGTAACAAGGCATTTCTGCCTATGTTGCTATCGGGATTCAGGAGGCAAGATAAAGCTAGTGAGAAAAATAAAGCATTTATTGTTGGCCGGCTTTCAGTCTGAGAGGACATCTTGAGGAGGCTGCCATAAGGACCCTTCCTGGGTATGATGCCCTGCAATATTTCCATGCATGTTCTGGCTGATGGGAGCAGCAACACTGTACAATTTATGAATGCAACCAAGAACTTTAGAGGACAGGATTCAAATTCAAAATGAACTTGATACATTAGAGAAATTACCTGAAACCAAATAAGATGAGCTTCAGCAAAGATAATTAAGGTCTTGACTTGGGGAGCAGAAATCAAATGGAAAATATTAACCAGAATTACTGTGGGTTACAGTGAATCCAAAGTGTACTAGGCATCAACAATGTGAAGCTCCTTCAATAAAAAAAGTGAATGTTGTTCTTGAGTGTTGTATGGGAGACCTGGACGGAAATGATTCCATTCAGCTCAGCACTGGTGAGGCTTCAGGTGAAGTACTGTGCCCTGTTTGGCACTAACATTTTAAAAAAAGATGTAGGGGAATTGTAGAGCATCCAGAGGGGAGTGACAGGAATGATGTGAGCTTTAGAAAGCATAACCCAGGAGGCTGAAAGAACGGAATGTGTTTTGTCTAGAAAAGAGAATACTAAGCAGTGGCATGATAACAAAATCTCCAGTATATAAAATATTGTTATAAAGGGAATGACCACTGTACTCCATGTCCATTGTGTACAGCAAGGGAGATGTAGGTTAGTTTTAGGAAACACTGTAACTATAAGGGAAATGGTCTCGATGCCTACACAGTCAGATGGGTCTCTAATTGGCTGGAGGGCCGCACCCAGAGAGTGGTGGTGGACAGGTCTTATTCGACCTGGAGAGATGTGGGCAGTGGGATTCCCCAGGGCTCGGTCCTTGGGCCCGCACTGTTCAACATCTTCATCAGCGACTTGGATGACGGGGTGAAAAGCACCTTGTTCAAATTCGCAGATGACACTAAGATGTGGGGAGAGGTGGGCATGCTAGAAGGGAGGGACAGGCTACAACTAGATCTGGACAGGTTACAGGGGTGGGCAGATGAGAACAAGATGGGTTTCAATACTGACAAGTGCAAGGTACTGCACCTGGGGAGGAAGAACCAGCAGCATACCTACAGGCTGGGGACCTCCCTTCTCATCAGCACAGAGGCAGAAAAAGATCTTGGAGCCATTACTGACTCCAAGATGAACACGGGCCGCCAATGTGAGGATGTGGTCAGGAAGGCTAATCGCACCTTGTCATGCATCCATAGATGCATCACGAGCAGGTCCAAGGAGGTGATCCTCCCCCTCTATGCGACATTGGTCAGGCTGCAGTTGGAGTACTGCATCCAGTTCTGGGTGCTGCACTTCAGGAGGGATGTGGACAGCATGGAGAGGGTCCAGAGGAGGGCCACTTGCATGAACAGGGGGCAGCAGGGCAGGCCCTACGAGGAGAGGCTATGGGACCTGAACCTGTTCAGCCTCCACAAGAGAAGGCTGAGAGGGGATCTGGTGGCCATCTATAAACTTACCAGTGGGGACCAGTGGGGAACGGGAGAGTCCCTGTTCCCCCAAGCACTGCCAGGAATAACTAGGAATAATGGCCACAAGTTGACTGAGAGTAGGTTCAGGCTAGACAGCAGGAAGCACTACTTCACAGTCAGGGCAGCTAGGATCTGGAACCAACTTCCAAGAGAAGTGGTGCTCGCTCCTACCCTGGGGGTCTTTAAGAGGAGGCTGGATAATCACCTTGCCAGGGTCGTTTGACCCCAGTGCTCTTTCCTGCCATGGCAGGGGGTCAGACTTGATCTACTCAGGTCCCTTCCGACCTTACCAACTATGAAACTACAAAGCCTTGGGACAAGCTATTCAGGGAGGAGGCAGAAACTGCATTACTAGAAGTTTGTAAGGACAGGTTAGACAAACACCTGTCAGGGGTGGTGTAGGTACATTTTATTCAGCCTCAGGGCAAGGGGTTTGGATTAGATGACCTCCTGAGTTTCTGTCTAGCCTTATGAGACTATGATCCTTAGATTGCAAATCACTTAACCATTACATTGGTAGGTGGTGACTGTAGAACCCCTTATTTTTTCACAAAACTCCCCCCCTGGGCATGGGGGGTAGTTGAGTAGCAGCAGATGCTGCAGGTCAGGACTGAGGGATAAAGACAAGTCCTACTGTGTAAACAGCACCTGGGTACTAGTATGCAGCTTTACCACTTAACTTTTCTTTGTGGAACAAGGTATACAGCTGCCTTTCTGCTCTGGAGTACTCAGACAAGGTGAGAAAAGGAACCTGAATGAGAAATGCAAAACCTCAAGAACAGAGGTATAGGTTGTAGCAGTGTTGTTCTAAGGACATAGGCAGACCAACTAAAAAAGTTGGGAAAAGTTCTTCTTTGAACGCTTTCGAGTACAAACACCTTTTCAGGTACCCTTTTGGGTACCCAAAAGCTTTCCAAGAACAGTTTTTCCAACTATTTTAGTTGGTCTAATAAAAGATATCAGATTTATCCAAAGAACCTTGTCAAACCTCAAGAGCTACATGTCATCTGGAAGGCAGGCTCTGCAGAATGACATGGGAAATTTCAGGCCCAAGATGCATTCTTTCTCCAAAGAGTTTATAGCATGAACGGCACGTGACAGCAATTATATGGCTGCAAAGGTAAATGACCTGCAGCACCTGAATAGGACTAGGGCTGTGCGAGGCTTCAGACGTGCTTCGGATCCAGTGTCCAAAGCAGCATGTCTGGATCAAAGCACTGGCTTTGTTAGGCTTTCCAAAGCAGTTCGGAGCTTCTAAAGCGGTTCAGAAAAGCTTTGGAGCCGCTTCAGAGATCCAGCCATAAGGTATAAAGGGAAATCAATGAAATATCAATAACTTTGTTTTTTTTGTCTGATTTGGATGACATTTGCAGAGTTTGTAGCCTCTGCTGAGACCATGAGGTCTGCTAAGTTTCAAGAAGATCAGTGGAGGGGCTCGGGGGGAACTGCACCCCAAATTCTTGAAAGCAAAACTCACATTGCGTGTATGTGTTACACCACAAGGGGGTGAAAACAGCAGGGGTGGTGGCCCCTGGTGAGGCCACAAAGCCTGCCAAGTTTCAAGGTGATAGGTGCAGGGGTTTGGGGGGAACTGCACCTCAAGCTGCTGACCGGCAAAACTCATGACATAGATGACCCTGTGTGTGTTAAGGCACAGTGGGCTGAAAACTGCAGGGGTGGTGGCCCCTGCTCAGGCCACAAAGCCTGCCATGTTTTAAGGAGATAAGTGCAGGGGTTTGGGAGGAACTGTGCCTCAAGCTGCGGACAAGCAAAACTCGTGACATGGCTGACACTGCGTGTGTTAAGGTGCAGCAGGGTGAAAGCTGCAGGGATGGTAGCCCCTGCTGCAGCCACGAAGCCTGCCAGCTGTTGAGGAGATCGGTGCAGGGGGATTCTGGAGCCCTGCACCTCTGGCTGCTGACAGACAAAACTCATGACATGGGTGCTTGTGCAACTGTGTCTGACTTGGGGTTGGGCGGTGGGGGGGAACTACTGCAGGCCTGACTGCTAGGCTACTGTGTTACCAATCAATCATGATTCAGGCAGGGACCAGCTCAACACACAGTTGCTAGTGAATGTAACCAGTTAATTAGCATTAATTAACACCTACAAAACCAGAGACTAAGGAGAGGAAATAATGAATACAGACAATCAACTGCCCCAAGACAAAGACAGTCAGTTGTACAAGCACCCATGGTATGAGACTTGTCTGTCAGCAGCTAGGGGTACAGGGCCCCAGAACCCCCCTGCACCGATCTCCTTGACAGCTGGCAGGCATCACAGCCTCAGCAGGGGCTAGCAGGCCTGCAGCTTTCACCCCACTGCACCTTAACACACACAGTGTCACCCGTGTCACGAGTTTTACTCATCCGCAGCTTGAGGTGCAGTTCCCCCCAAGCCCCTGCATTTATCTCCTTGAAACTTGGCATGCTTTGTGGCCTGAGCAGTGGCCACCACCCCTGCAGTTTTCAGCCCACTGCTCCTTAACACACACAGGGTCATCTGTGTCAAGAGTTTTGCCTGTCAGCATCTTGAGGTGCATTTCCCCGCAAACCCCTGCACCTTTCAACTTGAAACTTGTCAGGCTTTGTGGCCTCACCAGGGGCCACCACCCCTGCTGTTTTCATCCCCCTGTGGTGTAACACATACACCTGACATGAGTTTTGCATTCAAGAATTTGGCGTACAGTGCCCCCCAAACCCCTGCACTGATCTTCTTGAAACTTGGCAGGGTTCATGCTCTCAGCAGAGGCTACCATCCCTGCAGGTTTCATACAAATCAGACAAAAAACAACAATGTTATAGATATTTCATTGATTCCCCATTTATACCCTATGGCCAGATCTCTGAGGCAGCTCCAAAGCTTTGGAGCTGCTTTGGCCAGATCGAAGCAGAAACCTGGTCCGGAGCTCTGGATTGGATCCCTGGAATCCGAAGCTTCTCCAGATCTGAAGCTGGATTGAATAGCTGCCTACTCGCACAGGCCTAAACAGGACCAGCTTGTGTCATCTGCTGTCTGGTGCCAGAGAGGTCTCAGACCTCCCAAGCAAAGACAAATAATTGCTGCTGTGTGTACTTGTTCTCTCTTTGCAGGAGGCCATTCAGACAGGTGAGGAACCAACTGTGTGAACTGTCTGAACTCTCAGTGGTGAATCACTGGGAATCATTCACACACTTGTGCTGCAGTGACAGGATTTTCCCAGTGAATGGTGCAATTAGAAATGGATAAAGTTGCCAGTCAGGGAATTCCATCTCTGCCTGAGACCAAGGAAAGGAGAGAATGGGGTATTGCTTATGGCTTGGTAGAAGGCTAGTCCCCAGTGGGCAAACAAAGCAGGGGAACACTGGTGTTGGAAGAGAGAAGGAAGGGGTGACTACCTAACCCTCATCATCTCCTTATTGTTAACTTAAATAAGAAAAGAAGCAACATGTTAAGAGCTTAAGGCCTAGATTTGCTTCCCTTCCGAGTCAGAAGTAGGACTGGACTTTGCCATTCTAGTTCCACTATTAACTGGGATCAGGTCCTGGGTCCTGGCTTGTTTCCCCTCCCCTGCAATCATATTTGCAGGGGAAGATTGGATCCATGAGCCAATAAAGGTATATGGAGATCAAAAACACAGATCCTGAGAAGTTACCTGTTAGGCTACTGCTGAATGCCAGACTGGCTGGGTTTTGATCAGGACTCCCAGAAGAGGGAGGTTTCCTGTACTGTGTCCCTGACCGGCAGAGATGGGGACTACACAACACAGGCCTGCTCTGAAACAAGCTTTTGTTGAGGGCAGGTCCATTCCAGTGTATCTTTCATGTCAACAATTCTAGGGAACTTCCTTTTTAGCTGCTGAGTTTTAGGGCTGTTGAGACCTGTCCTGGGAAAGACTAAATAGCATGGATAGAAACAAAAGCACTGTGCTTCACTCCTCGCCTTGGTATGTGATCGGCCAATGCTGCTCATATTTTTGCAGTGATGCTCCCAAGAGGTGAAGAGGGCAAAATTCTTACATATATTCCCCTGCTATTATATGAGCCTTTGTTAATGAACAAGCAAGCTATTTGCTCATGACAATGTCCTTTACCTTTCAACAACCAGCCAGTGTCTTTTTCATTGTTTGGTTTCTGCTGGGTATATGTATTGCTGTGGAACATGGTTACAGGGAATCTAGCTGCCAGCGGCCTTCCCAATTTCTTCTCATTAGATTTCTTCATTAGGTTAAGAAAAAGAGCAAAAGCATTATCCACTGATGCTAACAGACCACAATAACCCTATGCCGTTCAAACCTGTACTCTACCCAGAACTTCATTATTCTTTGAAGAGTTGCATAATTTATTTTTTTAGATGGATGTTCTTGATCATGTACTTTCTTGCTGCAGATCTGTATCTAAACATACAAGGGAAGAGGTAATACCTGCAACATGCCCATTGTTGGAACAGATCCAGATACTATGCCCTAAATGATTTTTTTTTTAATATCAAGGGAGTTAATTGCTTGTGAAAGGTGGAAAGCCTGGGAGACTGAAGTCTTTTGTTAACTCACAGAATAGCTGTAGCTAAGGAGGTTTCTCTGATACTTGCTTGTTAACATGAATCACCACTACCTGAGGGACCTGGCGGGTGTGGGAGGGGGAGCTTAGCAGTTAAGAGCCTCCTCAGGTCTTTGGCACCCTGCTCTGCTAACAAGAGGGGGGAAGGCAGTTTTGGAGGTGCTTTTTTGACAGTGTGTTTATTAGGAGCTATGCTGGAGTCTGGTGGGCAGCAGTGAATGCAAATGAATGATGGTTGCTATCTAGTTAGATTCAAGCTGTTGACGTAATGATTAAAAGCTTACTCTCCCGCAGTCCAGCTCACTGGTTGAGATCCTACCTGTGTGCAGTAACTGTCATTAAACAAAGATACAGTCACTATGCACTCCTATACAAAGAGGGGACCTGAATTAGAGATTTCATGAGTATATGTTGCAAAGTTTTGCTTGTTTTTTATATTGATTTCAGCTTATGAATAAGAATGGTTCCACTGCAGGGGCTGCTAATGGGCCAGCTAAGTACATTTTAAACATCTCAGTTACAAACCTCAGCCTGTGTAGGTATCTGAGCGAAGGGGTGGCATTGCATTTTAGAGTGGGGAGCATAATTTGTAATAAAATTGCATTTTAGAGTGGGGAGCTTATTTTGTAATAACATCTTTGGCTCAAAAGAGGGGCTGATTACCAACACAAAGGTTGAAAATACCAGGAGCATGAATGGATGAGAACTCACCAGAGGACGGAAACAAATTAATCTGGAAGACAATGAAGGGGCTCCACCCAGGCAGAAGTCAAAATCTATTGCAAATCATTTCTGAGGCAATGCAATATAGATTTTTGTACTGTGACTGGAGACTGAAGGTCTATCCCTGGCTTTGATACTGGCTTGCTGTGTAACCTTAAGCAAGTCACTTACCTCTCTGTACTTCAAGTTCCCCATCCGTGGTATGGGGATAACACTACCTTTCCAAAGTGCTCTGAGATCTATTCGTGAGAAGAGCTGGTACAACTATTTTCGCCGTCAGGAACTCATACTGCAGTGAACACTGGAGGAAGGAAACAATACAGCATGTATTATCAACAGCTGAGACTCTGGGAACATCCCAGCAAAGCCTGAGCCAATTAGATACATTCAGAAAGCAATTGCAGAGCCACCACAACTTCATCCTGAATCCCCAAACACAGGCTGTGCTTCTGATTCCCACCAGTCACTTCCTTTTGCTAACCCAACAGGCATTTTTAGTCCAAATGGGCATATGCCATTTTTGCAGCTGCTAGGACAGTGGGCTGGGAATGTGATCTGCCTTTTCACACTACAGGATAGAGTTAGCTTCTTAGCAATAAAACCACAGCAGAAAAAAAACCAACACTGGTTTTCCTGCTGCTTTTTCACATCAGTAACGGTCCAGCTCTATCATTATACTCAGTCTCTTAACAGCAAATTCCCATCTGGAAGATGGGATGGATTGAACCATCAGCAAGTTCATGGATGATACTAAGCCAGGGGGGTGTAGTAGATACACTGGAAGGGAGGGTTCAGAGTGACCTAGACAAATTGAAGGATTGAGCCAAAAGAAATCTCATGAAGTTCAACAAAGACAAGTGCGAAGTCCTGCACTTAGGATGGAAGAATCCCATG